>NC_052161.1:121615230-121983394 GCF_902713615.1 Scyliorhinus canicula | reverse complement strand
CTCAGTTCTTCTGGTCGCAGGCAGGCTCAGTTGTAAGTCTATTAAAGCCACAGTTTACTTCCTATCGTGTCTCTAGTGAATTGCTGGTCTCATAAGAGGTTATGAGGATAGGGTGGGCGATTGGGCCTAGGTAGGGTGCTCTTTCAGAGGGTCGGTGCAGACTTGCCAAATGGCCTCCTTCTTCATTGTTGGGGTTCTATGATTACCTGTCCTCCGGTTCAGAGGATGGAATGCCAGGCGGCTCACTGCACTGCCTCTTCTAGCCACTGCAGTGTTGTTTCTGTGCAATAGTGTAAAACAGGGGATAGCAAATCGGTAATCTAGTTTACAGATCTCCAGATTGGTATTTCCGTTAACAGGCTGCTGACTCCCTATCACCCATTTTACACCATCACAAAAAGTCAATTTCTAACCCAGTGAATTGTTTGTTGAAGGCATTGGTATTTTATAATTAGTGGGTCCTGAACTATAATTTACCATTCTGCCAACAACACTGAAGACTATTCAAACTATGTTTTGTGGGTGAAGTATTATTTCAAAGGTGGTGTTTATCTGTAAACATTTGGGACTTTACCCATGTTTCCAGACCAGCCATATTGGCGTCAGTGGAAGCAGACTGCTCTTTTGTTTAAACTTTCTGTGATAAAGCGTGGGCTGATTTCCAATTTAGTAAACAGATTGTACTTTGATATAAAGGAGTAAATCGTCCGCGTCAAACGAGACCCTATACTCCACCCCCCCTCTCACTATCCTCCTCCAGACATTTAATGACCTAAGGGCCATTGACAAGGGCTCTATGGCCAGGGCAAATAGCAGTGGGGAGAGTGGACATCCTTGTCTTGGCCCTCTACAGAGACTAAAATATTCTGACTGGACCCGGTTGGTTCTTACATTCGTCACCGGAGCCTGGTATAGCAGCCGGACCCAATCCACAAATCCCTGCCCGAACTCAAACCTGCCTAGAATATCCCATAGGTACTTCTAATCCACCCGGTCAAAGGCCTTTTCTGTATCCATGACTACTACCACTTCAACCTCGCGCCCCTCTGCTGGCATCATTCTAACATTTGAGAGCCGTCTAATGTTGGACATCAGGTGCCTACCTTTCACAAATTCTGTCTGATCCTCCCCGATTACCTCCGGAACACAGTCCTCTATGCGTATGGCCAAGATCTTTGCCAGCATTTTAGCGTCTACGTTCAAAAGAGAGATCGGCCTGTATGATCCATAGCTTTCTGGGTCCTTATCCTGCTTCAAAATGAGCGCGATCAATCCTTGTGATAACGTTGGGTGAGCACTCCCAACTCCTTTGACTCATTAAAAGCCTTAACCAGGAGTGGCCCCAATAACCTAGAAAACGTTTTGTAGAGCTCCACCAGGAATCCATCAGGTCCTGGGGCCTTACCCGATTGCATCGCCCCCCAATCCGTCTATCACCTCCCCGAGCCCAATTGGGCCCTTCAAGCATTCCACCAGATCCTCATCTACCTTCAGGAACTTTAGCCCCCCCAGAAATCGCTTCATACCCTCCTCCCCGGCTGGGGGTTCTGATTTATAAAGTCGACTATAGAATTCACGAAACACATCATTTACCGCCCCTGGGTCCACCACCACCTTCCTCCTCATATCCTTTACCTTCCCAATTTCCCTCGCCACTACCTGTTTCCTCAGCTGATGTGCTAACATCCTACTAGCTTTCTCCCCATATTCGTACACCACCTCATTTACTCTCCTCAGCTGTCCCCTCTGCCTTACCTGTGGCCAGGAGACCAAATTCCATTTGAAGTCTCTGACACTCCTGCAGGAGCTCCTCACCCAGAGACTCCGCATATCTCCTGTCCACCTGTAAAATTTCCCCTACCAGCCTGTCCAACTCCGCCCATTCAGTCTTCTCCCCATAGGCTCGAATCAAGATGAATTCCCCTCTGATAACCGCCTTCAGTGCTTCCCAAACCACCCTACCGCAGTCTCACCTGTGTCGTTGCTCTTTATGTAGCCTCGGATGGCCTCCCTCAAAATCCTATCTCGCTCACAGATCTCAACCTCCACTAGCAGCCCTACATCTAACCTACATTTCAGACGCTGGGTCTTTCCTGTGCTCAGTTGCAGGTCTATCCAGTGTGGAGCGTGATCCGACACCACGATTGCTGAATATTCAGTGCACGCCACCCAATCTAACAGTGTTTTGTCCAGTACGAAAAAGTCTATTCTGAAATATACCTTGTGCACATGGGAGTAGAATGAATACTCCTTGCTCCTTGGCCTCCCAAATCTCCACAGATCTCTTCCCCCCCCCCCCCCCCCCCCCCCCCCCCCCCCCCCCCGGACATGTGCTCCATAAACCCCCGCAGCTCTTTCGCCATTGCTGATACGTTTTCCGACCTGGAACTCGACCGGTCTAGTTTCGGATCTAGAACCGTGTTAAAATCTCCCCCATAATCAGCCGGTGCGAGTCCAGGTCCGGAATCTTCCCCAGCACCCTCCTGACAAACAAGACATCATCCCAGTTTGAGGCGTATATATGCACCAACACCACAGCCATTCCCTCCAGCTTCCCACCAACCATAATAAATCTACCCCCGGGTCTGCCTCTATCTTTCCCACCTAGAATGCCACCTTTTTGTTAACCAGAATTGCCACCCCTTTTGTTTTAAACTCCAGTCCTGAATGAAACATCTGCCCGACCCATCCCTTCTTCAATCTAACTTGGTCTCCCAGCTTCAAATGCGTCTCTTGCAACATGGCCATGTCTGCCTTCAGCTGCCTCAAGTGTGCAAACACACAGGCCCTTTTGACCGGCCCATTCAGCCCATGTACGTTTCATGTGACCAACCTGACACTCTACCCCCCTGTCGATCAGCCATGACCTTTCCTAGGCTAGCCCTTGGCCCATGCCCCACCTGGCCCGCCCCCCGGCAGTTATCATCGTCCACTCTCCTCCACCAACACCTTAAAAGTCCCCTCCTCGTCAGCAATCTACCCGCCCCCCGAACACCCCCCCCCCATTACATTGATCTTCAGCTCATTCCCCCCACTTTGCTTCCGTGGACTAGCCCTCCCAGCTAGCCTGGCAGTTCCCGCTCCTGGCGCCCAGCATCCTACCACCTGCTGGTTCCCCTCCCCCCACTCTTAGTACAAGCTCCCAGAACAATGGCAAAGAGCAAAAAAAAAGTCCCTCCAAAGGTTCGAGCACAAGCCGCACCCCTCCTCCCTTAACAAAATTCTATCTAGTCAAACACCTTCAAACAGAACCAAATGAAACAGACCGGAAAAAAGAAAGAATTATATATGCAGAATCTCAAACATCTTTTTGAACATCGCAAATGAAATTAAACGTTCAAAGTCTAAGGTTTCTACAAAGCAAAACATCACTCCTAGCTCAGTTCTCCACAGTCAAGGTTCAAGATCCTTATTTTCCCATTAAATTATTGTCCTTCATAAAGTCCGCCACATCCTCCGGCGAGCCAAAATACAGCTCCCGACTCTCATAGGTCACCCATAGACGGGCCGGGTAAAGCAGTCCAAACTTTATTTTCTTCTCATACAGGGCCACCGTGACTTTATTAAAACTCGCCCTCCTCTTAGCGAGTTCTGCTCCCAAGTCCTGATACACCCGGATCTCAGCACCGTCCCACATGCACCATTTCACCTGCCTGGCCCACCTCATGATGCATTCATTGTCTAGGAACCGATGCAATCGTACCACGGAGGCTCACGCCCCTGGAGCTTAAGCATAAGCGGCATGTGGGCCCGATCCACCTCCAACGACTTGGGGAACGAACCCGCCCCCATCAGCTTCTCCAACGTCTTGCCCACATAAGCACCAGCATCCGTTCCTTCCTCTCCCTGTGCCAGACCAACGATCTGGATATTCTGCCTCCGAGAACGGTTCTCCAGGTCCTCCGCTTTCTCTAGCAGTCGTTTCTGTTGGTCCTGTAACATCCCGATCTCCGCTGCCATCGTGGTGGATAGCTCCTTTTATTCCGCCACCAGGTCCTCCAGCTTCTGGATTGCCTGTCCCTGGGTCGTCACTCTCTCCTCCACACTGTCGCCCACAGCCCTGATCGAGTCCACCGCCCGGGCCAGGTCCGCCGCACACTCCCTGCAATGTTGAGTGAACTTCTCAGTCAAGAAGCTCAGTGGTCCGTCGACCACTGAGCTGGCGAGGTCAGGCCTTGCATCCTGCCATTGCCTCCCTCGAACTCTGGTCCTCACTACCAACCAACTTTTGGTTCCTCCTTTTTCGATCTTTCCCTAGATGCAGCTCCATAAATTAGGGGTCACCTCCTTCTCTTCTCGCTTTTACACCTTTATTTTGAAACATTGCTGTAGAAATCGTGCTTAAAAGCCATAAAAAGACCACCACGAGCATGAGCTGCCAAACGTGCGACCTTTCACTCCATAGGAGCCACCGGAAGTCCCAACAGATTGTACTTCAATGAGCAGATGGTGGAGTTGTTGAAATGTTTGTGCTTCTCTATAGGTACCTGCCCTCTCTGTGATATGCAATGCAAATTAGATAAAACATCTGGTGGAATTTAATGGTGTCTGTGATATTTATATTTAATGTAAACTCTGACACGTATGCTGAAAGCTGAGTAAATTGTCTGCTATTTTTGAATTCAAGCAAAACTGCTTAATTTTGTCGACGTACTTGTGAAATGTAAATGCTTGGAATTTCTGCAGGGCTGTCCCAATCTCCAACCATAACTTTGGGGTAAAATAACAGATCACTTGGAGAATGGCTAAAAAAAAACCTTTACACGATTTATTCAGCTATTCTGTAAATCTTCCAAGAGTAGATTGGTTGCATCAATTTATTTTTTTCCTTATTGCTGAGGAATAGGAAAATACCATTGAAACCACCAAACACTTCTCTTTGCTACTGATCAACCTCACCTACTCACTGTTTAGGTTTTGAAATACAACAGTACCACATGTCCTATCTGGTGTGCTGTCGTATGTAACCTCTGCCATGAGATCCTCTCTTTGGAACAGACATTTTACAATTAGTTCAATGAAATCTTCCCACTAAGAATGACACTAAGAAGCACTGTTGTCTTTGAACATGAAACATGAAGCACTATTTAATGGGGGAAAAACAGAGTCCTGTTTTGGGCACAAATAGTGGGGTGTTTCTCGGCGCATGCAGCACTGAGAATGACCCCACTATCAAACGGGACTTTGTTTTTTTTTCTGGTCTTGGTGAGGCTGCAATTACCTCACTGCCAGCTGGCTGTGCCCCTGGCAGTGCCAAGGTACCAAGCTGGCAGTCCCAGGGCACCACTCTATCCAGAGCCCCACCATCCAGGGGCCTCTGATGACCGAGGAAGAACCCCTCCGCCAGGTGCCATTACGCCTGGTCCACGTTTGTGTGGATCACACAAATTGTGAGATTTAACGGCCTCGTCACTTCACCAGAGTCGGGCGGGAAGAGGCCGTTCGATTGCACCCATGGTTTCAGAAGTCAAGTTAAAAAAGGGTGTGGTCGAATGGCATCATTGCGCCCGACTCAGTGATGTGACGAGGCTGTTAAATCTCGCGAGAGGCCTCTGTCGATATTTGCGATCTTGAAACGCCTCGCGAAGTCAAACGAGATTTTGCGAAACGTTGCAATCTGTTTGAGCGACTGGGTGGAGCATAGAGAGAGAGAGAGAGAGAGAGAGAGGAAATGCTGTCTTGAACAGTTACAAGGAGAAAGCTGTTGAAATCAACCAGAGAGGTCATAAATGTTGCCACCAACGCAGGTTGTGAAAAAGGATTTTGAACAAATGTCCCTCACAGAAGAAAAATTGCAAGTGTTGCCTTAGCCTGACTGTTTAAGCAGCATGAGAGGTGTCTGGTTATTTAAAGTGATGTTTAATCGGAATTAGTATGTTACGGTTAAGAAACTGCATATAATCTATTTGTGTAATGCTGAAGTGAAAGTTTAAATATTGGGAGCAATCTACCCGAATGGGAACAGAGTCCCATAATGCTAACAAGTAGCCGGGTATTTCCCCGGCACTTGGAGCGTCACAAAACACCACATTACCAAATGGCCATTCGGGTAGATTGGGGGCCTCAGCGGGGAACTCAGGGCCACGGCTGCACTTAGTCCTATTTTCTGCACTGAGTAGCTTTGCTTGCTGGAACTCCTCCGTGCAGGGAGAGATCAGGACGCCATTTTTAAATGGCGTCTCGATCTCTCGACCCCCTGGCACTACCCCAAAACACCCCTCCCTCCAAGCTCCAACTCACCTATAAGGGGGATTGCTGTCTCCCCCTCCCTCCCCACACCTGCACAGGGCACCCCGGGTCCGATCCCCATCACGTGAAAAATGCCAGCTTGGCATCTTGATGGTGCCAACCTGGCATCCAGGCAAGCACCTGGGGGCCTCCGATCCCCTGGGAGACCCACATGAGTGCCGTTTCAGCTGGTTCCCATTTATGGAGGACCTCAGAACAGTGCTCGCCGGGGGTCTTCCAAGACGAGTTAGATCTCATGCCTTGGTTAGATATTGGGAATCATATATGTGATCTGCCAGAAATTGATCCCGCCCATATTACGACATTTAATGATGTGTTAGATCTCGTAAGGCGTAGCAAGCTGGGTAGATCCAAGAAGAGGGGTCTCCCAGCATCCACCGGCTGCGTTGCGCTGCTTTTCAGGTGCAACTCACCTATAAGGGGGTGGGGCATTGTCCATCCCTCCCCCCCCCCCCCCCCCGCACCAGCACAGTGCACCCTGAGTCCAATCCCCATCACGTGAAAAATGCCAGCTTGGCATCTTGACAGCGTCAGGCTGGCAGTGAGTGGTAAATCTCTTCCATTGTTTTCCTTTGATAACATTTGTTTATAAAATAACCAAGCCCCATTTCTTACATTGTCATTTCTGGAATGAATCGATCTTTCATACCGTCTTAAAACTAAAAAAGTTTATGGCATCTGGTCGAGACTCTTAGCCACTGTTGAGAGCTGACCAGGCGTCCGCAACAATATTCTTTAAATCATACAGGTCTCTTAATAGTATGCATGCGCATTGTCATTGGCTATTTGTCTGGGTAACGTTTCTTATCTGCAAAATATCAATACTGTAGCACTTGTTGCCGTGGTAACTGTTGTTCCATTTTTGTCATTGGTGATCTGTGGACCTTTGGGTTTTCAACAGCTCTCTAGCTTTGGTTAACTTGGTCCTTGTTACAAGTACTACACTGGCCAATGTGGTTTTGATTTCATAGCTTACGTTTGACCAATAGAACAATTCTCTTGCGTTTCTCAGACTTGACTCCATTCCTGGATGACTTACAGGGTCGCTCTTCAGCATCTCTCCTCTCATCTCCTTAGGGATGATGACTCTACTTCCTTTGCACAAGATTACACAATGGGCTGCCAATTCATCTTGGGCATTCAATTCATGCCCAAAACATTGTGACCACAGGGTTGTCCTTGATGCCATGGGCCATCTTTTCATTATCACTTCTTGCAGCACTAGAAGAGTTGGTCAGTTCACTTGATTTGAGCAAGGCATGTGTCGGTCAGAGTCAATGTCTCAATGGTTGATGACTTCCTGATCATGTTGAGCTGCTGCTTCATATTGAATCTGGAAGATTTCACTTTAAGTTGCAGGATCCTCAATTTTCTTCATGGGAAATGCTGTTCTCTACAGCATGTCTGTAATGTACATCTGTTTCTTCTGCTTGTAAACCAAGTCCAAATGATGTCTATAAACAAAGTAACATTCTTTGCAAGCACGTTGGAGCAGAAAGTAGCAGTTTGAGAAAAATGCTATGAAGTGGTTGGTTGTTCCTCAAACACCAGTTACTTTTCTCCCAAGGAGGTGTTTGATGGAAAGTCTCACAAGCAAAATCAAAAGCTAGGCACTCTTTCTCAATCAGAGTATAGCATCATTCCACTTATACTAGTGTCCTTGATGCATCAGGATTGTTCCAAAAACTGGCTGACTAGCACGTCACGGATGATTTGATTTATTGTCACATGTATTAGTATACAGTGGAAAGTACTGTTTCTTGCATGCTGTACAAACAATGCACACCGTACATAAGGGAAGGAAGGAGAGACTGCAGAATATAATGTTACCGTTATAGCAAGGTGTAGAGTAAAGATCAACTTAATACGAGGTAAGTCCATTTAAAAGTCTGATGGCAGTAGGGAAGAAGCTGTTCTTGAGTCGGCTGGTACGTGACCTCAAACTTTGGTATATTTTTTCCTGACGGAAGAAGGTGGAAGAGAGTATGCCCTGGGTGCGTGAAGTCCTTAATTATGCTGGCTGCCTTTCTGAGGCAGCAGGAATTATAGATAGAGTCAATGGATGGGAGGCTGGTTTGCGTGATGGACCGGGTTACATTCACGAGTTTTTGTAGTTTCCTACAGTCTTGGGCAGAGCAGGCTCCATACCAAGCTGTGATACAACCAGAAAAAATGCTTTCTATGATGCATCTGTAGACGTTGGTGAGGGTCGGAGCGGACATGCCAAATTTCCTTGGTCTTCTGAGCATGTAGAGTCGTTGGTGGACTTTCTTAACTATAGTGTCGGCATGGGGGGGACCAGGACTGGCTGTTCGTGATCTGTACACCTAAAAACTTGAAGCTCTCGACCCTTTCTACTTCGTTCCCATTGATGTAGACAGGGGCATGTTCTCCACTATGCTTTCTGAAGTCAATGGCAATCTCCTTCGTTTTGTTGACATTGAGGGAGAGATTATTGTCGTCGCACCAGTTCACCTGTCTCTCTGTCTCATTCCTGTACTCGGTCTTATATTGTTTGAAATCCGACCCACTACGGTGGTGTCATCAGCAAATTTGAAAATCGAGTTGGAGAGGAATTTGGCCATACAGAATGCAGTACTTTTTGATAAATTGGTCTATAAATATTTGCAATTTATCACAGAATCCCTACAGTGCAGAAGGAGGCCATTCGACCCATTGAGTCTGCACCTCACCTGGAGATAGTAATTAAGATTATTATATTTAGTAGTACTGTTTCAGGGTAATTATAAATTATTGGATTGGATTTGTTTATTGTCACGTGTACTGAGGTACAGTGAAAAGTATTTTTCTGTGAGCAGCTCAGATTATTAAGTACATGGAAAGAAAAGGGAATAAAAGAAAATACATAATAGGGCAACACAAGGTATACAATGTAACTACATAAGCACCGGCATCGGATGAAGCATACAGGGATGTAGTGTTAATGAAGTCAGTCCATAGGAGGGTCATTTAGGTGTCTGGTAACAGCGGGGAAGAAGCTGCTTTTGAGTCTGTTCGTGCGTGTATTTTTGGGTGTGTTGTTGAAGAGTTTCAGTTGTAATAAGGTTTTAGTTAAAAAAATACCAAATCCCTATTTTTTTCGTGCAATCACTCCAGGGGCGAAGTATTCTTTCCGCTAATCTTACAGAATAAACTAAAATAGCACAGTGGTTAGCATGGTTGCTTCACAGTACCAGGGTCCCAGGTTCGATTCCCGGCTTGGGTCACTGTCTTGGCAGAGTCTGCACGTTCTCCCTGTGCTTGCGTGGGTTTCCTCTGGGTGCGCCGATTTCATCCCACAAGTCCCAAAAGACGAGCTGTTAGGTAATTTGGACATTCTGATTTCTCCCTCTGTGTACCCGAACAGGGGCCGGAATGTGGCAACAAGGGGCTTTTCACAGTAACTTCATTGCAGTGTTAATGTAAGCCTACTTGTGACAATAAAGATTATTATTATTATAATAAAATATTGAGCTTTTGGTCTAGTGTCCTAGCCACTGTTAGGTCTGGATTGGGATCGTATTTAGCATCATACTGCAAGGTGGTTTCATCACTGATGTCATAGTGCTTGAGGACTGACATTGTCATTCCCTAATTGTTTGATTTTAGTGAACATTGTTTTGTGTTCTGCTCCCCAATACCACTACCTCTTTGGCTATGGGCTTGTATAATCGTTCATACCTCAATGACAAATTGGGCAAAGATTTTCCTAAATCAATCACAAATCCAATAAATCGCTACATTGCTTTCACATCTTATGGTTATTACATTGTTGTTACAGCTCTCACATTGTCAGGATCCGGGCAAAGACCTTTTGCAGTCAGTACATGATTTATGGCTTGACTTTGGGAATCTTCAGTTGCAATTTTTTTCTTGTTCAGCTTCAGGTTTGTATGGCGAGCTCACTCTATCATTCGTATAAATTTCTGATCACTATGGCTTCTTCCATTGCGTCTTCATATCCATAGATCAGTCGATCATCCACTATGGCTTCCACTCTGGACAGATCACTGACATACCTTCTCGTGTTGACAGTATTGACTCTTTTATGGAGTTATGGAAATGTAGAACAGCTTGTGAAACCCTCTGTATCTCCCAACATCTGTATCTCCAAACAGATAATATATGCTGCTTTCATCCAGTTTAATTTGTCAAGAACCAGTAGTAAAGATCTTTGCCATGGCAAAATTCCTTCAATGGTTAGCATGGAGTAGTGTGATTTCTTCAGTGTTTTATTTGGATCTTTTGGGTCTAAGCATCCTCTCAGCTTTCCAGGTTGTTCCACTATTCCATGTTGCTAATCAGGAGTTGCCACTTTTTGATTACACCCTTTTCCAGATCTTGTATGTCAGGTTTTAGGTTTGACTTTAGGGCAGCTGGAACTCTTCTCAGCAAATGCTGAATTGGTCTTACACTCTCATCTACTTCAAGATGATATTATCCTGGTAGACATCCCAATCCTGTTAACATATCTTTGTAGTCCTCCAGGATCTGTTCAGCAGTAAATGGTTTTGTGCTGTGACACAACGTGAATTTATTGGCACAACCAGGGTTATTGGTCCAAGCTCTAGGCTTGCTTCAGCTGAGATGAATGGAGGTTGCATACCATCTTTGATCTGGAACTTCAAATCTTCCTTCTTGACACTGCATTATGTCTCAGACTAATTTTTCCTCTTGGTATGGGTATCGGGACATCATATAGCCTCAACTATATTTTCAATGGCTTCATTTTAGGTTTGCCATGTTAAGCCATTTAGGGGCAGCAGGGTAGCATGGTGGTTAGCATAAATGCTTCACAGCTCCAGGGTCCCAGGTTCGATTCCCGGCTGGGTCACTGTCTGTGTGGAGTCTGCATGTCCTCCCCCTGTGTGCGTGGGTTTCCTCCGGGTGCTCCGGTTTCCTCCCACAGTCCAAAGATGTGCAGGTTAGGTGGATTGGCCATGCTAAATTGCCCGTAGTGTCCTAATAAAAGTAGGGTTAAGGGGGGGTTGTTGGGTTACGGGTATAGGGTGGATACGTGGGTTTGAGTAGGGTGATCATGGCTCGGCACAACATTGAGGGCCGAAGGGCCTGTTCTGTGCTGTACTGTTCTATGTTGCACATGATGACAGTCAAGATGTGCTGCATGACGCACCAGTGTTTATCTGAGACTTTTTGTTCACTCGATAATGTTAAGAACATGGCTGATGGTAAATGCTGGGTTATTCCAAATCCCAGAGGGAAAACAAGAAACATCCACCCTCAAGCTGTATTTTGCAGTTTGATATATGAAGAAACATTTGAGAGCCAAAGAGTGATGTTCCAAAGGTTTTGTGATGATTTAAAAATAAATATTTATTGAACAATAATAAAGTCAACTAGAAGTGCTTAACTAAAACAATGGCTATATACATTATCACTTACTTTAGCCAATTCCAAACATCTTTATTTCTCTGCCTTCAGAGCTAATTTTCTTCAAACTTCCACAACATCTTCTAGATTTTCAAAACTACAAACAAAATCCTGTAACGGTTACCACACCAGGCAGTTATATCTCTTTTCAGAATGCAACTTAAGGTAGGAAATTTGAGAGAAGAATCAGTGACTGAAAGTGGTGAGAGGACCATTGCTGGGAGGGAGCAAAATAACACAAGCTGCAGCAGGTAAATAACTGCTGCAGGAATTGGTCAGAAGTAAGAGAAGCAGTAAAGATGCATAGAGAGATGACACACATAGGGAGTTAATGAGACAGGGAGAAATTACAAATTAGATTATTCCGTAAATTACTTTTTGTAAAGAATAAGCATATGCAGAACTAGAGTAAAAGGCCCCACTCACCACACCTCAGAGTGGAGAGGGAGCCAACATCAAGCTTCTCAATCAACATGAGGAGGCAGGTTGCAACCTACACGAGACCCACAGGCCGGGCTCGTTGAGTCTTGTGGAATACGAGTTTCCCCGCTAAGGGGGCGGAGCTCCATCATCAGCAGGAGAGCAAAGCTGAATATAAAAACCCCAGCCCGGGTGTGGGCTGGGTCGCGGGTGGTTCCTTCTGGACCAGTGCAGATAGAATCTTTGTTCTTCTGTAAATAAATCTTTTGTTCCTTACACTTCCTGTGTGGCTGCTTCTGTGAACTCCAGTTAGCAAATCTTGTATGGTCACAACGAGAGGCAGTGGGATATGAAGAAGCTGAAGGAAAACTCTCAGCATCAAGGTGGAACACTTATATTACTGTGAGACTTTGCTGGCTATAGTAATTCAGATGATACTGACATTCAGACAATCTGGAAAAGTATCCTCTTATTGCTCATCACATCTTCTAATTCATAAATCAGGGGAAAGGAATGTCCCTTGTGTCCCTGAAAGGCATTGAAAAAAAGTCTTACTCATGGGTATGGCAGAAATATTAAAATATTTTGCATTAGTCTTCACACACCTTTTAAGTGAGAGCTGGAACTGTTAGTGCTGTAACAGAGATTGATCACCTTAGAAAAGGTAAGTACTATGCAAAGTTATCAAGGCCAGAGTGAGCTCCTGGATTAGTTTTCACTCCTGGAATAGGGAATGGGGGACATGGTGGGGCTGGGATCTGTGTGAACAACTCACACAAAGTAAATTAAGGAACATTCTGACATAGGAGTCTGTTAGAGTGGTGATGGTGGGGGGAAACTTATGAGTGCGGGTGGTCAGGGTTGAGAGATCGCAGCAACAAGAGGAGAGTGGGCACTCCTTGTGTATGACATTTAAAGGACCTAATTACAGTAAAACAATATTTGGGCAGCATTCGACATGGGACAGTGACCTCAAACATGAGACAATCACATAAAATATGAGATGGTTGGTTACCCTGGGGAATTGAAAGATTTTTCCCATCAAATTGGCTTTTCCAGGAGATCATATGGTTTTGGATAGAGGGACAGTACACAAGATATCACAATTGTGTGATAGGCTCGTGGGACCAAAGGATTTTCCTTCCAGCACTGTTCATATGTTTGTATCTAACTATCAGCCTGGCTCCTTTTGAATTCCAACTTGTTATTCAGCTACTCTATCGGGTCACGTTGCCCACTGAAGCATGCCAAAACAGTGTTGCAAAATTATAAACCAATATGACCGTTCACCTTCCTAATCTCCTTCCGCCTCTGAGACACCATACAGGCCGTTTACAACCCCATGGAGGTCATGGGGTATGGACCATCCGATTCCCCATGACCTCCACAGAGTACGAACTTCCCCAGTAACGAGGCAGGTCTTCCCCTTTAATGAGGGGGGCCCACAGAGAATAAAAGCTCCTGTCTGAGAGTGGGTCAGGGCGGGAGATCCTTCAGGGAGTAGAATAGTTAAAGTACATATCAATAAACCTTTTATTTGGCATCCTACTCTTCGTTTTATGTGATCACTCTGTGTGCAGATTCTGCACTGGCAACAAGGATCAAGTGGAGCTGCCGTTGGCTATTTTCTGGAGGAATGCCACTTGATGTGCGTCTGCTCAGCACGTCACAGTCACCAGAAGTCTACTGAAAGAAAGTTTAAGATTGATCATTCTGATTTTAATTTTTAAGTTTTAACAAAAAATTACACATATTATCATTTTTATGGGCCAGGGTTTAGAGAACCCCAAAGTGTATCATGGAGTTCACCTGATCCACAACTTTTAATAGATTGTGGTATGGGGAGCACACGGCCCACTCTACAGGTGTGGCACAGCAGAAATGGAAAAAGTATTTTTTAAACGAAAACAATGTTAATTCTATGAACTCAAGTTAACCTTTTTAAAACATACAGTGAACAACTTAGCAACCATCAATACAAATATAACCCCCAAAGAATACAACACAAAGTAATTCTTACTTTCCTTTTAATATCCATAAGACTTAAAACAAAACTTTTAACAGAAGCACATCAGGTTAAAGTTACTACGGAGAGCAGTTATTAGTTTTAAATCACCAAAGGATTGATTTACAGTTTTTAGATTACAGAGAGAGAGACTAATACCCCTTCTGGCTGTGACTGCAGCTATCCAGCTCTGAAAACAAAACTAAAACGCACCCTGCAGCAAACAGCCTAAAACGAAAGTAAAAAGCTGACAGACAGCCCAGCTCCACCCACTCTCTGACATCACTGCAGTAATAAACACCCATTTCTTAAAGGTACTCTCGCTACAGATATTCATATACATACCCATTTATAATAACCCATTTCTTAAAGGGACTCTCACATGACATCATGATCTAAGGCCATCATCAATAGGCCAGTGAGGCTTTGGCAGTGTATCATTCAGTCCACCATTGAAAGGAGAAAGATAAATAAGCTGTGAAGATAACTTTGCTACGGCAAACAAGGAGGGAACCTGACCGATCATGGAGGAGATCTGCAGCTAAGGGAACCAATCATTGGAAGGAGACTGGCAGTCAAAGAGAAAACTCGACTCATCTTGAGAAGTATATGAACTGAAATGAAATGAAAATCGCTTATTATCACAAGTAGGCTTCAAATGAAGTTACTGTGAAAAGCCTCCAGTCGCCACATTCTGGCGCGTGTTCGGGGAGGCTGGTATGGGAATTGAACCCGTGCTGCTGGCCTGCCTGAGTCTGCTTTATATGTTCTGTTTTCAGAACTGGATATTCAAGGGAAGCCCAACCCCACTGTCAGATGTTTATTTTGGGAGCCTAATTGTAGAGTGACCAACTCTGGGACAATTTGCCAAGGAGGATACTCACAAGGTCATGAGAACAGTGGTGATGGGTGGGCAGTGGCGAAAGAGCGGATCCCTAGAGAACATGTGGGGCTGGATTTTCCGCAGCCCCGCGCCGAAAACATGTTTGGAGTGGGGACGAAGAATCCACTTTTACGCAAGAATCGTGCCCGGTGCCGCTCCTGCGATTCCCAACCGGCCGAATTCCCGACGGCGTGGTTCAAACCACGTCTGGCCAGAAGGGACTCTCACGCGGCAGCTGCAGACTCAATCCATGGTCGCCTTGGTGGGGGGATGTCTTATGGGCGGCCGGGCGGCAATTAGGCGGGTTTGATGGAGTGGCGCAGGACAGATTGTTGGGACCTTGTTTATTGGTCCAGGTCCGCCGGCTGAGTCCGCCATCACCTTCAGCTCAGTCGCTGAAGGCCTCAGCCATGCACATGCGCGAACTCGGAACCAGAAGTGCGGGGGCCCGTATCCGCAGCCAAAGCTGCGAGAAGCACTCCAGGGCCCTGCCAGACCCCTGCAGGTAGGTGAATAGCTATATATTTTTCTAAGGAAGGTTTGGAGTAGAACGCCAGCGTTTATACTCCGGCGTGGGTATAGCCCCATTTCTGCAGATCCATCCCTTGGTTTGTGGTCAAATGTAGAAGGGGGCAAATTTGAGCCAATGAGATGGTTCATATTTTTCCTAGCCCTATTTCTACCTGTCTTTGTTTCAGTGAATTGACTGTTCAGGGCAAAAATAAATTATAAACGGAGCAAATCTCACAGTCAAAGTATAGTGATTTGCTGGCTGGTCTCACACTGCTCTAACTCCTAAATAGACCTCCTCATTTTCTGTCCAAAGGTTGGGAGGTCAATTATTACGGGTGGGATGCTCTGATCCTGAGGCTAAGTGTTGACGCCGTCGTAAACACCGTCGCGTTTCCCGACGGCGCCAACATAACCTCAGGATCAGCAATTCTGGTGCCAGCATGGCCGGCACCAATGGTGCCAATCCCGGCGTCGTGGCGCGATTCGAGCCAGTCGCGGCGACTCTCCAGCAGAATCTCGCCCCCCATTCCTTTCATTAACGGGTCCTATGTGAATCAATTAACTCTGGGCAGCACGGCGGCGCAGTGTTTAGCACAGCTGCTTCATGGCGCTGAGGACCCAAGTTCAATCCCAGTCCGGTTCACTATCCGTGTGGAGTTTGCATATTGTCTCTGTGTCTGCATGAGTCTCATCCCCACAACCCAAAGATGTGCAGGGTAGGTGGATTGGCTATGCTAAATTGCCCCTTAATTGGAAAAAATAATTGGATACTCTAAGTTTATTTTTTTTTTAAAGTGAATTGATTAACTCTAATTTGAAACTGTGTGAAGAACGAAATCTGAGGCTCATAATGAAGCTGTTTGTTTCTATCTCACATAGGAGAATGCTGCAGAATGTTAAGAATCAGTAGGATTGACAATGCACTGGAATGAAATAAGCTCCTTGGAATGTGCCGGTATGTTTGAAGAGGCTGAAAATATGACACAAACAACGAGTCCAACAAACTGAACATGATGGAGTCAGGCTGGCAAAAGTGTTGCTATATTTACATAGCACTTTAGAACTTCAAGTTATTGTGGGAGGACTTTGTATTGCACTAATAATGCATTCTGAAATATCACATCCTCCTCTTCAACCCACTTGAATGGAATGTTATCTCTCTGTAATATGCTCTGATATATCTGTTTATCCTCTGATATACCATAACTGAAGTACACTGATACATCACAAGTTGTTGGATGCACTGATGTACCACTTTCTCTCTAATACACTGATTTATCACATCACTACTCTAATCACATATCTACCCAACCTCCACGTACATCTGATAGACCACACCCTATGTCTAATACACTGCAATGTACCATGCCCTCTGTATTACATTCTGATGATTGTGGATCTACTGCCCTTTGGGCAGCCCAGTTTCCAAGATGTTAATACAGATGTCAATTTCTCATTAATGCGTGCAAGAGGCTTCACTTCTGTTTTTTTTAAATCACCTGATTCAATGTAGAGTCAGACCAGTTTCTGGAGCCCTGATGTTTCAGCCCTGTTATTCTGGATTTTCTCACTTCTACTTTACTTAGTCTCAAGACTTAGTGAACACTCAATGCTAATAGCAGAAAATGCTGTGTCTAAATTTATTTGCACGATGATTCATGTTTCCAGGTGCAAACTCCACTGATTCTATAATGTGAGGAATTAAAATTGCATTAATCTCAATAAAGGAATTTGGACAATTAAAGGAGCTTTTTAAGGAGAGTAACAGCAATTTAGAAAGATTCTGGAAAGAACTAAAGAAAAAGAATCCCCCATCAGAAACTGCTGCTGAGGCTGGCAGCCAGGATGATAGAAAAAGGACCTGTAGGCACAGCCATGAGTCTATTGATGGGTAACAGTACAAAGTCCTTGCTTTAAGACATCCCGCTTGATGTTGTTTTGCTTTAACATAGTTTATTCTTTAGGGCCTGTTTTTACAACTAGCGTCACTATTTTTGTTTTTACAGCTTCTACATTCTTGCCCACTGCCCTGCGCTTCAGCCTGGGGGAGCTGCCACCAGAATCATCGTCGAGAGAGATTCACAGAGTGGGAAGAGAAAGGCACGCACACACAGTGGAAAAGGAGAAAGAAAGAGAGAGACATTAGGAGAAGAAAACAAGCAAAAAGTTGAGCTGAGTTTCAGGATTGCTATGGATGAGACACAGAAGCTGTGCTACTTAGGGCTGGTTTGGGTGATTTAGTGTTTGCTTAATTTGAATTTATATAGTACTTTTTTTATATTTAGTGACTTATTTTACTTTGCAAGTTACTCCACAAGTGTTGCACATGTACAGTATATTTCAACTTGTAGACTGTTTTTTCTGGGTAAATGTCCGAAGGAACATAACTCCATCTTTAACATTGATTGCTATTAGAATCCATGACTCAGTTAAAGTTTTGTCACTAAAGATCATGATGGCCCAGCTACTCAACCAAAACGTTAAGTGAGGACTTACTTTACAGTTGAACTTCCGCTTTGATGGCTACTTTGTGGACACAACAACTAATTAAGGGAAGGAGGAATTATTCAACTGAAGTGTTACTCCAATGTGTTTCTGTCAAAGATCTGCTCCTGCTTCCTTACCAGCCTCCATGTCATCAGTGTCCTCCCTTTATCATCCCGACAATCCTTGTCCACTGGTAGCTCCATGAAACATCCCTGTTGTAGAACATACCACCATCACATAGGAGATTTAAATTTTCCTGTATTACAAGTTATTGCCATGTTCAGGTAGCCAATAATTAATTTGTGAGAGTTCTAGTTGATCCATCCACATGCATATAGCAGTTCAGTGAGTATAGCTTCCTAAATTAAGTCACAAACCATATGTGGATTATTTAGGAGTCCGCTGTGCCTCAGAAAGTGGCACACATGACTTTGTCAGAAGTTTGTAGGTTCAAGCCCCACTTCAGTACATTTTGCAGGTTGATACTTTCATTACAATACTGAGGACATTCAGTACAAGAGTTTCTGTCTTTCAGATTATATATTTTATGTTCTAAAATAAATCTTGAGGTGGCACGTTTCACATCCCTGTCAATTCTAATTTCATGTGTCAGAAGAAATGTAAAATGGGCTACCACCAGATAGATTTAGGCTATCACACCAAATCAAAATCTACCCCTCCTGTATCTGGGATCATGTTTCTGATGTACCCCTCACTCCCAAAACTCAGACCCGTTATGCCCTTTCTATCAGGGTCTGTTTTATGGCAGCAAGTCTTTTCTAACCCCTTTTTTATTGAAAGGTTTTCAGAAGTTAAAACAAACAATAGTCTCTATTATACTTAAAAGCGTAATGTAATCATTTTGCGTTCCTTTAATAGCAGATAATTGCTCCCAGACTGAACTGGTGCTCCACTCCTCATTAATTTATTTCATTCAGACCCATAAACTCAACTGGAAACTGAAGTAGTAAGAAGCTCCCAGCAGTAGAGCAAGTGACAGTTTCACACTAATAACTCCTTTCCTGTCGGCCTACACTGAGTGGCTTCCACAACAGCCTCCGCTTTAGGCCTCGACCCCCCATATCACTTGTACCCGCATTAATGAGGGTCGGCCACCTGAATGCGAGGCAGACCAATGTGCAGCAGCGCTGCTCGTTGTAGTCTTCAAGCCAGAAGACTCGCCGAAGACAAGTGATGTGAAGCAGACGCCATGGGTCCTCCGAGGGGGGCCTGCAGCCGAACTGCTGAGCCGGCCTGCACCCGTCCGCCGAGAGCACCTGGCGCCTCGAGTCGCCAGCTCCGCTCGCGCCTCAGCCCTCTGCTTTTAACTGCCCAGCCCCTCCGTCCTCCAATCACAGCCTCGCCTTCTTCCCGCTCTCCGGCCCCTCGCGCTGCGGCGGTTGGAATTTGAGGTGCGCTCGTGCCGCCTTCCTTCAACCGCCTTCCCTCACTCCACCGCCAGAGCCCTGGGATCGCCATGTCTGATAATGACATGATTTCCATGGCTTCGCCCGCAATTAAAGGGACACAACAGGAAGGCTGAGAAAGTGATGGGGACACAGTTGGTGACAGCGAGTTTTCTCTCTGAAGCCAATATCTGGGTCCATCTGACACCAAATCCAGGTATCAATTACAGTAAGAAACTAAATCCAGGGACCATCGACCATGAGACTATAAGATGGAAATCAGCGTGCCTCAGTATGGGCAATGATTGCAATCTCGAAACAAGTTCTGGTGAAGAGGACAGTCGATTAATGGGTGAGGACATGACAGGAAATTAGATGATGAGGGGTGGCCAGCTCTTTACAAGCAGACTGATGGCTAAATGTTATCAGTGCAACTCCTGGATCTGTCAAGAGTAGAGGATGCTGGGGGGGGGGGGGGGGGGGCAATAGGTCTGGCAGCATCTTAATAATAATCTTTATTGTCACAAGTAGGCTTACATTAACACTGCAATGAAGTCACTGTGAAAAGTCCCTGTGGTGAGCCACGTATGGCTATTGTATATACTCACTGTTCTATTATTACTATTGTAATCAACATCCACTATTCTATATACTTACTGTTGCTGTTGTGTTGATGCTGCTGTTGGCTGCGCCTGTGGCTCTGCCCCTCTAAGGAGGTATATAACCGGCCGATCTGAGACAGGCTCTCAGTGCAGGAGAAGCTACAGGTTGGGACACATCTAGTTGATTAAAGCCACTGTTTGGTACAAACCAGGGCTGGTTTAGCACACTGGGCTAAATCGCTGGCTTTTAAAGCAAACCAAGGCAGGCCAACAGCACGGGTTCAATTCCTGTACCAGCCTCCCCGAACAGGTGCCGGAATGTGGCGACTAGGGGCTTTTCACAGTAACTTCATTGAAGCCTACTCGTGACAATAAGTGATTTTCATTTTTCATTTCAAACTGTCTCGATTGAATTGATGGTCATCAGTCCCTAGTCGCCACATTCCGGCGCCTGTTTGTGTACACGGTGGGAGAATTCAGAAGGTTCAATTCACCTAACAGCACGTGTTTCGGGACTTGTGGGAGGAAACCGGAGCACCCGGAGGAAACCCACGCAGACACGGGAAGAACGTGAAGACTCCGCACAGACAGTGACCCAAACCGGGAATTGAACCTGGCACCCTGTGCTGTGAAGCAACAGTGCTAACCACTGTGCTACCGTGCCGCCCATCTGTAAGGAAAGAAAGCAGAGCTAATGTTTCATGTCCTGTTTTTTCATCAGAACTGAAAGGAGGGAGAATGTGTTAGATATTAAAATGTAGCTGTGAGAGATTGCAACAAAAAGTAGCAACTTTAAGAACAAAAGACAGACAACCCGGCATGGGAGGGACAGCAGAGTTTGCATTGAGGCAACATATGTATGGGATATTTTACAAAGGGGGTTAAGATGGAGGAGAAAAGTCACAATCTAAAGCTGCCAAACTTAACATTGAGTCCCAAGGGCTGCAACGTGTCCAACCAGCTGAGATGTTGCTGCTCCACCTTGCACCGGGTTTCACTGGAACATTACAGTAGACCAAGGATGGACATGAGAGCAAGGTGTTGAGTTAAAATGGCAAACAACCAAAATATTGGGGTCATGCTTGCGGACTGAGCAAAGGTGTTCCAAAAAACGGTCACCCAATCTGCGTTTGGTATCCCCATTGTAGAGGAGATCACATTGGGAGCAGTGAATATAATAGACCAAATTGAAGGAAGCGCAGATAAATGCTGCTTAACCTGACAGGAGTGTTTGGGGCCATGAATAGTGAGGAGGGAGGAGATACATAGAACATAACATACGTGCAGAAGGAGGCCATTCGGCTAATCGAGTCCGCACTGACCCACTTAAGCCCTCACTTCCACCCTATCCCTACAACCCAATAACCCCTCCCAATCTTTTTTGGTCACTATGAGCAATTTATCATGGCCAGTCCACCTAACCTGCACGTCTTTGGCCTGTGGGAGGAAACCGGAGCACCTGGAGGAAACCCACGCAGACACGGGGAGAACGCGCAGACAGTGACCCAGCAGGGAATCGAAACTGGGACCCTGGCGCTGTGAAGCCACAGTGCTATCCACTTGTGCTACCGTGCAGGTAATGGGGCAGGTGTTGCTCCTTCTGTGATTGCAAGGGAAGGTACTGTGGGAGGGAAATAGGGACTTGGGCATGATGAAGGAGTGAACCAAGGTGTCATGGAGGGAATGGTCCCTGCAGAATTCTGACGGGAGGAGTGAGAAGGAGATGTGCTTCGTGGTAGCGTCATGCTGAAGTTGTCGGAAATGGTGGAGGATGATCCTTCGACTACAGAGCCTAAGGCGGTGGAAAGTGAGGACAAGGGGTCCCTATTATGGTTCTGGGTTGGAAGGGTGAAGGCAGAACTGCAGGAAATGGGTCAAACCCAGTCAAGTGCCCTGTCAATCATAGGTGGGCAGAAACCTCAGTTAAGGAAAAAAGCAGACATGTCCGAAGCACCATTTTCAAAAGTGACATCATAACAGATGGGACGGAGTCAGAGATACTGGGAGAATGGGATGGAGTCCTTACAGGGAACTGAAGTTGAGGAAGCTGTGGGAGGTGGTGGGTTTGTAATGAATATTGGTGGTCAGTCTATCATTGGGAATGGAGATAGAGAGTTCAAGGTAGGGAGGGGATATGTCACAAATGGACCATTTGAAACAGGGGTGGAAATTGGAAGCAAAATTGATCCATTTTTCCAGGTCCAGGCAAGAGCATGAAGTGTCACTGATGCAGTCATCGATGTAACGGAATTGTGGGAGTGGACCTGAGTAGGACTTGAACAAAGGGTTTTCCACATAGCCCACAAAAAGATATGCATAACTGGGGCCAATGCGGGTACTAGCCACATCTTTTATTTACAGCAAGTGAGACAAGTTAAAGGAGAAATTACATTTCATTGGGATCTCTATGGCAGGGAGTTCAGCCATGACAACGTTTATAGAAAGATTATCCATCCCAGTGGTAGAGAGGGAGAGGCGGAAAGAGTTGGAATCCCCTTTGGGCGCTGAGGAAATTAGGAAATGCTTTGCATTGCCGCAGACGGGTAGAGCTCCTGATGGATTCCCCAATTAGTTTTAGAACATAGAACAGTACAGCACAGAACAGGCCCTTTGAGCCTCGATGTTGTGCCGAGCAATGATCACCCTATTCAAACCCACGTATCCACCCTATACCCGTAACCCAACAACCCCCCCCTTAACCTTACTTTTTAGGGCACTACGGGCAATTTAGCATGGCCAATCCACCTAACCCGCACATCTTTGGACTGTGGGAGGAAACCGGAGCACCCGGAGGAAACCCACGCACACACGGGGAGGACGTGCAGACTCCGCACAGACAGTGACCCAGCCGGGAATCGAACCTGGGACCCTGGAGCTGTGAAGCATTTATGCTAACCACCATGTTACCGTGCTGCCCCCTATTATAAGAAGTTTTTGGGTAATTGACCCTTCTAATCTTAGATATGTTGAATGACTCCTTATCCTGGGGTTCATTGCCTGTTACACTTGCGCAGGCCTCAATTTCCCTGATCCTTCAGTTGGACAAGGACCATATGGAATTGGGCCGTTTCAACCTATTTCACCTTTGAATGGGGATGTTAAATTACTCGCGAATGTGCTGGCGCTGCAGGTGGAGTCCTGAGGTGATCTCGAAAGACCAGACAGGCTTCGTCAAGGGTTAGCAATTGTTAGCCAATATACATCAGCTAAATATGGTACTTCCCCTTTCTACAGTGCCCGAACCGAGGTGATTGCTTCCCTGATGCTGAAAAAGCTTCGATAGGTAGGGTGGAGATATCTCTTTCGTTTCTTGGGAGGTTTGGTTTGGGAAAAACTTTATGTCCTGAATTTGTTTACTGTATAGGACCCCCACTGCTGATATTCACAAAAATGCCTTGAACTCGGGCTATTTTCCACTGAATAGGCGTACAAGGAAGGGATATCCATTATCGCCGCTCCTATTTGCTTTAACAATAGAACCGCTGGCCATAGCTTTAAGATCTTCCAGTAAGTAGAGGGGGATAAATCAAGGAGGGGGACCAAAGGGTGTCCTTGTATGCAGATATCTGCTTCTTTATATTACGGGCTCAGTATCCAGTTTGGATGAGATAATGATACTATGTGGGAGTTTTGGCTCCCACTCTGGGTATAAGGTGATTTTGGATAAGAGTGCGCCCCCCTCCCCCCAATTTTTCACCCCAAACCCTTCTTTGTCAGAATTAACAAATTAATGCCCTTTTTCATTTGGGCTGGGAAGACCCCAAGGATCCGTGGGGTGTTCCTCCAGAAAGATAGACAGACAGGTGGTCTAGCTGTACCCAATTAGCTGTACCCAGCTAATATTGAGAAAGTACTGGGGTGGTCGAGTGACCCGAGTTCTATATGGGGACAAATAGAGGCGGGTTCTTGTAGGGGTGCTAGTCTGGGCGCATTAGTAACTTCCTCGCTGTTGTTCTCTTCTGCATGATTTTCTTCAAATTTGGCAGTGCTGTCCACTCTGAGAATCTGGAAGCAGTTCAGACAGCATTTTAAATTTAGTTCCATGTCTTTGCTGGCCCCTATCTGCAATGATCACCTCTTCTTGCCAGCGGGTTTAAACTCGTGTTTAGGCCATGGAAGGAGAGAGGCTTGGAGAGATTTGGGGACTTATTCGTGGAGGAAGGTTTGCCAGTTTTGTGGAGCTGTCTGAAAATTTTCAACTTCCTGGTTCCAGTCTGTTTAGATATTTTCTATTTCGTGGTTTTTGTGCATAAGGCATTTACTTATTTTCTCTTGGCACCACCATCCTCCCTGTTGGAAAGGATTTTGTCCTTGGCCGGATCTGGTGGAGAGGCGGATTTTGTGCTGGCCAGATCCTATCAGTGGAGTTGGACTTAGGTAAAGGTTAAATGGGAAGGTGAATTGGGTCCTATCCTGGATGATGAGGTGTGGAACGAGACCAAAGAGAAAATGCTGGAAAACCTCAGCAGGTCTAGCAGCATCTATAGAGAGAAAAGAGCTAACGTTTCAAGTCCATATAACCTTTTGTCAAAGCTGGTGTGAAGAGAGGCTCTTCGCAGGATCCTCTTGTGCTCGGCTTAGTTCAATCCAATTCAAGGTGATGCATAGGGCTCACCTGATCAAGGCGAGGATGGGTGGATTTTTTTCTGGGTGGAGGACAGACGTGAGCGTTGTTCTCGGGGAATGGCTAACCACTCTCCTATGTTCTGGTCTTGTCCTAATTTAATAAGCTTTTGGGTCCCTTTCTTTAACACCATGTCACAGATACTTAATGTCGATCTAGCCACTGGTGGCTATTTTCGAGGTATCAGACTCACTGGTGCTGCAGACGAAATGAGGTGAAGGCAGATTCCCTCGCCTTTCCCTCGTTAATAGCCAAGAGACAAGTTCTGCTTGGGTGGAGGTCTCCTACGCCGCCCAGTGCCTTGGCTTGGTTGGGTGACCTCATGTCGTTCCTAGATTTGGAGAAGGTCAAGTACATCATTAGGGGGTCGGTTGAAGAGTTCTACCTAAGGTGGCAGCCATGCAATTCCTTTTTCAAAGACTTAGGCACTGTCAGTCGTTAAGGGGGTTTAGTTTAATTTTGGGAAGGGGGTAAGTTTTTAGTGCTGTTCTTGATTGTTGATTGTGTTCTTTTTGCACTAATTTGTTTTATATTTTTATTTTGTCATGAGAATGTCACTTTAAGAAATGTTTGCTGCTCATGTTACTGCAGTGATGTCAGAGTGTGGGTGGAGCTGAGCTCTGGCTCTGCTTTTTAGTTTCACTTTGAGAAAAGCTTGGGTGTGTCTTGTGTTTTTTTGGTTTCGTTTTAGTGTTGAAGCTGAACCCAGACAAAGCAGCTGTACTGCTGTTCTCTCTGCCATGAAAAGACTGTCTCTTGATCATTTGGTGAATTCAGAATTATAAATGTTCTGAGTAGTGACTTTAACCTGATGTGCTCCTGTTAAAGGGTTTGTTTTTTGTACGTCTTCTGGATGTTAAAAGGACAGAGTACGCATTACTGAGTGTTGTATTATTTGGGGGTTGTATTTGAATTAATGGTTGCTAAGATGTTCACTGTTTGTTTTAAAAAGGTTAACTTGAGTGAAAAGAATAAACATTGTTTTGCTTTAAAAAATGCTTGTCCATTTCTGATGTACCACACCTGTAGAGTTGGCTGTGTGCTCCCCATACCACAATCTATTAAAAGTTGTGGGTCAGGTGAACACCATGATACACTTTGGGGTTCTCTACACCCTGGCCTATAACAATTTATAATGTTGATAATGAACAAGTTTTCAATAAAAATATTTTTTTAAAAAGGAAAAATTATTTAGAAACAGAACAAATTCAGCCAGGTGGAGGAGAGTGGAGGTGGATGGGGATTCGTTGGGCCTCTACTCAAGGAAGAAGCCGAGAGACCTTGGACTATCCTGGTGGGGATGGAGGTTTAGAAGGACCCATACTGAAGAAGAGGCAGTTAGGGCCAGGGAACTGGAAGTTGTTGATATGAAAGAAGGGTATCATGTAAATCACAAATGTAGGTGGGAAAGAGAAGGGAAGAGAGGATGGAGTTACAGCAAGAGGAAATTGGTTCCGTGGGGTAGGAACAGGCTGATACGATGTGTCGACCAGGATAGCCCTGTTTGTGGATTTTGGGAACCAGGTAGCAGTGGGCTGTGCGGAGTTGGGGGACTATGAGGTTGGAGGCTGTGGAGGGAAGATCACCAGAGGCAATGAGGTTGAGAGTTTGGTCAAGTTAAAATCAGAGCTTGATGGGAAATGGAATGTCAAGTTTGTGTAATATGTGTATGTGCCTTCTGCTGCACCACACCTGTAGAGTGGGCCATGTGCTCCCCATACCACAATCTTTTAAAAGTTGTGGGTCAGGTGAACTCCATGATACACTTTGGGGTTCTCTAAGATCTGGCCCATAACAGTAGTGTACATTAATGATCTGGATATGAATGTAGGAGGTAGGATCAGTAAATTTGCAGATGTCACAAAAATTGGTGGTGTGTTAAACAGTGAGGAGGAAAGCTTAGATTATAAGACAATACAGATTGGCTGGCCATATCGGCAAAACAGTGGCAAATAGAATTTAACCCTCAAAACTGTGTGGGTGAACAAGGGAGGCAAAGGCCAGGACGTCGGCCCCTTTCACCCCCTGAACTCCCGGATCTTCCGACACTCCAAAGATCGCTACTTCCGGACTCGGCACCACCTGTGTTTTTAGCACCATGGGCATTGCCTTAGCAAAACCCTGCCAAAACCCTCTAAGCTTCGGGCATGCCCAAAACATGTGGACATGATTTGCTGGGCTTCCCGCGCACTTCGCACACCTATCCTCTACCTCGAAAAACTTGCTCATCCTAGCCACTGTCATGTGTGCCCGGTGGACTACCTTAAATTGTATCAGGCTCAGCCTGGCGCAAGATGAGGTATTAACCCTGCTTAGGGCATCTGCCCATAGACCTGCCTCTATCTCTCCTCCTAGCTCATCCTCCCACTTGCCCTTAAGCTCCTCCACTGGAGTTTCCTCCGCCTCCGAAGGCTCCTGGTAAATATCCGATACCTTCCCCTCTCCCACCCAGGTACTGGAAACTACTCTATTCTGTATACCCCCTGGCGGCGGCAGCGGAAAGGCCAGCACCTGTTTTCTCAGGAAGTCGTACACCTGCAAATACCTAAAACCATTCCCTGCTGGCAATTTAAATTGATCCTCCAAAGCTTTAAAACTGGGAAAGCTCCCATCTATAAATAGATCCCCCATCCTCTAATTCCTGCTCTCTTCCAACTCCAGAACCCGCCATCTAGCCTGCCCGGTACAAACCTGTGGTTGTTATCAATCGGGGTCCAAATTGATGCTCCTTCCACTCTCATATCTCCTCCACTGCCTCCAGATCCTCAGAGCTGCGACTACCACCGGACTTGTGCAGTATAGGGCCAACGAGAACGGCAGAGGTGCCGTTACCAATGCTCCCAGACTGGTGTCTTTACATGACGCTGCCTCCATACGCTCCCATGCCAACCCCTCCCCCACTACCCACTTCCTGATCATGGCTATATTAACCTCCCAGTAGTAATTGCAGAAGTTCGGCAGTGCCAACCCATCCTCCCTCCGACTGCACTCCAGCAACACTTTCTTCACTCGCAGGGTTTTAATTGCCCACACAAAGCCCAAAATAATCTTATTCACCCGCTTGAAAAAGCCTCAGGGATGAAGATGGGGAGGCACTTAAAGACAAACAGAAATCTGGGGAGGACCGTCATTTTCACGGCCTGTACCCTCCCCGCCAGTGATAGCGGGAGCATGTCCCATCTCTTAAAGTCCCCTTCCATTTGTTCTACCAGCCGGGATAGGTTTAACTTATGTAGTATCTCCCATTTCCGGGTCACCTGGATTCCCAGATATCGAAAGCTCTTCCCTACCATTCTAAGCGGCAGCTCTCCCAGTCTCTTCTCCTGCCCTCTTGCCTGGATCGCAAACATCTCGCTTTTCCCCATGTTCAATTTATACCCCCAAAAGTTGCCAAATTCTCCCAAGATTCGCATTACTTCCCCCATCCCCTCCAAAGGGTCCAAAATGTACAAGAGCAGGTCATCTGCGTAGAGCGAGACCATGTGCCCCCCCCCCCCCCCCCCCCCCCCCCCCGAACCAGCTCTTTCCAGTTCCTACAAGCTCTTAACGCCATGGCAATGGCTCTATGGCCAAAGCAAACAGTAACGGGGAGAGGGGGCACCCTTGCCTCGTCCCTCGGTGTAGTTCAAAATACCCCGACCTCAGCCAGTTCGTACACACACTCGCTACTGGTGCCTGATAGAGCAACCGCACCCAGTCAATAAAACCCTCAGCAAACCCAAACCTTCCCAGCGCCTCCCATAAGGTCATTCCACTCCACCAGATCAAGAGCATTCTCCGCATCCATCGCTACCACCACCTCCGCCTCCTCTCCTTCTGAGGGCATCATAATAACATTTAGAAGCCTTCGAACATTGACCTTCAGTTGCCTGCCCTTAACAAATCCCGTCTGGTCTTCCCCTATCACCTCTGTGACAGTCCTCTATCCTTGTGGCCAGTATCTTAGCCCGCAGTTTGGCATCCACATTCAGTGGAGAAATGGGCTGTATGACCCGCATTGCTCCGGATCCTTCTCCCGTTTCAAGATCAATGAAATCAAGGCCTGTGACATTGTTGGGGGAGGACCCCTTTCTCTCTTGCTTCATTAAATGTCCTCGCCAGCAATGGGCTCAATATCTCTGAAAACTTCTTATAGAATGCCACCGGATAGCCGTCAGGCCCCGGGCCTTGTCCGACTACATGCCCTCCATCCCCTTGATTATATTCTCAATCTCAATTGGGGCTCCCAGCCCCTCCACCAGGTCCTCCTCCACCCTCAGTAACCTCAATTGATCCAGAAATTGCCTCATCCCCTCCACCCCAACCGGGGTTCTGACTCCTATAATTTACTATAAAAGTCCTTAAATACCTCGTTCACCCCCGCTGGGTCCTAGACAGTATTACCATCTCTACTCTTTACCAATCTCCCTGGCCGCCTCTCTTTTCCTGAGCTGGTGCGCCAACATTCTGCTTGCCTTTTCCCCGTACTTATAGATCGCCTCCCTTGCCTTCCTCAACTGTTCCACTGCTTTCCCTGTGGTCAACAGCCCAAACTCCACCTGTAACCTACGCCGCTACCTCAGTAACCCCGTGTCCAGGGCCTCCGAGTAGCCCCTGTCCTACTGGAGTATCTCCTCCACTAATCTATCCCTTTCAGCCCGTTCCACCTTTTCTCTGTGGGCCCGTATCGCGATTAATTCCCCACTGACTACTGCCTTCAAAGCTTCCCAGACCATCACTGCAGAGACCTCCCCCGTATCATTTGTTTCCAGGTAGTTCTATATGGACTTGTTAACCCGCCCACAGACCGCCTCGTCCGCCAGCAACCCCACATCCAGTCTCCACAGTGGGCGCTGCCCTCTCTCCATACTAACCCGTAGATCCACCCAGTGCGGGGCATGATCCGATACTGCAATTGCCGAATATTCAGTTTCCACCACCTTCGGTATTAGCACCCTGTGGAAAAAAAGGAAAACTCCTTCGTCCTCGGCCGTCCAAACCTCTTTGAGTCTACTCCCCCCCATCTGTTCCATAAAACCCTTAATTCCTTTGCCACAGGCGGCCTCCTCCCTGTCCTGGATTTTGACCGGTCCAATTCCGGATCAATGACTGTGTTGAAGTCCCCTCCCATGATCAGGTTATGTGACTCTAAGTATGGGATCTTACCTAACAACTGCCTCATACATTCCACGCCGTCTCAATTCAGAGCATATATGTTCACAAGTACCACTTGCACCCCCTCCAGCTTCCCACTCACCATTATGTACCTACCCCCCTTGTCTGACATGATTCTCCCTGCCTCGAATGCCACTTGTTTGCTGATCAAGATCGCTACCCCCCTGGTCTTTGAGTCCAGTCCTGAGTGGAACATTTGGCTAATCCACCCTTTCCTCAATCTCGTCTGGTCTGTAACCTTTAGGTGTGTCTCTTGTAGCATTGCCATGTCCGCCTTCAGTTCCCTCAAAATGCGTGAACATGCGAGCCCTCTTGACCGGCACATCCAGTCCTCTCACGTTCCATGTGATCAGCCTGGACAGGGGGCTTCCAACGCGCCCCCCCGCCGACTAGCCATCACCCTTTTTTAGGCCAGCCTCGAGCTCACGCCTTCCGCTTCCTCGAGTCCCCACTTGGGCTGTCACCATTCCCGAACTCCCATTTGTCCCCTCGTAACAGTTCCTCCCCTGTTAGCAAAGCAGCTCCCCCCTCTCTCCCCCCCTAGCAACAACACTAAAAACCCAATCCCCCAATTAAAGCTCCAGCTTAACACCTGTCCACCCCCCACTGCGCTTCCAAGAGTCAGCTGACCCATGCTGACTCGATAGCTCCCGCCCCTGGAACCAAGCAGTCTGTCTCCCTACTCTCCTCTCTCTTCCCCCACATGAATAAACATTTTAAAAGCATCACATTCCCCAGTAAACAAACAACAGAAAAAAGGAAAATAGTCACCCAAAAAAGCAGAACTAAATTCAAAGCCCATCCTCCCCTAACAAATAAAGGCAAATTACTGCGGATGCTGGAATCTGAAACAAAAGAGAAAATGCTGGAAAATCTCAACAAGCCTGGCAGCATCTGTAGGGAGAGAAAAGAGCTAACGTTTCAAGTCCGATGACTCTTTGTCAAAGCTTTGATGCCTACAGGTATTAATTGAAGCATAAACCAGGGACCCAGATAGCAAATGCTGATGCACGGAGCTGTTTGCCTTTGTCGACCGGCCCCTTGTCGACTCCCACGACAGGTGAGGTGGTCGCAACCCTGAATTTTATGGACCCATTGCCTGTTTTATGGACTCATTAAGGGGCTGGTTTAGCACAGTGGGCTGAGACAGCTGGCTTGTAATGCAGAGCAAAACCAGCAGCGTGGGTTTAATTCCCGTTCCAGCCTCCCCGAACAGGTGCCAGAATGTGGCGACTAAGGGCTTTTCACAGTAACTTCATTGAAGCCTACTTGTGACAATAAGCGATTATTATATTATTATTATGTCACGGCATCGCAGATCCATGAGTGGACCCAGACAGATCCGGTCCTATCCAAGGTTCAGCATGTAGTCCTATGTGGTGGGCAGCATAGACAATTCCCAGGCGAGTTGCGGGCATTTTCCTCCAAGCTGTCAGAATTCAGCGTGGAAGATGGTATCCTCTGGAGGGGGACACATGCGGTCATCCCAGATAAAGGGCAGGAGCTGATGCTAACTGTTGCTTCTCAGCGTCAGGGACCCAGTTTCAATTCCGACTTGGTCACTGGCTGTGCGGAGTCTGCACGTTCTCCCCATGTCAATGTGGGTTTCTTCCGGGTGCTCCGGTTTCCTCCCATAAGTCCTGAAAGACGTGCTTGTTAGGTGAATTGTACCTTCTGAATTCTACCTTAGTGTACCCGAACAGACGCCAGAGTGTGGCGACTAGGAGCTTTTCACAGCAACTTCATCGCGGTGTTAATGTAAGCCTACTTGTGACATTAATAAAGATGATTATTATTGTGACATCAATAAAGAGTATTATTATCATCAAAGGAGCTCCATATTGGTCATCTGGGAATGACCAAAATGAAAATGTTGGCATGGAGTTATGTCTGGTGGCCGGGCCTCGATGCGACATTGAGAAGATGGCCCAACGCTGCTCCGTTTGCCAAGAGCTTCAGAAGCATCCACTGGCCGCACCCCTACATCATTGGGCGTGCTTGCATACAGATTTCACTAGCTCTTTTCAAGGATCCATGTTCCTCTTATTGATCAATGCCCAATTGAAGTGGCTCGAGGTGCATAGGATGACGGGAACAACATCCCACACAACCATTGAGAAGATGCGTTTATCTTTTAGCATGCATGGTGTCCCCGAGGTGCTCGTCATGGACAATGCACTCCTTTGATAAGTGAGGAGTTTGCAGGGTTCATGAAGATGAACGGCATACAACATATCCGCACCACCCGGCTTCCAATGGGTTGGTGGAGTGCCCAGTGCAAACGTTCAAACTGGGCCTCAAGAAACAGTCATCCGGGTTCATGGACATTAGACTAGCTCTTTTTTTGTTTTCTTATAGGACCACTCTGCAGACTTCATACCCACCTCAGCATGGTTTCCCCAGACATTGACGCAAAAGTACACCAAACTCAGGAACGGCATGGTCCTTCTTGACATCGACCGATCCGGCAGTTTGCGTCCGGAGACCTGGGCCGGGATTCTCCGAAATTGGGGCTATGTCCCCACGCCCACCAGAAAACGGGCGTAAATCACTGCAGACTTTTTTCAAAAAGTCCAGAGTGATTCTACGGAGTTCAGGGGAATAGCAGGGCCCCGGTGTGTGCCGCGCAGCTCCTGCTGCCGATACGGGGCCCTGAACATCCAGCTGCGGTTCCGCGCATGCACGCGGTGGCCAGCCGCAGCTCTGGGCATGTGCACGGCGGCCGTATTCGTGCCGGACCCCACGTAACATGACAGAGCAACACAGCGGGCCAGCGCGGAGGAAGATAGATCTCCCCCGGATCGCGTGCGCCCGCTGATCGGTAGCCCCAGATCGTGGGCCTATCTGTCGTGGAGGCCCCCCCCCCCGGAGGCTGATCCCCCTTCCCCACCACCAGGACAGCCAGCGTGGCTGCGGGTCCGAGCTCCCGCTGGGTAGAACCAGGTTGGAAACATGCCGGCGGAACACGGCGGGAACTCGGCCAGATGATTGCGGAGAATCGCCGCGGGGGCCTATTTCAACGGCCCCCAACTGACACCGCGTGCACGGCTGGCGGCAATTCTCTGGTCCGCGGAGAATCACGTTGCGACGCTGCCCGTCTGAGACCCCATTCTCCACGCCGAGCGCGATTTCGGCGCAGAGGCTCGGAGAATCCCGCCCCCGGTGTTTGTTCGAAATTTTGCTGGTGGCGCCCAGTGAGTCCCCAACGTTGCCTTTCAACAAACGAGTCCAATCTCTTTGTTTTTAAATATTTTTATTCTCCTTTTTCACATTTTCTCTGAAATTTACACCCACCAACAATAAACAATAATCAGTAACAAATATGTCAATCCCCATATCAATAGCAACAATCCCATCCTCCCACCAAACCCCAAACATTAGCCCGCACATTCACACAAACAAATGACAAAAAGGAATTAGGGATCACCCATAGTCACCATTAGCACACACAGCGCCCCTCCCGCCAACCCTCCCACCCACATGCCCCAACTAATGTTCGATGTTATCCAGTTCTTGAAAGTGCATAATGAATAATGCCCATGAATTGTAGAACCCCTCCATCCTTCCCCTCAGTTCAAACTTAACCTTCTCAAGAGTCAAGAATTCCAACAGGTCCCCCGCCACGCCAGGGCACAGGGTGGAGAGGTTGCTCTCCAACCTATCAGGATCTGCCTTTGGGCGATCAATGAGGCGAAGGCTACAACATCTGCCTTGGCGGGGCGTTCCTCGTGTAACAAAAGAAAAAGAGTCCCATTTGAAAAACACCCCGCTAAATCCGCCCGTTTTTTCCCTGTTAAATTGCATCCTACGCCTCACTCTATGAGACTGATGTAAACGTACCCTTCCCAGGCCACCAAAACCACAGGCACCCTGGTCTCCAGCCCCGCCACACCTTCAGTTTCCGCAGGCCTCGGCACACCCATCAATGCTGGTGTTCGCTGCTCCTCCAATCAGAGACTGTTTTCTCCCTCATTTGCCGTAAATGGGGGTTCATTAGTCAGCCTATAGCAATTGCAGGAGGGAAACAGCCTGTGATTGCAGAAGCAGCTCCATGCATGTTCTTCCACTGAATTTTCCCTTTGACAGGAATTTTGAAAACTGACTTGAGAGTCACATAGAGGGGCTTTGCAAGCGGCACCCATCTTGTTCAAGCCTGAATTAAATTATCTCTGACCTGACTTTCATAGATCATAGAATTTACAGTGCAGAAGGAGGCCATTCAGCCCATCGAGTCTGCACTGGCTCTTGGAAAGAGCACCCTACTTAAGCCCCACACCTTATCCCCGTAACCCAACCTAACCTTTTTGGACATGAAGGGCAATTTAGAATGGCCAATCCACCTAACCTGTACATCTTTGGACTGTGGAAGGAAACTGGGGCACCCAGAGGAAACCCACGCACACACGGGGAGAACGTGCAGACTCCACACACACAGTGACCCAAGCCGGGAATCAAACCTGGGACCCTGGAGCTGTGAAGCAACTGTGCTAACCACTATGCTACCATGCTGCCCTTGGATTATCTCCCACCCTGAGAGTGACTATGTACAACACAACAGAACCCCGAATCATGCTATTGAGCAGCACCATTTGGGGTTAGTGATTATTAGTTAGGACTGGATTCGACTGTTAGGTTGGGGTCAGAGTTAGAAACCATTATTGACAACTTAATTGTCACTGGACACAATGGGCAACATGCTCTGTTTGGGAGACTATGTTCTCCCGCCACAGCTAAATTGCACATGACAGGTCCTGGCCCACTGCAAACAAAATTAAAATGTTGTCAATTTCCAGCTGACATCTTCAAAATCACTCAAGCGTGAAGGTAGATGATTGGAAAGCACTTCATTTTGTTTGATGTGTGCTGGGACATTTCAAACAAAAATTGGCATTTATAAACATTGCTATTAGAGCACTGCAGAGTTACTCAACTGTGAAGGAAGATGAATGAAGCAAAGGTGACGGCTGTGTGTGTGTCCAAGCTGTGAATCACAGCCTAGTAAGGGAAATGGATGAATGGCTTGCAGCTCAAGGATCTAAGGGGGCTTAGACACAGCTGACTGTTTTCTCTTTCCAGGAATTGACTGACATGTGGTGCTTTCTGTGTCTGAGCCAACAGGTGTATTGCTCAGGTGAGTGTTACAGGAGTAATTTATAATAATTGATGCATGTAGAAATGGGTACAGCAGTTATCATGGGGGATTTTAATCTACATGCCGATTGGTTTAACCAGGTCGGTCAAGGCAGCCTTTAGGAGGAGTTCATAGAATGTATTTGCGATAGTTTCCTAGAACAGTATGTAATTGCACCTACGAGGGAATAAGCAGTCCTAGATCTGGTCCTGTGTAATGAGGCAGGATTGATTAATGATCTCATAGTTAGGGATCCTGTTGGAAGGAGCAGTCATAATCTGGTGGAATTTAAAATAAAGATGGAGGGTGAGAAGGTAAAATCAAACACCAGTGTTTTGTGCTTAAACAAAGGAGATTACAATGGGATGAGAGAAGAGCTAGTTAAGGTAGACTGGGAGCAAAGACTTTATGGTGAAACTGTTGAGGAATTGGAGCACCTTCCAAGCGATTTTTCACCGTGCTCAGCATAGGTTTATACCAACAAAAAGGAAGGACGGTAGAAAGAGGGAAAATCGACCGTGGATATCAAAGGAAATAAGGGAGAGTATCAAATTGAAGGAAAAAGCAACCCAAGTGGCAAAGATTAGTGGGAGACTAGAGGACTGGGAAATCTTTAGGGGGCAACAGAAAGCTACCAAAAAAACTATAAAGAAGAGAAAGATAGATTATGAGAGTAAACTTGCTCAGAATATAAAAACAGATAGTAAAAGTTTCTACAAATATATAAAACAAAAAAAGAGTGGCTAAGGTAAATATTGGTCCTTTAGTGAATGAAAAGGGAGATTTAATAATGGGAGATGAGGAAATGGCTGAGGAACTGAACAGGTTTTTTGGGTCGGTCTTCACAGTGGAAGACACAAATAATATGCCAGTGACTGATGGAAATGGGGCTATGACCTTGAGATGATTGTTATCACTAAGGAAGTAGTGATGGGCAAGCTAATGGGGTTAAAGGTAGACAAGTCTCCTGGCCCTGATGGAATGCATCCCAGAGTGCTAAAAGAGATGGCGAGGGAAATTGCAAATGCACTAGTGATAATTTATCAAAATTCACTGGACTCTAGGGTGGTCCCGGCGGATTGGAAATTAGTAAACGTGACACCACTGTTTAAAAAAGGAGGTAGGCAGAAAGTGGTTAATTAAAGGCCAGTTAGCTTAACTTCGGTAGTAGGGAAGATGCTGTAATCTATCATCAAGGAAGAAATAGCATGGCATCTGGATGGAAATTGTCCCATTGGGCTGACGCAGTTTGGATTCATAGAGGGCAGGTCATGACTAACTAATTTAGTGGAATTTTTTGAGGACATTACCAGTGCGGTAGATAACGGGGAGCCAATGGATGTGGTATATCTGGATTTCCAGAAAGCTTTTGACAAGATGCCACACAAAAGATTGGTGTATAAGATAAAGATGCATGGCATTAAGGGTAAATTAGTAGCATGGATAGAGGATTGGTTAATTAATAGAAAGCAAAGAGTGGGGATTAATGGGTGTTTTTCTGGTTGGTAATCAGTAGCTAGTGATGTCTCTCAGGGATCAGTGTTGGGTCCACAATTGTTCACAATTTACATAGATGATTTGGAGTTGGGGACCAAGTGCAATGTGTCCAAGTTTGCAGACGACACTAAGATGAGTGGTAAAGCAAAAAGTGCAGAGGGTACCGGAAGTCTGCAGAGGGATTTGGATAGGTTAAGTGAATGGGCTAGGGTCTGGCAGATGGAATACAATGTTGACAAATGTGAGGTTATCCATTTTGGTAGGAATAATAGCAAAAGGGATTACTACTTAAATGAAAAAATATTAAAACATGCCTCTGTGCAGAGAAACCTGGGTGTGCTAGTGCATGAGTCGCAAAAAGGTGGTTTACAGGTGCAACAGGTGATTGAGAAGGCAAATGGAGTTTTGGCCTTCATTGCTAGAGGGATGGAGTTTAAGACTAGGGAGTTATGTTGCAATTGTATAAGGTGTTAGTGAGGCCACACCTGGAGTATTGTGTTCAGTTTTGGTCTCTTTACCTGAGAAAGGACATACTGGCACTGGAGGGTGTGCAGAGGAGATTCACTAGGTTAATCCCAGAGTTGAAGGGGTTGGATTATGAGGAGATGTTGAGTAGACTGGGACTGTACTCATTGGAATTTAGAAGGATGCGGGGGGGATCTTATAGAAACGTACAGAATTATGAAGGGAATAGATAGGATAAATGCGGGCAGGTTGTTTCCACTGGTGGGTGAAAGCAGAACTAGGGGGCATAGCCTCAAATAAGGGGAAGTAGATTTAGGACTGATTTTAGGAGGAACTTCTTCACCCAAAGGTTGTGAATCTATGGAATTCCTTGCCCAGTGAAGCAGTTGAGGCTCCTTCATTAAATGTTTTTAAGATAAAGATAGATAGTTTTTTGAAGAATAAAGGGATTAAGGGTTATGGTGTTAGGGCCGGAAAGTGGAACTGAGTCCAAAAAAGATCAGCTATAATCTCATTGAATGGTGGAGCAGGCTCGAGGGGCCAGATGCCTACTCCTGCTCCATAAGTTCTTATGTACTTATGTACTTATATTTCACTGCCTCTGTCTGGATTGCTCTCTAGATTCCAGACAACGGTCTCTTTTCTTGGGGGCTTCATGGCAGGAGTCTCTTTTCTGGGGGACTGCCTGACAGGAGTCTCTTTCTTGGAGGTTTGTGGAGGGTCTCTTTATTTAGGAGGTTCTGGGGGGTCTTTTTATTTATGGGGTTGCTGGGCAATTCTTTATTTCGCACGTCTGTGAGGGGGTCTCCTTATTTAGAGAATCTGTGGAGGTCTCCTCATTTAGGGGATCTACGGGGGTCACATTATTTAGGGGCTCTTTGGGGAGGCATCTTGTTATTTAGGGGTCTCTGTGGTGGGGAGGGCGGTCGATCTGGTGGGATGGGGTCTTGCATTGCGGGGGGGAAGATGGCCCTCAGATGGAATTTGGGGGCAATTCCCTTGAGGAGTTACCCCATTGGTCCACCACAAGGTCCACCATGTCAGGGCCATACTTGTCCATACCTGTCGTAATTCTCGCCCATGTGATCCCCAGCCAGAGAATCACATGGCCCTGTAAAATACGGCTTTTGTCCCGCTAAGTCTCGCGGGCGCAAACCTCAATCCCAACAGATGACTGGAGCATCGGAAACGGATCGGCACCATTTTCTCCCAGATGCTGGATTCGCCACCTCACCAGAAACTACGCTACCGACAGCGCAAGGCGGAGAATTTCACCCAATGTTTTTCATTTTAAGTTTTTACCTCGTGCATAAGAATATCAGCACATGCTCATGCATGAATTACTCATTCAAGGAACTTATTTTCTGGCCTTAACCCAAGTTCCTCTATGTTTTCGCAGCTCTACATTTCTCAGAAAAATACTTGAAGTACATTAGATTTGGGGATTTTAGCACAATAGTCAGATCCAGGAAAATAAGCAAAATACTGCCTATGCTGGAATCTGAAACACGAACAGAGGCTGCTGGAAAAACTCAGCATGTCTGGCAGCATCTGTAAGGAGAGAAAGCAGAGTTACCGTCTCAAGTCTTTTTGGCTCTTCATCAGAACGGAAGAGTGGGAGAATGTGTCAGATTTAATTTTTTTTTAGAAAACATTTTATTGAAGCATTTGTAATTTTCAGTTTAACAAATTAATATTCTAAACAGCCTAGCGGCCTGACACACACAACAATATTATAATAACAATATTATTAATAACCGTGGGCAGCACGGTAGCATAGTGGTTAGCATAAATGCTTCACAGCTCCAGGGTCCCAGGTTCGGTTCCCGGCTGGGTCACTGTCTGTGCGGAGTCTGCACGTCCTCCCCGTGTGTGCGTGGGTTTCCTCCGGGTGCTCCGGTTTCCTCCCACAGTCCAAAGATGTGCGGGTTAGGTGGATTGGCCATGCTAAATTGCCCGTAGTGTCCTAAAAAGTAAGGTTGGGGGGGTGTTGTTGGGTTACGGGTATAGGGTGGATACGTGGGTTTGAGTAGGGTGATCATTGCTCGGCAGAACATCGAGGGCCGAAGGGCCTGTTCTGTGCTGTACTGTTCTATGTTCTATGTTCTAACATAACCAACTAGCCCCCCTGCCCTAGCTCCTAACTACCCGTATATTAGATTCCCTGTCTCTTATCTTACACTTCTATGCCTCTCATTTTTCTCACCCCCCCCCCCCCCCTTTCTGCTGACGTCAGTTTTTCTTAAAAAAAGTCGATGAACGGCTTCCACCTCCGAGCAAACCCCTGAATTGAACCTCTCTAGGCGAACTTAATCTTTTTCAGCCTGAGAAACCCTGTCACTAACCCAGACTCCTGTCTTTGGAGGCTCCGAGTCCCTCCATCCCAGCAAAATCTGTCTCTGGGCCACCAGGGAGGCAAAGGCCAAAACATTGGTTTCTCTCCCCCCCGCCCCCCCCCCCCCCCCCCCCCCCCCCCCCCCCCGGCCCCCGGATCCTCTGATACCCCAAAATATTGCCATTTAGATTTAGAACAGTACAGCACAGAACAGGCCCCTCGGCCCTCGATGTTGTGCCGAGCAATGATCACCCTACTTAAGCTAACGTATCCACCCTATACCAGTAACCCCCCCCCCCCCTCCCCCAATTAACCTTATTTCTTAGGACACTAAGGGCAATTTAGCATGGCCAATCCACCTAACCCGCACATCTTTGGACTGTGGGAGGAAACCGGAGCACCCGGAGGAAACCCACGCACACACGGGGAGGACGTGCAGACTCCGCACAGACAGTGACCCAGCCGGGAACTGAACCTGGGACCCCGGAGCTGTGAAGCATTTATGCTAACCACCATGCTACCGTGCTGCCCTTTCTGCACTCGGAGTCACCCTCCCTTCTAGGACCTCTGACTTGATGTCCGCAAATCCCTGCCAGAATCCCCTCAACTTCATACATGCCCAGAACATGTGTACGTGGTTTGCCGGGTTACCCCCACATCGCCCGGACTTATCCTCCACTTCCTCAAAAAACCTACTCATCCGGGCCATAGTCATATGAGCCCTATGAACCACCTTGAACTGGATCAGGCGAAGCCTGGCACACGACGAGGATGAATTGACTCTCTTCGAGGCCTTTTCCCATAGTCCGACTTCCAACTCCCCTACCAACTCCTCCTCCCACTTCCTCTACACCTCCCCAATAGGGACCCCTTCCCACTCCATCAATTCCTTGTATATCTCCGAGACCCTCTCCTCCCAAACCCCCGTTTTTAAAATCACCTTATCCTGTAGTCCCCTTAGGGGAAGGCGAGGAAAGCTTGGAACAAAGTCCCGCACCTGCAGGTACCGAAACCCGTTCCCACCCGTCAACTCAAACTCCTTCGGGCAGCACGGTAGCATGGTGGTTAGCATAAATGCTTCACAGCTCCAGGGTCCCAGGTTCGATTCCCGGCTGGGTCACTGTCTGTGCGGAGTCTGCACGTCCTCCCCGTGTGTGCGTGGGTTTCCTCCGGGTGCTCCAGTTTCCTCCCACAGTCCAAAGATGTGCGGGTTAGGTGGATTGGCCATGCTAAAATTGCCCGTAGTGACCTAAAAAGTAAGGTTAAGGGGGGGGTGGTTGGGTTACAGGTATAGGGTGGATACGTGGGTTTGAGTAGGGTGATCATTGCTCGGCACAACATCGAGGGCCGAAGGGCCTGTTCTGTGCTATACTGTTCTATGTTCTATGTCCTCCCATAATGCCTCCTGGCTCAGGAAGCCCTCCTCAATGAAGAGATCCCCAAATCTCTCAATCACTGCCCGCTGCCACCTCCTAAAGCCCATGTTCAGTCCCCCCGGAATAAACCGGTGATTATAACAGATCGGTGACCACACTGACGGGCCCTCCAATCTCATGTTCTGTCTCCATTGTCCCCACATCCTCAGAGCTGCCACCACCACCCGGCTTGTGGCCGAGAATGGCAGGGGCACCATTAGTAAAGCCTCCAATCTCGTTCCCTTACAGGATGCCGCCTCTACTCGCCCCTATACTGATTCCACCCCAAAACCCACTTCCTAACCATTGATATGTTGGCGGCCCAGTAATAGTTAATAAAATTCGGAAGACCAAGCCGCCCCCCACCCCCATTCCAAAACTACCTTCTTTACCCTCGGGGTCTTACCAGCCCACACAAAACCTGAAATCCCACTTTCATCTTCCTGAAAAAAGCCTTAGGGATAAAAATTGGAAGACATTGAAAAACAAACAGCAACCTCGGGAGGACTGTCATCTTCACAGTCTGTACCCTCCCCGCCAATGACAGCGGGAGCATGTCCCACCTACGGAAGTCTCCTTTCATTTGCTCCATCACCCTGCCCAGATTTAACTGATGGAATGTGTCAGATTTTAATGTGTATTTGTGAGAGATTGCAACAACAGGAGCAACTTTAGAGAAAAAGACAGTGTAATGACTTAGGCCAGACCTTTTAGATTACAAGTGATTAAAATTGGATCCCAGTGATGTGATGGCATTCCCGTTGTAATCCAGGAGCTTGCAGGCAGCTGGAAGGACCGTGGGGGGGCTTCTTAATGAGTCTGAAGTCTGCCTGTGAGAGAAGGTTGGCAGAGGCACCTATGTCCAGCTTGAACTGGATGGGGCAGTGGTTGACCTTCATCACTGCTTGCCATTCGTCCTTGGAATTCACTGCTAGGATGGACTGGACTTGCGATGTGTCTGGTGTGGCATATTCATATGTTGTAATAATGCCCACATGGTAGACGCTGTCCAAGCATTCATCATCTGGATCCGTTGCACTGTCGGGATCAGAATCCTGTAGGCATTGTTGCACACTCAGGATGCGCCGTCGTCGGATTTGGGAGCGCTGGCTCCAGGCTGGTGGTGCCGATCTGCACAGGGCTGCATAGTGGCCTGGCTTCCCGCAGTTTAAACAGCGTCTGACTCTTGCAGGGCAGTGTTTCTTTAAATGGGCGGTGCCACAGTTTGAACATGTCATGACATCGGCGTCCTGATGCTCCGTGCATCTTTGCAAATGTTCAGTGCAGTTCTTAGACGTCTGCGCCTGCGCAGTGCGGGTTTCGGCCGCTTCGTTATCCTGTTCGCATCGCCCATGCGTCGGGCCCCGAGAAGACCGCGCGAAATGGCCGCTTTCGTCAATGTTCAGGCACAGCATCCGGAAGATGGCCTGCACACTCTCCGCCTCTTGGGAGGCTAGTCTATCATTTTCTGCCGTTTTGTACTGGGAATAGCGATCATGCACTGTGCATATTTCAATCGCGACTGGCAGGGTCATATGCTTGATGTTCAGTAACTGCTCTCTTCAGAGGATCAAAGTGAACTCCAAAAACGATTTGGTCTCTGATCATGGAGTCAGTGATATCACCAAAGTTGCAGGATTGCGCTATGATGGAAGCACGGTAGCATTGTGGATAGCACAGTTGCTTCACAGCTCCAGGGTCCCAGGTTCGATTCTGGCTTGGGTCACTGTCTGTGCGGAGTCTGCACATCCTCCCGTGTGTGCGTGGGTTTCCTCCGGGTGCTCCGGTTTCCTCCCACAGTCCAAAGATGTGCAGGCTAGGTCGATTGGCCATGCTAAATTGCCCTTAATGTCCAAACATTGCCCTTCGTGTTGGGTGGGGTTACTGGGTTATGGGAATAGGGTTGAGATGTGGACCTTGGGTGGGGTGCTGTTTCCAAGAGCCGGTGCAGACTCGATGGGCCGAATGGCCTCCTTCTGCACTGCAAATTCTATGTCTATGTCTATCAGTCTCAGGTTAGTTACATATGAGTTCAAGGATTCATCTTTACCTTGCAGTCGTTGCTGGAATATGGAGCGCTCGAAGATTTTGTTGGTGTCCACCTCACAGTGGCTGTCAAACTTGTCCAGGATGGTCTGAAACTTTGTCCTAGTCTTCGACGAAGTGAAAGGAGTTGAATATTTCCAAGGCGTGCTCACCTGCTGTGGTGAGGAAAAGAGCTATCTTCCGTGCATCAGACGCACCATTTAGGTCTGATGCTTCGACTTAAAGCTGAAATTTCTACTTGAATGTCCGCCAGTTGGCACTGAGATTGCCGGAGGCCCTGAGCTGGTGAGGAGCCTGAATCTTTCCCATTGTGCCGGTATACATTCGCTGGTCGTCATGGATCTTGCTGAGTTGAACGAACTAGATTGAACAGACCACTGGTATCATGTCGTGTTATGTAATTTGGAATAACACAAGCTGCCACTTGATGCAGTTTTGAGTAAAAGATGCTCCAGACTTTGAAGTGAGTTCAATGTGTTTTATTGAACTATTAGCACAGTTCTCAATGAGTTAGACTCTTTGCTAATGTAAATGTAGTAACTCAGTCTAACTGAACCAGCCTTGCTCTCAGCCAGGTGCTGGGGTGTGATGCTGAGGATCCACCTTGTCTCACTCTGGAGATGTTGGTCTGTGGAAAGAGACTGTGAGTCTCTGTGGGTGTGAGTGTCTCATCCCTTCCCCCCCCCCCCCCCCCCCTCCCCCGAGTGTCCTGACTGCTCATTGCTCGTGTCCAATTCAATGTGTTCATTAGCTGCATGTTTGCATAACATGACAAATATAATGCAGGGTTTTTCAAAGAGCAGGTCATGACATTGGGTGGGTCAAGGGCGGGTGTCAGGATGGTTGTGGAGCGCTTGGTCGCGGCATTCTCGTGGTGGCCCCCATTGCGGGAGAAGTGCCCAGTGGCTGCTTCCACTGTAAATTATCAGACGCTTCGACCAGCTTATTACTAAAACAATAGCTGAATAGGATGCTGCTATTGACCAAGATACCTATCTTTGAGCCAGGAAGTCCAGAAAAGGCTGCCACCGTGTATAGAACCCTTCTATTGATCCTCTCAGGGCAAATTTGACCCTTTCCAATTTTATAAATCCCGCCATGTCACTGATCCAGGTCTCCACACTTGGGGGCCTCGCATCCTTCCACTGCAGCAAGATCCTTCGTCGGGCTACTAGGGACGCAAAGGCCAGGACACCGGCCTCTTTCGCCTCCTGCACTCCCGGCTCTACCGCAACTCCAAAAATCGCGAGTCCCCACCCTGGTTTGACCCTGGATCCAACCACCCTCGACACCGTCCCCGCCACCCCCTTCCAGAATTCTTCCAGTGCCGGGCATGCCCAGAATATATGGGCATGATTCGCTGGACTCCCCGAACACCTGGTGCACCTGTCTTCACCCCCAAAGAACCTACTCATCCTAGTCCCGGACATGTGGGCCCGATGCAGCACCTTGAATTGGATGAGACTAAGCCTCGCACATGATGAGAAAGAGTTGACTCTCTCCAAGGCATCCGCCCAAGTCCCGTCCTCTATCTGCTCCCCATGTTCCCCCTCCCATTTAGCCTTCAGCTCCTCCACTGACGACTCCTCCACCTCCTGCATTACCTTATAAATGTCAGACACCTTCCCCTCTCCGACCCACACCCCCGAAAGCACTCTGTCCATCGCCCCCCACGAGGGCAGCAAAGGGAATTCCTCTACCTGTCGCCTAGCAAACGCCTTTACCTGCAAGTATCTGAACATTTTCCCTTGGGGGAGCCCAAATTTATCTTCCAGTTCCTCCAGGCCCGCAAACCTCCCGCCAATAAACAGGTCCCTCAATTTACTGATGCCCACCCTTTGCCACCCCCTAAATCCCCCATTAGTGTTCCCCGGGATGAACCGATGATTTCCACCTAATGGAGCCTCCATCGAGCCCCCTGTTTCCCCCCTATGCCGTCTCCACTGTCCCCAGATTCTTAGGGTCGCCGCCACCACCGGGCTCGTGGTATAGCTCTTAGGAGAGAGCGGCAACGGCGCCGTTGCCAAGGCACCCAGGCTCGTACCTCTACATGACACCATCTCCATTCTTTTCCACGCCCCCCCTCCATCACCCATTTACGCACCATTGACACATTGGCCGCCCAATAGTACCCCAAAGGTTGGGCAGCGCCAGCCCGCCTCTATCCCTCCCTTGCTCCAGGAAAACCCTCTTCACTCTCGGAGTTCCATGTGCCCACACAAAGCTCAAAATACTGCTAATCACCCTCCTGAAGAAGGCTCTGGGGATGAAGATGGGCAGGCACTGAAAGAGGAACAAGAACCTCGGAAGCACTGTCATTTTGACGGACTGCACCCTCCCTGCCAACGACAATGGCAGCATGTCCCACCTCTTGAACTCCTCCTCCATCTGATCCACAAGCCTGGTGAAATTATGCTTGTGAAGAGTCCCGCAGTCCCTGGCCACCTGCACCCCCAGGTACCTAAAACTCTCCCCTGCCCTCCTAAGCGGGAGCCGACCATTTCCTTCCTCCTGGTCTCCAGGGTGCACCTAAACACCTCACTCTTGCCTAGATTTAGTTTATAGCCTGAAAAGGTCCCAAACTCAGCTCGCAGCTCCATCACCCCCGGCAGCCCTCCCACCGGGTCCGCCACATACAGTAACAGGTCATCGGCATACAACGACACCCTATGTTCCTCCCCACCTCGCACCAAACCTCTCCACCTCCCTGAATCCCTCAACGCCATCGCCAACGACTCGATTGCCAATGCAAACAACAAGGGGGACAGGGGGCAACCCTGCCTGGTCCCTCGGTAAAGCCGGAAGTACTCCGACCTCCTCCCATTCGTGGCCACACACGCCATCGGGGCCTCATACAGTAGCCTCACCCATCTAATAAACCCTTCACCAAATCCAAACCTCCCCAACACCTCCCATAAGTACCCCCACTCCACTCAATCGAAGGCCTTCTCCGCATCCAGCGCCACCACTATCTCAGCCTCCCCCTCAATCGCCGGCATCATGATGGCATTCAACAATCTCCGCACATTCGTGTTCAGCTGCCTTCCCTTCACAAAACCTGTCTGGTCCTCGTGTACACCCCCTGGCACACAGTCCTCTATCCTGGTGGCCAGGGTTTTTGCCAGCATCTTGGCATCCACATTAAGGAGAGATATGGGCCTGTATGAACCACACTGCTGGGGGTCCTTGTCCCTCTTTAAGATTAACGAAATCAGCGCCCGCGACATCGTCGGGGGGCAAAGTCCCCTCTTCCCACGCTTCATTAAGTGTCCGCACCAGCAAGGGGCCCAATAGGTCCACAAACTTTTTATAAAATTCCACCGGGAATCCATCCGGCCCCGGTGCCTTCCCTGACTGCATCTGCCCGATCCCCTTAACTAGTTCCTCCAGCTCAATCGGCGCCCCCAACCCCTCCTCCTGCACCTTCGGGAAAGATAGCCCGTCGAGAAACCTCTCCATTCCCCTCCTCTCCACCGTTGGCTCCGACCGGTACAGTTCCCCGTAAAAGTCCTTGAAGACCTCATTCACCTCTACCTCCGCACAACATTCCCACTCTTGTCTCTCACTCCAGCAATTTCCTTAGCCGCATCCCGCTTGCGGAGCTGATGAGCCAGCGTCCTACTCGCCTTTTCACCATGTTCATACACTGCCCCTCATGCCTTCCTCCACTGTGCCTCCGCCTTTCTAGTGGTCAGCAAATCAAATTTAGCCTGTAGGCTGCGCCTCTCCCCCAACAATCCCTCCTCTGGTGCCTCCGCATACCTCCTATCTACCTCCACCAGTCTATCCCTCTCACTCCTCTCACTCCTCTCCCTGTGTGCCCGGATGGATATCAGCTCCCCACGAATCACTGCCTTCAGGGCTTCCCAGACCATCCCCACCTGGACCTCCCCTGTATCATTCACCTCAAGGTACCCCTCAATACTTGCCCGGACCCTCCTACAAACCTCCTCCGCCAACAACCCCACATCCAACCGCCACAACGGGCGCTGGTCCCGCACCTCCCCCATCTCCAACTCCATCCAATACGGAGCGTGGTCGGAGATTGCAATGGCCGAATATTCGGCCTCCTCCACTCTCGGAATCAGTCCCCTACTCACCACGAAGAAGTCTATCCGAGAATAAACCCTATGTACGTGGGAGAAGAAAGAGTACTCCCGTGCCCTCGGCCTCACAAACCTCCATGGATCCACCCCTCCCATCTGGTCCATAAACCCTCTCAGTACCTTGGCCGCCGCCGGCCTCCTATCTGTCCTTGAACTGGACCGATCCAGTGAAGGATCCAACACCGTATTGAAGTCCCCCCCCCCATAATCAGACCTCCTGCCTCTCGATCCGGGACCCGTCCCAGCATACGCCTCATAAAGCCCGCATCGTCCCAATTTGGGGCATACACACTAGCAAGTACCACCTTCTCTCCCTGTAGCCTGCCCCTAACCATAACATACCTACCCCCCATATCCGTCACCACCTCAGATGCCTCAAACGACACATTTTTCCCCACCAGAATCGCCACTCCCCGGTTCTTCACATCCAACCCAGAGTGGAAAACCTGCCCCACCCATCCCTTCCTCAGGCGGACCTGGTCCGCCACCTTCAGGTGGGTCTCCTGCAGCATTGCCACATCTGCCTTTAGCCCCCTCAGATGAGCAAGTACCCTCGACCGCTTCACCAGCCCATTCAATCCTCTCGCATTCCAGGTGACCAACCGGATCAGAGGGCGTCCCGCCCCCCTCCCCCGTTGACTAGCCATAGCCCGTCGACTGCCCGCCCCAGGCCAGAACCCCCCGCCCGACCCAGTCACCACAGCGACAACACCTCACCTCTGCCCCACACCAGCTCCTTACTGACCCTACCAGCAGCAACCTGGTATTCCCCTTTACCCCCCCTCCCTCCCCCCCCCCCCCCCCATGCTAGGACCCCTCCTAGCCGCGAACCGTCCTCCATTGTACTTCCGTGGGTCAGCTAACTTCTGCTGACCCCGGAAACTCCCGCCAAAAACCCGACCCCTCCCAAAGTGGGATCATCCCCCATCCTGTCCCTCCTCCAGGCACCGCTCCAGTGCGGGGAAGAACCAGTTAAGGCCCCGCCCCTCCCATCATCATGTCCATCCCCCAGCCCCGCAGCGCGGGAAACCAGAGGAAAGCCCGTGCTTTCGCACTGCCCCACCACAACCTTCTGACGCAGCTCCCAAATACCAGCCCCACTCCATACCCCCAACCCAATATAGAATACAACAAACCCCCCAACCCTCCCCGCAAGATACAAAACCCAAACAATGCCCCCCAACAAAAAACAGAACAACACCCCAATAAATAACCATATCAAAATTACAAAAGTACAGAAAAAGAGAACACAGCAACAGCAGAAACCAACAATAAGGCATTACAACTGACCCCGCAACCCCCGAACCCTAGTTCGAGTTCAGTTTCTCCGTCCGCACGAAGGCCCACGCCTCCTCCGGGGAATCAAAATAGTAATGCCGGTCCAAATAAGTTACCCACAGGCGCACAGGCTGCAACATTCCAAACTTTATCTTCTTCTTGTAGAGTACCTCTTTCGTCCGATTAAACCCAGACCGCCGCTTAGCCACCTCCGCACTCCAGTCCTGGTAGCTCCATACTACCCCATTCTCCCAATTGTTGCTCTTCACCTTCTTGGCCCAGCGCAGCACACACTCCCGATCACTGAACCGGTGGAACCTCACCAGCACCGCACGCGGGGGTTCGTTCTCCTTAGGCCTCCTGGCCAGTACCCTGTGGGCTCCCTCCAGCTCCAGCGGCAGATGGAAAGATCCTGCCCCCACTAGTGAGTTCAGCATCGTGGCCACGTAGGTTGTCAGATCCGACCCCTCCAGCCCCTCCGCAAGGCCCAAGATCCTCAGATTGTTCCGCCTCATGCGGTGATCAAGCTCCTCAAAGCGGTCTTGCCACTTTTTGTGGAGTGCCTCGTGCCCCTCCACCTTACTCACGAGGACCACGGCCTCCTCCTCTCGTTCAGTGGCTTGCGCCTGCAACGCCTGGATGGCAGCACCCTGGGTCGTCTGAATCTCCGAGAGCTTTTTATTCATTTCCAGCCTTGAATTCTGCAAAACAGCGCAGGAGAGCAGCTTGCTGCTCCTGGGCCCACTGCTTCCACTCCTCTGGTGCTCCGCCGGCCGCCATCTTGGAATCCTTCCCCCGTTTTTTCTGGGGAGCTGCTGCCGCTTTTTCCTCCTTTCCACTCCGAGTTCGAGTCATGAAATGCGGAGAAAGTCAATCAGCACACCTTCTCCCACTGGGAGACGTCGAAAAAATTCCATTTTGGGCTCTAAAAAAGAGCCGAAAAGTCTGTTTGAATCGGGAGCTCCCAAATGTGCGTCTTCCTACGTCATCGCTGCCACCGGAAGTCCCACAATAAAACATCTTAACTATGATTTGCCCAAGATATTAATACTCCCTGTGCCGATGAACTTGATCGAGCTGCGGGTCCAATCCTCTGAGCCTCAGCCATCTCAGGGCAATCGTCTATGAAGGTGGTTCTCGCACTCCTCTTCCGTCCATTCTCCAGTCCACCATCGAGTCTTCTCCACTGCCTCTGCATTGAGTCTTCGCTAGGGAGGATCCCTGGTTGTCTCCTTCTTATTCCCTCCTGCACTCCCTTTCAGAGGTTCCTCTTGCCCTCGGCCAATGAGTTCACTGAACGGGGGAGTCGCAACACCGCGTTGCCGATTGCAACTCTGCAGGACAGCAGGAACCCCCACCCCATCTGAAAGTCCGAACGTAGCCTTATCCCATATAAGGTAACTGCGGAATATATAGGTGCCAGAAAGTCTGGCTTCATCTGGGCAATCCACAATAATCGGTTCACTTGAATGGGGCCGATTATCTTCCAATCTCCTGTTTACAATACTTGCCCCGGCCCAGACTTGCCCTGCTGTCTGTCTTTGTCCAGTATATTTGAGTTTGGCTGTTTGATTTCCCATCAGGCCTGTCTGTGGTTCTGACTGTGGTTTTAATTTAAAGTGTCCAATCTGTATCGGGTCTAAGAGTCATTTTACCACACAGCTTTTACATTGAGAATGGTGACCGCTGCCGCCTTTTAAATAAAATTAAATGAGGCTGTGTGCAGTCTTCCAGCCAGAGGCTGGAGCAGTGAGTAGGTCACACGCCCTGCACGTACCACTAAGTTCATGTGCCCTTCTGATATCTGCTTTTGGCGCCGCCAAATCATGGAGCTGAGTTACTTCCATTTTCCAGCTGTTAGCAAGCAAGAGGACTGTGAAGATGAATGGTTTTCTTTTAAGTAAGAGATGGCCAGAGACTCAAATAGCCAATTTACGTATTGGACAGGATCTCACAACAGAATCCGCTGGAGAGAGCTGCATAGGAGAGTCCAAGGCATGACAGAGCAGTGCTAGTGTTAGCTATGTACAGAATTCAAGCTCCTCTGGTTAACAGCCTACAAAGAAGAAACTTTACTTGGGAACAAAGCAGTATAAATATGATTTCTTGAGGTATGCTTTAGTCAATTGTGCCAATGCAAATAAGGATGCAAAGCCCATGTGTATTATGATGTGGACTTGGACGTTGGACGGTTGGACTTTAACCTGGTGTTGTAAGACTTCTTACTGTGCCCACTCCAGTCCTACCTCCTCACTCACCTGATGAAGGAGCTACACTCCAAAAGCTAGTGATTCCAAATAAACCTGTTAGACTTTAACCTGGTGCTGTAAGACTTTCTACATTTGTATTATATGCAGGGAAGTACTGGCAAATGAGAGGAGAGGTTTCAGGTTTTGAAAGAGAAGTGGTGGGTGGAAAATTTATTTTTGCGGTTGAGACCCCAGAGTCAGTTCGTAACTTAGAGCTGACTCCAAATTATAATACTATTCAGATGCCAGGAGAGGCCCCCCGCGGGTTTCCCAACAGCCAGTATGCCTTGCAAGATCAGGATCCTGCCCACCATGGGCAGGACCAAGCCTTGCATGCCTAAATAGATTTAAAAGTCTGGGTGCTGATTAGTTCACGATCAAACTGGTCCGCTGACCATGGATCTATCGGCTCCCATCATCTACCGGCCTCCCCAGTGTGTTCCAAGCCAGGTGCCATTGAGTATTGGTTCACAAAAATGTGGACCAGGTGGGGGTCTCCTGGGCCATCGGAGGCCTCTGGGTGGTCAGGGACAGGGCAGAGTGGTCCCTTGGCCCTCTGCCTGGAATGCAGCCACCTTGGCATTGCCAAGAGTCAGGGCCTGAGGGGGGGAAATGAAAGGAGGGCGGAGGGGGTGTATGAAGGGTGGGGCGCAGCGTGGATATGAAGAGGCCTTCGGAAGGTTGGGTGGGTGAAGGATGGGGAGTCTCAGAAGGGGGGGCCCAAAAGTGGCCGTGGGAAGGCCCTCAGCGACCACATAGCAGGGTGTCCTCATTTGGGGGGATGTGGGGTAATGTCCATGCGTGTGAGGGGTGACATTGCTCATGGGTGGAGGCTGGGGGGCACACATCCACTTGGAGGTCAGGCCACCCTTTCAAAACGGTGGCCCGATCTCTGAGGATTCCATCTGGCTAGCGGGTTCAGGTCCCCAGTGAAGAAAATAATTCTTTTTTTTTAACAAACAGTTTTATTGAGGTATTTTTTGGCATTGTAAACAGTTACAGATAATAAACAGAAAAAAAAGACAAAAATATGCAAACACCAACGTAAAACCAATGCCTCAATCGAACCATACGGCACTAGCCCGCTCCTCTCCCATAGACACTAGCCGCCTATTTATCCCTCCTACTCTAGCCCCCCCCCCCCCCGCTGACGTTCACTCTCCCGCGAAGAAGTCGATGAATGGTTGCCACCTTCGGGCGAACCCCAGTACAGATCCCCTCAAGGCAAACTTAATTTTTTCCCATACCCAGAAAACGAGACATGTCTGAAAGCCATAGTTCGGTCTTCGGGGGTTTAGAGTCCCTCCATGCCAGCAGTATTCGCCGCCGGGCTACTAGGGAAGCAAAGGCCAAAACATCGGCCTCTTTCTCCCCCTGCACTCCCGGGTCCTCCGAAACCCCAAAAATTGCCACCCCTGGACTCATCACCACCCTTGTTTTAAGCACCCGGGACATGATCCCCGCAAACCCCTCCCCGTACCCCCTAAGCTTAGGACATGCCCAAAACATGTGAACATGGTTCGCTGGTCCTCCCGTGCATCTAGCGCACTTGTCCTCTACCCCAAAGAATTTGCTCATCCGAGCTACCGTCATGTGGGCCCGGTGAACGACCTTAAATTGAATCAGGCTGAGCCTGGCACATGTTGCGGTTGAGTTTACCCTACTCAGGGCTTCTGCCCACAGCCCGTCCTCCATCTCCCCACCAAGCTCCTCCTCCCATTTGAGTTTTAGTTCCTCCGTCTGGGACTCTTCCCCCTTCATGAGCACCTTGTAAATATTCAAGACTCTACCCTCTCATCCTCCAAAGACTATTCTGTCCTGGATCCCCGTTGGCGGGAGGCATGGGAAGGATGGGGCCTGTCTGCGGACAAAGTCCCGCATCTGTAAGTACCTTTCAAGCCCCTCAAACTCGCAAACTTCCAAGCCCCTCAAACTCGCAAAGCACCCCTCCAGGAACATATCGCCTACACTCCTCACCCCCACCCGCCACCATGTTCGAAACCCACTCTCCATGTTCCCAGTGGCAAATCGATGGTTATCAAATATAGGAGCACAGACAGACGCACCCACCTCCCCTACATGCCTCCTCCACTGGCCCCATATCCGCAGGGCCGCCCCCACTACCAGGCTGGAGGAGTACCTGACCGGCGACAGCGGTAGAGGAGCTGTGACCAGGGCTGCCAAACTCGTGCCCCTGCACGAAGCCGCCTCCACCCGCTCCCAGATAGACCCCGTACCCACCATCCACTTCCTTATCATGGCTATGTTAGCCGCCCAGTAGTAGTTAATCAGACTCGGCAATGCCAGCCCTCCCTCGCTGCGGCTCCTTTCAAGCTTCGCCTTCTTCACCCGCGGGGAGCTTCCTGCCCGTACAAAGCTCATGATGATTTCCCCAGTCCTCTCGAAGAAGGACCGTGGGATAAAGATCGGGAGGCACTGGAAGATGAACAGGAATCTAGGGAGGATTGTCATCTTTACAGTCTGCACCCTCCCCGCCAGTGACAGCGGGAGTGCATCCCATCTCTGGAACTCCCTCTTCATTTGTTCCACCACTCTCGTCAAATTTAACTTGTGCAACCTGCCCCAGTCTCGTGCCACCTGTATCATCAAGTACCGGAAGCTTTCCTAAACCAGCCTAAATGGCAGCTTCTTCAGTCTATTCTCCTGTCCCCTTGCCTGCACCACAAACATCTCACTCTTGACCATATTTAATTTGTACCCTGAAAACCGGCCGAACTTCCTCAATGTTTCTAGTATACTCTCCATCCTGGCCAGTGGGTCCTACACGTACAGGAGCATGTCGTCCGCATAGAGAGAGACTCTATGTTCCACCCCCCCTATTCATTCCCTTCCACCCCTTTGCAGCTCTCAACGCAATCGCCAACGGCTCTATGGCCAGCGCGAACAGCAATGGGGAGAGTGGGCATCCCTGTCTGGTCCCGCGATGCAGTCTGAAATACTGTGACATTAATTACCCTGTTTGTCCTAACACTAGCTTTTGGGGCCCGGTACAATTGGTCTGACCCAATTAACCAGTCCCTCCCCGAACCCAAACCGTCCCAGCACCTCCCACAAATAGACCCACTCCACCCGGTCGAAGGCCTTCTCCGCGTCCATTGCCACCACCACCTCCACCTCCTTGCCCGTCAGGGGCATCATGATTACATTAAGCAGTCTTCTCAAGTTAGCTGTCAGCTGCCTGCCTTTCACAAACCCTGTCTGATCGTCCCAGGTCACCACCGGTATGCAGTCCTCAATTCTAATCGCCAGGACCTTTGCCAGGAGCTTGGCATTCACATTGATCAGGGAGATTGGCCTGTATGACCCGCAGGATTCCGGGTCCTTGTCCCGCTTCAATATCAGCGAGATGGTGGCTTGCAACATTGGTGGCGGAAGGGTCCCCCGTCCCTTGCCTCATTAAAAACCCTAGTCAAGACCGGTCCCACTATCTCCGAGAACATCTTGTAAAACTCTACTGGGTATCCATCCGGCCCCGGTGCTTTCCCCGCCTGCATGGCCTTTAGGCCCCCCAATACCTCCTCCGCTCTAAATGGGGCCCCCAGCCTGTCCACTAGTCCCCCGCCTACTTTTGGGAATGTTAGCCCGTCCAGGAACCTTTTCATCTCCTCCGGCCCTTCCGGGGGTTCTGAAGCATACAGCTTACTATAGAAGTCTCGGAATACCTTATTCAGCCCTGCCGGGTCCTCCACTCTGCTCCCCTCCTTGTCAATCACTCTAATTATTTCCCTGGCCGCTTCCCTCTTCCTGAGTTGCTGCGCTAGCAACCTGCTGGCCTTCTCCCCATGCTCATACACCAGTCCCTTCGCCTTCCTAAGTTGTTCCTACTCATGGATAGCACCCCCAGTTCCGCCTGTAACCTCCGTCTCTCCCTAAGTAGGTACTCCCCCGGTGATCCCGCATGTTCCTCGTCTATCCGATAAATTTCCCTAACCAATCTGTCCATTTCTGCTCTGTCCGCTCTGACCCTGTGAGCCCGAATTGAAATCAGTTCCCCCCTCACTACTGCCTTCAACGCCTCCCACAGGGTCGCTGCCGAAACCTCCCCCGTATCGTTCACCTGCAAGTAGTTTTGCATACACTTCCGAAGTCTCTCACATATCCCCTCCTCCGCCAACAACCCTACGTCTAACCTCCACTGCGGGCGTTGGTAATTCGTCCCCCCACCCTGCAGGTCCACCCAATGCGGGGCATGGTCCGAAATAGCGATTGCCGAATATTCCGTATTTTTTACCTCCCTTACACAGTCCCTGCTCATGATAAAGAAATCAATCCTAGAATATACTTTATGAACATGCGAGTAAAACAAGTAGCCCCTTCCCGTCGGCTGTCTGGCCCTCCATGGGTCCACTGCCCCTATTTGGTCCATGAACCCTTTCAACTCCCTTGCCATTGCTGGGAGTCTACCCGTTCTGGAACACGACCGGTCCAGCCCCGGGTCAAGGACCATATTAAAGTGCCCCCCCCCCCCATTATCAACCCACGAGAGTCTAGTTCCGGGATCTTCCCCAGCACTCTTTTGATAAAGTCAACGTCGTCCCAGTTCGGAGCATATATGTTCACCAGCACCACTCTCCTCCCCTCCAGTCTGCCCCTTGCCATAATGAATCTGCCCCCGCTGTCTGCGACTACACCTTCCGCTTCAAATTGAACCCAGCTTGTTGATCATAATTGCTACCACCCCTGGACTAAGAGTCCAAGTCCAAGTGGAAAACCTGGCTAATCCAGCCCTTCCTTAGCCTAGTCTGGTCAGACACTTTCAGATGTGTATCCTGCAACATAATTACGTCCACCTTCAGAGCTCGCAAATGTGCGAACACACACGCCCTTTTAACTGGCCCATTTAGTCCCCTGACGTTCCAGGTGATCAGCCTGGTTGGGGGGCACAACCCCCCCCCATGCCGGTCAGCCTTAACCTTTCTTGGGCCCACCCACGGCCCGTGCGCCATGCCATTCTTGGCTCGCCTCTTGGCCACCTCCACCCTGACCTCCTTCCCATTGCCTACTTCAGATCCCCCCCACGTCAGCAGAATAACACCCCCCCTCCCCCCCGCAACATCCCACCGGTAACCCCACCCCTACCATCCATTGGCTGTATTCTCCTCCCCCACCTGACTCCCTTGACTAGCCAATCTGCTAACCCGGTGAATCATCACTCTGGCGCCCACTTGTCCCGCTCCCATTGTTTCCCCGACCTCATCCCCCCACTCCCCAGCGCACCATCCCCCACCCCAACCCACTGGAGCAATCACCCAACACAGGAAGGTTAAACCCGATGTAAACCTCAAACAGCCGCGCGAGGCTGCTCCAGGTGCAATACAGTTCCCGCCGTGTACACAGAAAAGTGTTAACCCATGTGCCTTTCCGAGCATTAATAAAATAGCCACAATAGCCCAGGACCAATACAACACCCACCCGAAACAAACATAAAAACCATAAACATAAATGAAACGAAAGCCCCCAACCAACATCTTTGATCCCCATTGCTGACCGACCACCCCTTTGTTGCAACACCGGCTCCAGTGCACTCAGAGAGCCCAACGAAAGGTACCCACCACAGCAGAAAGACCAAGAAAAAAAAAAATAAATAAATAAAAGCAACAAAAACAGGAAAAAGACCACCTCCCCCCCCACACCCCCAGGCAAAAACTGCCATCAAAAAACTACCCCACTGATGCACCATCAATTCGACCCAAGACACATTTAGAATCCGAACTGTGGCTTTAATCAGCTAGTTCCCGTAACAGCCTCCCCGAAAAGGCACCGGAATGTGGCGACTAGGGGCTTTTCACAGTAACTTCATTTGAAGCCTACTCGTGACAATAAGCGATTTTCATTTTCATTTTCATAGTTGTTAGCCCGGTGGTCGACTACAGAGAATGGCCGGCCGCTGGGAACTCTGGGTAATTATACCCCTTGCCTCTTGACCAATTGGAAAGCAGTCACGTGACTAGTCCCAACCAATCGGACGAGAGGCACATGACCAGCCAGAGCCAATGGGAAGCCAGTGCTCTGCACCAATGGCAGTGCTCATATCCATACCCAACATTCACCCCTTGTGGAGAAAGAAAGGGGGGGTATAAGTGGGAGAGGGGGGGGGGGGGGGGTCCGAGGACTGGTGGTATGAGCAGCGAAAATCGATAGGGGTGAGCTGCCCACTGGCTCGTGGCAAAAAATACTACTACTACTAATAACAACAGAATAACACAAAAATGTCCAAAAAAGTCCCATGGCCTCATCAGATGGAGACGATCAGCCTGTCGTGTGCCCGTGGTGTTCTGGAAGATCGTCACAGTGGAGCCGGTGATGTCGGGCCGATGGTCGTCCTTGCCTCCGGGAGTGTTGGTCGTAGATGTGTCTCCGTACCCCAGGCCGGTGGTGGAGACGCTGTAATCGGGGAAGAGGGGGCATGTGCGCTGGGTCGTGGGAGCGCGGGGGGCGCTGGGGGGAATTGGGGTTGGGGGAGAGGTGTTAGTGTAGGGGAGAAGGCCGCACGCCGGCGGATGCCAGGTCCCGGAGCGAGACCGTATCCTGCCAACCGTCGGGATACTCCACGTACGCATATTGCGGGTTGGCGTGGAGTAACTGGACTCGCTCAACCAACGGGTCGGACTTGTGCACCCGCACATGCTTCCGGAGCAAGATGGGCCTGGGGGTGGCCAGCCAGGTCGGGAGAGGGGATCCTGAGGACGACTTCCTGGGGGAAACAAGAAGACGTTCATGAGGTGTTTGATTAGTGATAGTACAGAGGAGAGACCGGATTGAATGCAGGGCGTCGGGAATGACTTCTTGCCAACGGGGAATAGGGAGATCTCTGGACCGTAGGGCCAGCAGGATGGTCTTCCAAATGGTGCCATTCTCCCGCTCGACCTGACCGTTACCCTGGGGGTTATAACTGGTCGTCCTGCTAGGGGCTATGCCCCTGCTGAGCAGGAACTGACGCAGTTCGTCATTAATAAAAGAGGACCCCCGGTCGCTGTGGATGTACGCGAGGTAACCGAACAGGGAGAAGATGGATAGGAGGGCCTTTATGACGGTTGTTGTGGTCATGTCGGGACAGGGAATGGCGAAAGGGAATCGAGAGTATTCGTCGATAACACTCAAGAAATAAGTGTTACGGTTGTTGGAGGGGAGGGGACCTTTGAAGTCTATACTGAGACGTTCAAAGGGGCGGCATGCCTTGATCAGATGCACTCGTTCGGGGCGGTAGAAGTGCGGTTTGCACTCGGCGCAGATGTGGCAGTCCCTAGTGACGGTCCTGACTTCCTCGACGGAGTAGGGCAGGTTGCGGGTCTTAATAAAATGGTAGAAACGGGTGACCCCTGGATGGCAGAGTTCCGTGTGGAGGGATCGGAGGCGGTCAATCTGCGCGCTGGCGCAGGTACTGCGGGATAGGGCATCGGAAGGCTCATTGAGCTTCCCAGGACGATACAAGATATTGTAGTTGTACGTGGACAACTTGATCCGCCACCGCAAGATCTTGTCGTTCTTGATCTTGCCCCTCTGTGCATTGTCGAACATGAAAGCTACTGACCGTTGGTCTGTGAGGAGGGTAAACCTCCTGCCGGCCAGATAGTGCCTCCAGTATCGCACAGCTTCGACTCTGGCCTGTGCCTCCTTTTCCACCGAGGAATGGCGGATTTCGGAAGCGTGGAGGGTTCGTGAAAAGAAGGCCACGGGTCTGCCCGCTTGGTTCAGGGTGGCCGCCAGAGCTACGTCAGACGCGTCGCTCTCGACCTGGAATGGGAGGGACTCGTCGATAGCATGCATCGTGGCCTTTGCGATATCCGCTTTGTTGCGGCTAAAGACCTGGCGGGCCTCCATCGACAGGGGAAAGGAGGTGGACTGGATGAGGGGGCGGGCTTTGTCGGCGTAGTTGGGGACCCACTAGGCATAGTATGAGAAGAAGCCAGGCAGCGTTTGAGGAATTTGAGGGAGTTGGGGAGGGGAAGTTCCATCAGGGGGCGCATGCGTTCGGGATCGGGGCCTATCACTCCGTTACGTACTACGCAGCCAAGGATGGCTAGGCGGTCAGTGCTAAACACGCACTTATCCTTTTGTAAGTTAAATTAAGGAGTTTTGCGGTTCGGAGGAATATTTGGAGGTTGATGTCGTGGTCCTGCTGGTCGTGGCCGCAGATGGTGATGTTATCGAAATACGGGAAGGTGGCCCGAAAACCGTGCTTGTCGACCATTCGGTCGATCTCCCGTTGGAAGACCGAGACTCCATTTGTGACACCGAATGGAACCCTGAGGAAGTGGTAGAGGCGCCCATCTGCCTCAAACGCGATGTACTTTCGGTCACTCGCGCGGATGGGGAGCTGGTGGTAGGCGGACTTAAGGTCCACCTTGGAGAAGACTTTGTACTTCGCGATCCTGTTAACCAGGTCGGAAATACGGGGGAGAGGATACGCGTCCAGCTGCGTAAACCTGTTGATGGTCTGACTGTAATCGATGACCATCCGGTTTTTCTCCCCAGTCCGAACTACCAGCACTTGGGCTCGCCAGGGACTGTTGCTGGCCTTAATAACCCCTTCCTTAAGGAGCCTCTGGACCTCGGACTCGATGAAGGTCCGGTCCTGGGCACTGTATCGTCTGCTCCGAGTGGCGACAGGTTTACAATCTGGGGTGAGATTAGCAAACAAGGAAGGGGGGTCCACTTTGAGGGACGCGAGGCTGCAAACAGTAAGAGGAGGAATAGGGCCGCCGAATTGAAAAGTCAAGCTCTGCAGGTTGCACCTGAAGTCCAGGCCCAAGAGTGCCGGAGCGTATAGATGGGGGAGAATGAGGAGTTTGAAATTTTTGAAAACCCCTGGACTGTGAGGTCCGCTATGCAGCACCCGGTGATTTGGACGGAATGCGAACCTGAGGCCAATTCAATTTTATGTTTAACTGGGTGGATGGGGAGCGCGCAGCGTCTTACCGTGTCAGGGTGGACAAAACTTTCCGTGCTCCCGGAGTCCAGCAGGCACCTTGTTTTGTGTCCGTTGAGCTGAACCGTCGTTGTCGTCTTGGCAAGCGAGCGTGGTTGCGACTGGTCGTGTTGGTGGAAGCCAGTCGTGGTGAGAGTTCCAGATCCTCTTCAGTGGCAGAGTAGTCGTTTGCAGGGCCTTCCGTGTTGGCCCAAGATGGCGGCGCCCAGGACCCGCATGTGGAGTCGGGTCCCAAGATGGCGGCGCCGTGGACCCGCACGTGGAGCCGGGGCCCCAAGATGGCGGCTCCCATGGCCTGCACATGACGTCCGGGGCCCAAGGTGGCAGCGCCCGTGGGAGCCTCGTGGCGCCTGGGGGCAGTGTCAGCGGCATCCGCGGGCCGGTCGGGGCAGCTGGGGGCGCGGGTCGGGAGGACCGTGGGGCCGTTACGGGAGCCGGGAGGTGGGCCGGAGAGGTTGGTGCGCGGCATGGGGCCCGGGAGTGGGGGGGGGCGATCCCCGGTCGCTGCGCGGGACAGCAGCGACCGACTTGGTCTGGCAGACCACCTCGTAGTGGCCCTCCTTCTCGCAGCTCTTACACAGAGCGGAGTGGGCCGGGCAGCGCGGGCGGGGGTGCTTTGAGAGGCCACAGAAATAGCAATGGGGCCCCGCTAGTTTATCGGAGCGACCCACGACGCAGGCTTGTGGGGGGTCGGGGTCCACGGAGGATGAGGGTGGCGCGTGCCATGAAGTCCAGGGGGTTGCTGCGCAGCCGGGGGCGTATGCGCGGGCGTTCAGGTCAGCAACCTCCAGGGAGGTTCCAAGAGTCCGTGCCTCAGCTCGGCTGAGGGTGTTCTTCTCTAGCAATCGTTGGCGGATAGAAGGAGACTGCATGCCAGCAACGTAAGCGTGTCTGATTAGAAGTTCCATGTGCTCCGTCGCCGAAACTTGGAGACATGCGCACGTTCTCCCTAGAGCTGCGAGGGCCTGGTAAACCGTCGAGGGACTCACCAGGGAACTGTTGTCTGGTCGTCAGGAGATGCCGTGCGTATACTTCGTTGACCGGTTGGAGAAAGTGTCCTTTGTGAATCTCCATGGCCGCATCAAAATCGCCTTCGTCCTCGATCATTGCGTAGACCGATGTGCCCACGCATGAGTGGAGGATGTGGAGTTTCTGCTCCTTGGTGGGCTTGCCGGCTGCAGACGTCAGGTAGCTATTAAAACACGCCTGCCAGTGTTTAAAAATTGCAGACGCATTTGCAGCATGCAGGCTGGTGCGGAGGCAGTCAGGCTTGACGCGAAGCTCCATTCCAAAATTCTAGCTGATTAAATTGATGTACCATCAATTCGACTCAAGACACATTTAGGATCCGAACTGTGGCTTTAATCAGCTAGTTGTTAGCCTCGGAGGCGGGGCCTACTTGCCTCTCGACCAATTGGAGAGCAGTTACATGACTAGTCCCAACCAATCAGACAAGAGGCACATGACCAGCCAGAGCCAATGGGAAGCCAGTGCTCTGCACCAATGGCAGTGCTCATATCCATACCACCACACCCACATGGCACCTTTAAAACAGTAAACAGTCGACCAACAGTCCAGGCATATTCGGCATCCCTTCAAACAGTAGTTCTCGGACCCTAGCTTGTGTCCGTGGGACCACTTTTCGGGACCAGCCCCTGATCCCTCGCAAAGTCCATCGCTTCTTCAGGCTCAGAGAAGTAGTGGTGTTGACCCTGATGCGTAACCCAAAGATGGGCCGGGAAGAGCAGACCAAACTTCACATGCTTCTTGAACAACAGCTCCTTAACTTGCTTAAAGGCTGCTCGCCGCCTAGCCACCTCCTGGCTTAGGTCCTGGTAGATGCGAAGAACACTGTTATTCCACGTGCTGCTCTTGGCGCTCTTTGCCCACCGCAGCACCCACTCCTTTTCCACAAACCTGTGGAACCTAATCACCATCGGACGGGGGGGACCCCACGGATGCACCTGTCCCGCCTGCACTCTGTGTGCCCCCTCCAGCTCCGACGGTCGTGGAAAGGCTTCCGCCCCTATCAGCTGCATCAACAGGTCCGCCACAAACGCTGTGGCATCAGCTCCCTCAGCCCCCTTCGGGAGGCCGATAATCCTCAGATTTTGTCTGCGGGCTCTATTTTCCAGCTCCTCTACTATGTCTAGCAGTCTTCTCTGCCTCTCCTTCAACCCGTCGACTTCTAGCGCGCAATCGTCTGCGCCTCCGCCTGCTCCTCCACCGCCTCTCCCAGCTCCTTAACTTTTTCGTCCTGGGCATCCAGCCTCTGGTTCAGCTGATCCACTGCCTTCTGAAGTGGGTGCAAGTTATCCCGCTTCAATGACTCAAAACTGCTCTTAATAACCTGCAGCATGTTTTCCAGCGTTTGCTGGATTGCTGGGTCCGAGGTCCGCAGGTCCGCCATCTTGGCCCCCGGGTCAGCTTCCCCTGCATCTTGTCTATCCCTTCCTCTCCCGTTTTCGCTGCTTCCTGCTCTCCTGCGATTCCATGCAGCTCTGCCCGCTCCTCCGCACCTCCTTGGCCGTCCTTTCAGCACCCCACAGTCCCGCAAAACCGGGGAACCAGGTCCTCAAATCCCGCCGGAGTGAGAGCCCCCGAATGTGCGGCTCACTCACTCATTGCCGCAACCAAAGCTCGAAGAAAATAATTCAAGTGTGAGCTTGACTAGGGAGAAACTCCACAGGCCCAAAAAGGTGATGAAGGGCGCGATTTAATGCCAACATTGCACTTGAGAGAGAGTGTGATGTGGCCGTCAAATCACGGGAGAGACCAAGATTGAGAACTTCGCTAGGTGGCGATCAGTTTGCAATTTAACTGGCCCGGTCCTGTTGACGAATACAGGATCGTGCTGTTAACAGACTCCAATTAACAGGAGCGACCCCCTATCTAACGGCCTAACAAGTGGTCACGCAGGCGCTGATCAGTATACCATTGAAAATGATTGAAGCTGGCAGAATGGTTGCTGTGGGGACCTGACAAGGTGAGTAGCCATCTTCCCTCCCAGGCAATCAGTCCGGGGCACTGTGGGTGCTGTTCCGGTGCTCGGTGGGGTGGGGGAGTATCTTAGCGCCCGCAGGTCCACTGTGCCAGCCCCTGGATTGTGTGTACACGTTACGGGGGCAACCCCAGCCCCTGCCTGTCTGCCCCACCAACCACCCATAACTACCACCGACCGTTGAGGCCTCTGGCCGCACACCTGAAGGCTATTGCGAATCGGGAATTGGCAATCATAGGTAAGTGAGCACTTCACAACTCCCTAGTGGATTCCTGTTGGTAGACGTGGCATGTGGCAGTTTTTGTCTAGCATCCCAATCAGACCGCAATATCTGGACACTGTGCCTGAGCACTGCAGGAAGCAACAGCACGGATGCAGCGGAAAACATCTGAACACCCTGGGGCTGGGCCCCAGCACTGGGGACATTTCGGCAACTAGAAGGTGGGTTTGTGCACCAGTGAGCGGACTAACGCCCGGTACAGGTAACATTACATGCGGGTGTGTCGGGTATAGGTGATGCGACCATCAATTCATTCAGAGACACGAGTTGAAGTAAACTGTGGCTTTAATCGGCTTACAACTGAGCCTGCCTGCGACTATACTGAACTGAGGGCGGACCCATAGGACCGCAGCACTTATACTTCCTGCTGGGGGCGGATCCAAGGGCGGAGCCCTGTACATGCTCCTCATCTCCCCCTGTGGGCAGAGCCACGCAACGACTCACAGATGGAGCCCACAGGGACACAGTAATGTACAGTGTGAATTTATAGTGGTTACACATTCACCACATTCACCCCCTGTTAAAAAACCAAGTCCGGCGGGGGTGACGGGTCTATAAGTTCAGTCGGTCCGGCGCTCGAATCATGCGTTGAGACCGACGGAGCACTGGAGTTGCAGCCGCTTCGGATGGCTGTGGACAGATGTTCGGTGCGAATCCGAGGGTGGACTCCGGAGGTGGTTCTTCCAGAGCTTCGTTCCTTCGGACCGGTGTGATGGGTGGAAGGGGGCACGGGAAGCAAGTAGGTGCAGGGGCACAGGGCATGGGAAGTCGGGTGGGGTGTGGTGTGGGGGGTACCTCGGCGGTAGTGGTAGTGGTAGTAGTAGTAGATCCTGCAGGTGCCAGGTCCCGGAGGGAAACGGTGTCCTGTCGGCCATCGGGGTGTTCGACAAACGCATAGTGGGGGTTTGAGTGCAGGAGCAGAACCCTCTCTACCAGGGAGTCTGTTTTATGTGTCTGCACGTGCTTCTGAAGGATGATAGGGCCCGGTGTCCTCAACCAGGATGGGAGCGAGGCCCCCGTGGTAGTGCCCCTAGGGAAGACAAATAATCGATCATGAGGAGTCTGGTTTGTGGCCGTACAAAGGAGGGACCTAATTGCATGGAGCGCGTCGGGGAGGACCTCCTGCCAGTGGGAGGTCGGGAGATTCCTGGACCGTAGAGTCAGTAGGACGGTCTTCCAGACCGTCGCGTTCTGCCTCTCCACCTGCCCGTTCCCCCTGGGGTTATAGCTGGTAGTCCTGCTCGAGGCAATGTCCTTGCCGAGCAGGTACTGACGCAGTTCGTTGCTCATGAAGGATGAACCCCTGTCACTGTGGACGTAGCTGGGGGAACCGAACAGGGTGAAGACACAGTGCAGGGCTCTGATGACTGTATGAGAGGTCATATCGGGGCATGGGATGGCAAACGGGAAACAGGAGAATTCATCTATAATATTGAGAAAGTAGATGTTTTGGTTGGTCGAGGGAAGGGGCCCTTTGAAATCAATACTCAGTCGTTCAAAGGGCCGGGATGCCTTTACCAGGTGGGCCTTGTCTGGTCTATAGAAGTGCGGTTTACACTCCGCGCAGATCGGGCAATTCCTGGTGACAGCTTCAACCTCCTCGGTGGAGAAAGGCAGATTGCGGGCCTTGATGTAGTGGGCGAGCAGGGTGACCCCCGGGTGGCAGAGGTCATTGTGGATAGCCTGTAGTCGGTCGCCTTGCGCGCTGACGCATGTGCCGTGGGACAGGGCATCTGGGGGCTCGTTGAACTTCCCAGGACGGTATACAATATCATAATTATAGGTGGAGAGTTTGATCCTCCACCGCAAGATTTTATCATTCTTGATTTTGCCCGGCTGCGAGTTATCAAACATAAAGGCGACCGATCTCTGGTCGGTGATGAGGGTAAACCTCCTACCAGCAAGGTAGTGCCTCCAGTGCCGTACGGCTTCCACAATGGCTTGGGCTTCCTTTTCGACTGAGGAGTGTCGAAGTTCCGAAGCGGAGAGGGTTCGGGAAAAGAATGCTACTGGCCTACCTGCCTGGTTCAGGGTGGCAGCGAGAGCGACCTCTGAGGCGTCGCTCTCCACCTGGAACGGGACGGATTCATCTACTGCCCGCATGGCGGCTTTGGTGAAGTCCGCCTTGATGCAGTTGAAGGCCTGGCGAGCCTCGGCTGATAGTGGGAAGAGTGTAGCCTTAAATAGTGGGCGGGCTTTGTCCGCATACTGGGGGACCCACTGGGCGTAGTATGAGAAAAATCCGAGGCACCTCGTGAGGGCCCTGGAACAGTGAGGGAGAGGGAGTTGTAAGAGGGGGCGCATACGGTCAGGGCCAGGTCCTAGGTCCCCGTTTTCCACGACGTAGCCGAGGATGGCTCGTCTGGTAGTGCGGAAAACGCATTTCTCCTTATTATATGTGAGGTTGAGTTTTTGGGTGGTTTGGAGAAATCGGTGGAGGTTGGCATCGTGGTACTGCTGGTCATGGCTGCAGATGGTGACGTTATCCAAGTACGGAAACGTGGCCCGCAGCCCGTACTGGTCCATCATTCTGTCCATTGCTCGTTGGAACACCGAAACCCCATTCGTGACGCCAAAGGGAAGCCGGAGGAAATGGAAAAGGCGGTCGTCTGCCTCGAACGCCGTGTAGTGGCGGTCCTCTGGGTGGATTGGGAGCTGGTGGTATGCAGAATTCAGATCCACCGTGGAGAATATGCGGTACTGAGCGATCTGATTTACCATGTCTGCAATCCGGGGGAGGGGGTACGCATCGAGGTGCGTGAACCAGTTAATGGTCTGGCTGTAATCAACCACCATCCGGAACTTTTCCCTGGTCTCGACGACCACCACCTGTGCTCTCCAGGGGCTATTACTGGCCTCTATGACTCTTTCACGTAAGAGACGCCGGACTTTGGATCTAATAAACACCCTGTCCTGCAGGCTATACCTCCTGCTGCGAGTGGCCACTGGTTTGCAGTTGGCGGTGAAATTAGCGAAGAGTGGAGGGGGGTCGATTTTCAGAGTTGCTAGACTGCATATAGTGAGTGGGGGAAGGGGTCCGCCGAAGCTGAGTGTTAGGCTCCTGAGGTTGCACTGGAAATCCAGTCCTAGGAGGAGGGGGGCGCAGAGGTCTGGGAGTACATACAGTTAGAAGTTGGTGTAGTTGGCGCCCTGTATTGTTAACGTCGCAATAGTGTGCCCTTGTAACTGAACGGAGTGCGACCCCGAGGCGAGGGAGATTGTTTGCTGTGTCGGAAATATCGGGAGCGAGCAGTGCCTTACCAGATCTGGGTGAACGAAGCTCTCGGTGCTCCTGGAGTCGAAGAGGCATGGTGTCTCGTATCCGTTGATCTGGACGGACATCATGGCGCTCTTGAGATGCTTTGGCCGCAACTGGTCCAAAGTGACTGCACTCAGCTGCGGGTAGTCGGTGGCGTGGTCGGCGGTGCAGGAGCGGCCCCGTGATGACTGTCCGCGGAGGTCGTAATCGTCGAGTGCCGTAGCGGGTGATAGCCAAGATGGCGGCCCCCGTTGATCGCACGTGGCGGGCGGCGAGGAAGATGGCGTCCAAGATGGCCGCCCCCATGGATCGCACATGGCGGGCGGCGAGGAAGATGGCGCCAAAGATGGCGGCCCCAATGAATCGCATATGGCCGGCCGCGTGGGGGATGATTGCCAAGATGGCAGCCCCCATGAGTCGCACATGTAGTGCGGAGGCGGAGTCGGCAGACACGCTGCCACATTGCGGGGTCTGCGGGCCTGTGAGTTGGAGGAGCGAGTGTTCGGGTTAGGGTTCGCGTTAGAGTTTTTAGCTTTGGCCAGGCAGGCCTTAGCAAAGTGCCCTTTCCGCCTGCAGCTACTGCAGGTCATGTTGCGGGCCGGGCAGTGCTGCCAGGAGTGTTGGCCGCAAAAGTAGCACGATAGCCCTCCGTGGTGGGCGGGTGACTGCGCGGCACAGGCCTGGGGCAATCTCTGGTCGAGGGTCCACGATGGGGTCGCGTGATCGGCCGGGAACGCATTTAAACTTTGGAAAGCGAGGTCGCTAGTTTTACCGTGTCCTCCAGGTCCTGGGCCCCTTTCGCGAAAAGACGCTGCCGCACACAATTGGATCGGACCCCTGCCACATACATGTTTCTGACGGCGAGTTCCATGTGCTGGGAGGCTGTCACGGCCTGGAAGTTACATTCTCGTGCTCGAGCTTTAAGGTCGGGCAGATAGTCTTCTCGCGACTATGCAGGGCGCTGGCGGCGAGTTGTAAAGATGTGCCGCACGTAGACTTCAGTCACGGGCCGCACGTACAGGCGGTCGAGTATCGTGAGGGCCTCAGTATAAGAGTCAGTTACATCAAGTTGAGTTGAAATACGATGGCTCACCCATTCGTGGAGAAGTCTGAGTTTCTGTTCTTCTGTAATAGAGGAGGTAGCACTGAAGCCAATGCAAAAAAAAATCTTTTGCCTCTGCGGCCTGTGGATCAAGTTCCAGTCGGTCAGGTTTGAGGGCTGATTCCACAGTAGTTTTTAAGTCGATTAAATTGATGCGACCATCAATTTATTCAGAGACACGGGTTGAAGTAAACTGTGGCTTTAATCGGCTTACAACTGAGCCTGCCTGCGACTATACAGAACTGAGGGCGGACTCGTAGGACCGCAGCACTTATACTTCCTGCTGAGGGCAGAGTCAAGGGTGGAGCCCTGTACATGCTCCTCATCTCCCCCTGTGGGTAGAGCCGCGCAATGGCTCACAGATGGAGCCCACAGGGACACAGTTATGTACAGTGTGAATTTATATTGGTTACACATTCACCACAATAGGGTATGGGTCCGTGATCAGGGCCCCCACTGTTGGCAGGGCATGTCGGAAGGCATGGGATTTGGGGGGGTGTGGGAGAGTGGGGGAGCAATGGGGGAATGGAGGAACGCAGGGTGGAAGACACCGCTGCTCGTCAGTCTCTCTGATCCCTTCCAGATATTACACAGGATGGGTGATATCTTGGACCCCATGGAGGCTGTCCTTGCGGTGCTGCTGGCAGGCCAGGCAGGCGGCGGCGGCAGCGTCAACACAGGCACAAGGCGGCGGCCCAAATGCAGGGCCCCACCCCACAGTCTGAGGACCCGGCCGCCCACCAAACCAGAGGGACCTGTCATAATATCCACTCATGTATATCATGAGATGCAGACAGGCAGTGATTGACACACAGGATAACCAATGAACACACATGACACAGAACAACCAATCACCAGACAGGACACCACCAGTATAAAGCCCACAGGGCATTAAGGCTCTCCCTCTCTCACAGGAACGGCTAAGGAGATAGTCGCAGTTCACAGGCCAATGAACATCATCATCATGTGATAGAGAGCTAGTCTGGTCAAGCCAGCAGGAGGTTATCAGGTTAATAGAGTGTCAACCCACAGCAGATTATATACAGAAATCAACAGGTTCAATAAAACAGTGTTGGACCATCTCCTGATTCGGAAGCCTGTTTCTCGTTTTACTGCATCCAGTTGCAGTCGATGTTAGACCAACACAGATAACACATCAGGACCCAGAGGGGGAAGCCAGCGGAAGGTGTACATGCATCACTGGTCTTACAAATAGATGTCAGACAGTATATGCCGCAGTAGGCTCTGCCTCAACAAGGGGACAGTGCGGCACATGTGCCATGTCCTTGTGGACTTGGCACCACATGGAAGAGGATAGCCGTTCCCGGCGGCCGTCAAGGTCACCACAGCCCTGAATGTCTACGCAAAAGGATCATTCCAGGGCTTGAGCGGGGACTTGTGTGGCATCTCACAAGCTACAGCCCACAGGTGCTTCCGTGAGGCCACGGATGCTCTCTTCGCCCGGGCAGTGAACTTTATAAACTTTGACATGGATCAGACCCAACAAGATATCAATGCAGCAAGATTCTCCGCCATCGACGGGATACCCCAGGTCCAGAGGGTACTAGATGGCATGCATGTCGCAATGCCCTCACCGTTCCGTCGGGGAGCATCATCGTTAAACAGGAAGGGATTCCACTCCCTGATTGTCCAGCTCGTGTGTGACCACCACATGAAGATCATGCAAGTGTGTGCATGCTTCCTAGGGACTGTGTATGACAGCTACATCCTGTGGCTGTCAGATCCCCAAACTCTTCGAGGACGACCCCAGGATGGCCGGTTGGCTCTTGAAGGATAAAGGGTACCCACTGAGGGCCTGGCGAATAATGCCGTGCAGAGGCAAGGACTAATGTAGAGACCCGATACGACAAGGCCCATTAGGCCACCAGGGCTGTCATTGAGCGGTGCAAGAGACTCCTCAAAATGAGGTTCTTATGCCTCAACTGCTCTGCTGGTGCACTGCAGTACACCTCCCAGAGGGTCGCCTGCTTTGTGGTGGTTGGCTGTGCCCTCCACAACTTGGCACAGCAGCAGGGTGATGTGCTTGAGGTGGGCAGGGAGGAATATGTGATCACCGAGGAGGAGAACGAGGACACGCTGGACCAGGAAGGCTGGAGGACCAGCCCGGGCGGACCCGCAGGACCAGCCGGAGGATGGAGGACAGGCGGCAACGGCGAGATCTGGTAAGTCCGGAGGGCCTGGCAGGCCCTCATTCTCCACCGCTTCACGTAGGAGAGTCCGCGTCCGTCATCCCACCCCTCTAACCTCCTCTCCCCCATCACTCCTCCATCTCTCTCCCTTCCCCCTCCCCACCCTACCAGGGTCTGTGTAACATCACTCCAGGGCGATAGGACTATGCCGGCACTGTTAGCGACTCACTGTCAAGGGCAGACGGATGATGATAACCCTCTGAAAGCTGAGTGCTGGTGCTCCTCAATGTATGCTATAGTCTGACTGCTGCTTCTCGTTGAGTGCTCGCTCACACACAGCACCTGCACGTGGCGTGTCTAGATAGGGGGAGGAGGACCTACATGCCCGGGGGACTGGGCCAGGGGTTTGGTGGACGACCCGCATTGCGGAAGGAAGTTCCAGAGTTGTCATATTTCCCAAGTGCTGCATTTTTCAATGCTGTACATAGGTGTCCCCCACCTTTACCCTCCCCTTCTTCCCCCCAGTGCCCTCTCAGTGATCCTGCTCAGTCTTTCGTGCTCTACTGCTGTGCCTAGCTGTGTCCCCATGATTCATATCAGAGGTAGAGGCAGTCTTCGATGCCCCTACCGGGCGTCACCTGGGCCAGAAATCCCCAGCCCACTTCTCGGCAGCACATGCCCTGCCGTGCTACCCTGTTCCAGATGCTGACTCCAAGACACCCTGCTGTCAGGGGGTTTGGGCTCGGGGCAGCTGGTGCCGCCGTCGCCACTCCACAGGGTGGCTCCGATTGGCACCTTCTCCCTTGGGTTCACCTCAAGACGGAGGGACAGCTGGATCGAACCGCTGCTGCCCGAACATCATCTGGCTCTGCCTGCCCTGGCTGCTCCACAATATCTGCAGCATGGTGTCAACACCCTCGGTGATGCTCCTCAGTGACTGGAACATGCTCTGGAGTGCACCCGCAATGCCCACCTGTGTCTGGGACACGTACCCCAGTGACCGAGACATGTTCTGCAGGATCTCGTCAATGCCCACCTGAGACTGCGACACCTCCCCTAGTAACCAGGACATGCTCTGGAGGGCCTCGGCAATGCTCACATGAGACTGGGACATGATCCGCAGCGCCCCATCAAGGCCCACCTCGTACAGGGACATGTCCCCCAGCGCCGGGGCATGTTGTCGAGGTGCTCTGCCATGGCCGTCACTGACTGAGCCACACCTTGGACACCATCACTCATGCTGCTGATGTAATGCACCAGGCTCTTCACTACAGTCGCTATCCTAGCAGTGTTAACCTCGGTTCCACGCATTGCCGCCGCTATCACCTGCTCCCGTAGCCTCTGGGACTACTCCAATTGGTTATGGACCTGCTGGAATTTCGCTGACATCCCCCTTTAAATATCACGGCCACACCCTATCGACTGCATCGCTCCGTTAAACCTGGTCCAGAGGCTCAGTGTCTGACTGGGACCCAGCTGGGTCCTGTGATCCAGCAGACCTCCAACTGCTGCCTCGCCTGAGCCTTCCTTCCTCCACATGATGTTCATCAGTCATTGTGTGGTTCTCACCAGAATGTACCCCAGAAGTTTGTCCACTGCTGTCGCCCACCGAGGTGTGTCTCTGCGCTGATGGAGGGTGGGGATAACAGCTGTGCCACGAATACGGTGGTCTTGTCGGTGCTCCCTTTCCAGGTGTTATCATGGCAGGCAGCAGGGGGGACCACCCTGGATGAGCCAGCACCGTCAGATGGAGATCCTGTGGGAGAATGGACATGTGGTCGGTGGGAGGTGTCTGTATGGCTTAAACCACTCAGGTGTGACAGAACGTCTGGGTGCGGCCCAGTGGATCCTCACATGTGCTCCGTAGGCTAACCTCCGCATCGGCCACCCCCGCGATCTCCAGGGCCCTTTCCTCGTAGAGGATGAGGACTCTGTTGTCTGGCGCCCTGCCACCCGTCTAGGTCCTCTTCCATTTGTTGTGGCCAGCTTCTCCTTTTGGACACAGAAGGTGCATTGTGAGATTCACGTGACGTTCATTGCATGGGTGGGGGGGGAGTGGTTGTGCAGGGGGATGGGGAGTATGAGTGTGTGGAGAGGATGGGGAGTATGGGTGTGTGGGGGGGGGGGATGGGGAGTATGGAGGGCAGCGTGGGCGGCACTGTTGGACATGGGTGGGTTGGGGCACAGTATGGTATTGGGCAGGGGCGGGAGCGATGCCAGGCACAAGCTCATGCGGGGGGAGTGGGACGTGAAAGGAAAGGGACGTTGCCAGGGGGCCGGTGCCAATCCACCCGTGCGGCCTGGTGGAGGTCATTGATCTTCTTATGGCACTGGGTGCTGGTCCTCCTAGTGACACTCCCCGAGCTGATGGTCACTGCCACTTCTCTCAGGCGGCACTGGCTGCCCTGTGGCTGACCCTCCGAGCCCCTTGAGAGAAGAGGGCATCCCATCTGATCTCGACCCCATACAACAGTCTGGCCAGGTTGGCATCCCTGAATCGTGGGACTGGTCTCCTTGGTGGCATGGCTGCGAGCTGTGTGGTTTGCTCTGCAGGATCAGTTTCAGTGCTGCTCTCCTTTTTAGCCAAGGGCTGATGGGCACGGTCCTGGCAAATCAGCCAATTGTACCATTATTGCAATGTGAAGCCCGTGAAGTGGTCCAGTTAACATTTAATACTGGTGACAGTCTCGCCAGCCCATGCGTCGGGAAGCTCACGGCAGTTCCCATTCGCTACCACATTTCGAAACTGTCCCATTAAATCGCACACTAAGTGTGGTTAGATACCAGTGGGGAACTCGCCGACAGAGCCGGGGTGAAACACCCAGCAAAACCCGCCACAATTGACACTTAGGAACTTTCCTTTTAGATGGCATCCAATCTCTAAAAGAAACTTTTCCTGACTAAAAAGACCAGTCCTTCCAGTCTTTCCTCACAATTCACACCTCAGCATCAGGTTTGTAGCTCTTCTCTACACAGCCAGAATACCTAAGAGTCAGCACATTCACGAGAGTTAAGGGCCTGAACCCCAGTGAGAGTCAGCAGCTTTAGGACAGATGGGTCTTGAGCCCTAATGAACACACCTTCAAGGAAAAGTGGGGTTGAATCCCAATGAGAATCAGTGCCTTTACAGAAGATAGGGGCCTGAATTTGAGAGAGTCAGTACCTTGAGTAAAGGAAGGCATCTGAAACCCAGTGTGACTCATCGCCTTCACCTATAGGGCACAAAGCCTATGATGCTTGGTAGGGTCAGTTGAGTACCTTGTTAAAATTGTATTGGGCCTCAATTTACTTGGATGCTTTCCTGAACTCTGGCGTTGTAATTCCAGATAACTAAATTGGATTTTTATACTTTGCCATATGAAAGGCATCCAAAACAAGGCCAGATACATGGAATAAGTTGCACCAGAGGCAGGAACACATCCACTTGGAGGTGATGTTTCTCAGGCCCCTATGAAATATGGCATTCATATGGAGTATGTCTCGTGTAATGAGGTTTATATATTTATGATATTATGAGCCACAGGAAGGTAACCCAACCCCAGATAATGAGAATTATGTTTCTGAAAAAATTTAGTGTCAGCCCCGTCCCAAGTCCTGAATTGTGTCTTGGTGATAGTGGGGAACAAACGAGCTGGGTCAGCCCTGGAGGATACAATAAACAGGTTACCAACACAACCGTTGGAATCATGTCACATGTATTTTTGGACTCAACTCTACACTTCCCTAAATATAACAATGCTTCTCGAAACACTGAGGCTGGGTATATTCTAATAAATAGAAAAAACTTCTGATCAAATGATGATGTTTGATAAGAAAATAATTAATTGTGAACAAGACAGGAATATTTTGATTGTGGATGAATTCCTCAACCTAAACACTGACATTTAAAGGAAGCATTCCACGCCCATTTTTGAGAAAAATAAATCCGGGAATACATAGAACATAGAACAGTACAGCACAGAACAGGCCCTTTGGCCCTCAATGTTGTGCCGAGCATTGTCCAAAACCAAGATCAAGCTATCCCACTCCCTATCATTCTGGTGTGCTCCGTGTGCCTATCCAATAACCGCTTGAAAGTTCCTAAAGTGTCCGACTCCACTATCACAGCAGGCTGTCCATTCCACACCCTAACCACTCTCTGAGTAAAGAACCTACCTCGGACATCCCTCCTATATCTCCCACCCTGAATCTTCTAGGTATGCCCCCTTGTAACAGCTACATCCACCCGAGGAAATAGTCTCTGAACGTCCACTCTATCTATCCCCCTCATCATCTTATAAACCTCTATAAAGTCGCCTCTCATCCTCCTGCAAACGGGCAGCATTCTGGTAAATCTCCTTTGCACCCTTTCCAATGCTTCCACATCCTTCCTATAATGAGGTGACCAGAACTGCACACAATACTCCAAATGTGGTCTCACCAGGGTCATGTATAGTTGCAGCATAACCCCGCGGCTCTTAAACTCAAGCCTCCTATTAATAAACACTAACACACTATAAGCCTTCTTCACGGCTCTATCCACTTGAGTGGCAACCTTCAGAGATCTGTGGACATGAAGCCCAAGATCTGTTCCTCCACATTCCTCAGAATCCTGCCGTTTACCCTGTAATCCGCATTCACATTTTTTTCCACCAAAATGAATCACCTTGCACTTATATGTCAATTTGGAAAATTGCCCAGCTATGTCTAGGCCCCAAAAAACAGGACAAATCCAATCCTGACTATGATAACCCCATCTATCTAGTCTCAATCATCGTGGAAATGTAGGAAGCTGTCATTAGCAAGTCGCACTTACACAGCAACAACCTGCTCACTGACTTGACGGCTTAGTGGTTTGTCAGGTATCCAGGTTCAATTCCGGCCTTGGGTGATCCAATGTCTGCGTGGGTTTCCTCCGGATGTTCCGGTTTCCTCCCACAGCCCAAAGATGCGCAGGTTAGGTGCATTGACCATGATCAATGCATGGGGTTACAGGGATAGGGCGGATCAGTGGGCCTAAGTGGGGTGCTTCTTCAGAGAGTTGGTGCAAACGCGATTGGCCTCCTTCTGCACTGTAGGGATTCTCACAACAGGTGTTTGGAAGCAGAAAGGCCAACATGTCTCAGATTCCATGTTCACAGTTGTAAAAAAAACTCAACTGACTTACTAGTGTCCTTTAAGAAAGAGAATTTGACTATATCTTACACCATTTTAGCTTTGTGAAATGGTATAATAAGCTACTAAATTGTATCAAACTGCTGCAGCAATTCAAGAAGGCAAATCGCCTTCTCAGGGTAACTAAAGGAGCAATAAAATCTCCCCTTGCCAGAGATGCCCACATGCCAACAATGAATAATGAAAAAAACAAGAGTTTTTGAAAATATATGTCACTAGTGTAAATGTTGATCTCAGTGGTTTTGACTCAGTCTCTAAGCTTGTATTTCTTTGCCAAATGAAATGTGGGTGCTGAGGTTTTACAGCGTTTGTACTTGAATGTATATTAAGAGGGCACATTCTGCAAGGGTAGTACAGAAGGGTTCTCACGCTCAGACTGCTGTGTAAATTCTTTGAAAGATTTTGGAAGGTGAGTTTGACACATGTGTAGTTTTTTGTAGGGTCGTTAGTGTAATAACTTCCAGATCAACACAGCTCCCTCAAACAGCCCGCATCTCAGCAGCTGTTTCCCTCCTACCAGAAACTGGCCTGCAGGCATGATCTGGGCTACCGAGCAAGCATGTTCCACTTCAAAGGGGCACTCAGCGGGTCTCTCTGCTCCTCAGATGTGTTGTGCTGCAGCAGCAGAAATAATACAAAAAAGGTGAGTTCTTCTTGTCTCCCCATGGTACGAGTCCCATGAAATGCTAGTGGGCTTGTTTTCGAAGAAACTTTTACAATTACCATGAAGGGACGAGATGGGATCCATGACAATTTACCCAATGGTGCATAAATTATTATTTAATCCCCATGTTAGCACAGGGCTAAATCACTCTTTGAAAGCAGACCAAGCAGCACGGTTCGATTCCCGTAACAGCCTCCCCGAACAGGTGCCGGAATGTGGCGACTAGGGGTTTTTCACAGTAACTTAATTTGAAGCCTACTCGTGACAATAAGCGATTTTCATTTTTCATTTAATTTCATTTACACATTGGTGGAAAAAATTGACCAAACTGCTAGCCATGAATTCGAATTCCTTTCAATTTTCAAGTCAGTGATAATACCAGTATAGAATTACTCGTCCCTGCAGTTCATGTGCCAGGGATTCCAGTCATTAGGCTCAACACATTTGATCAAAGTGTTCTGAGGCCTGGTCAAGGTTTTAACACTAATGAGGAATAATAGAAACCACTGAAAGATGCGTGAGATATGCAAAGCATATGTGACACCTCACTATTGTTGTGATACTAGTGGGCTGGTGTGTGTGTGATTACTATTAGATTGCAGAATCATTAGAGGGTGTGCAAGATCAGTGGGCTGGATTCTCCATTATTGAGACTATGTCCCCACGCCGGCGTCAAAACAATGGAGTTTCACGCCAGAAAACTTGGCATGAAAGGACCACTAATTCCTAGCCCTGCAGGGGTCTAGTAGGGACCAGGCATAGATCTTGCAAATTTTGCTGCAGATAAGGGCCCCCGCACTTCCGGGTCGGAGGCCGCACATGCGCACAGCGTGGCAGCCTCCAGCTGCCGCGCGGTGCTCCATGGCGGACTCGGACCGTGGAGCTGGACCCAATAAAGAAACCCCCCGATCGGCCGCGTGCCCGACCCTCAACGCCCGCAGAAGCATTTACCGGCCGCATTTAAGACCCTCCCTGCCCTCCGATTAGCCCACCCCTGTCCAGGGTGACCGTGGTCTGAGTCCGCAGCTGCCACACAAGTTTCCTGACCGGCTGGAGCACATTAGTTCCTCGCCATCGGGACTTCGACCGGTTGGAGGCAGAGGATGGCAGAGCGGGCCTCTGGCAATGGCCCCAGCTAGGTCCCAGGCGGGGCGGCGTACTCCCTGAGTATGCTACCCTTTGGGGCCCGCAGATTCGGGGAACCGGCTCTGGTCCCAATTTCTTGCGGGAAAATGGATTCTCCGTCCCCACGCCGGCCGCGATTTCGGCATCGGGGTGTGGAGAATCCAGCCCAGTATCTTTGTGTGAAACATCATTAATTAAATGCCACAGTTATTTCAAACTGTAGTTTCTAGTCAATTTGGTGTAACTTTTCTCTTACTGGGAGAAATATTTGTTTTTAAATGGGTGGCATGGTAGAACAGTGGTTAGCACTGCTACCTCACAGTGCCAGGTATCCGGGATCAAATCTAAGCCTTGGGTGACTGTGTGGCGTTTTCAAGTTTTCCCTGTGTCTGCGTGGATTTCCTCTGGGTGATCCAGTTTCCTCCCACAATCCAAAAATAAGGTGGATTGGCCATGCTAAACTGCCCCTTCGTGTCCAGGGATGTGCAGGTTAAGTTGCAGGGTTATGGGGTTAGGGCAGAGTCAAATGGGGTGTTGGACTTGGTGGCATGCTCTTTCGGAGGATCGCAGCAGACTTGATGGGCCAAATGGCCTTCTTCTACACTGTAGAGATTCTATGATAATTCATCATCAGTCTTTACTGTGGAAGGACCTAAGAATTTACCTGATTTCACCTATGACATGGTTTTAGATAGATTGAAAACAAGAGATCAGGCCAGGCTGGTAGTTGGAGAGTTAAGTCATCGTCCTTATGTTGTAGCCTGGAAAGCATAGTACCAACTCGTCTTTTATGGAAAGATAGCAAGATTTATGGCACAGAAGGAGGCCACTCGGTTAAACATATCCATGTCAACCGAAGAAAGCTCTCCTGTCTAATCCTACCTTTTGGCTCTTGGTCTGTGGCCCTGTAGATTACAGCACCTCATGTGCATGCTCAGTGTTTTTTAAATGCAATGATGGTTTCAGCCTCTACCACTCTTTACAGGTAATGAGTTCCAGACATCACACCCTGTGAGTGAAAGAATTACTTCTCATTTCCCCTCTAATCCTATCACCAATTACTTTAAATCTATGTCCCTGTCTATTGACCTCAGAAATACCTTCTTCCTGTCCACTCTCTCGGCCTTTCTTGTAATCCAGGAATCAGAACTGGACCCAGTACTCCAGCTGCCATCTATAGGTTTTATACAATTCTAGCATAAATTTCCTGCTCTTACACTCTAGACCTTGCCAATAAAGGAAAGTATCCCGTATGCCTTCTTGATCATGTATCTGGATCATCTTCAAATCATTCCAATGAAAGTCTCTCTCAGATGTTAGTAATTGTCTTTTTTCTTTTACAATCTTTCTAGTGAGAAACTGCTTTTTAAAAATCTGCTCATCGGGGGCGGGATTCTCCGTAGCCCTTCGTAACGCGGGTTGCCTGCGAGAAAAATCGGTGTCAATCACTCCGGCGCCGGGGCCTTCTTGAAGGCCGCTATTCTCCGTTCCCGGAGGGGCTAGCAGCTGACTGACGCGATACGCGTCAGTTTCACCAGCTGCGGAAGTGGTGAGACCCGGCGTTTTTTGGAGGATAAGGAGGAGAGAGACAGGGGGGGGTGTGTGTTCCGGCATTTGGGGTGTGTTCCGGCATTTTGGGGGGCGGGGGGGTGTGTGTGTGTGTGTGTATGTTCCGGCATTTGGGGGGGGGGGGGTGTGTGTTCCGGCATTTGGGGGGTGGGGGGGGCTGTGTTCCTACGGCATTTGGGGGGGGGGGCTGTGTTCCGGCCATTTGGGTTGGGGGGGGTGTGTTCCGGCCATTTTTGGTGGGGGGTGGTGTGTGTGTTCCGGCATTTGGGGGGGGGGGGTGTGTTCCCGGCATTTGGGGGGGGGGGGTGTGTTCCGGGCATTTGGGGGGGGGTGTGGTTTCCCCCCCCCCCGCCTTCCCGGCATTTTTGGGGGTTGGGGGGGGGGGGTGTGTGTTCCGGCATTTGGGGTGGGGTGTGTTCCGGCATTTGGGGGGGGGTGTGTTCCGGCATTTGGGGGTGGGGGGGTGTTTCCGGCATGTTGGGGGAGGGGGGTGTTGTGTTCCCGGCATTTGGGGGGGGGTGTGTTCCGGCATTTGGGGGAGTGGAGTGTGTTCCGGCATTGGGGGGCGACGAGTGCCCGGCGGGCCAACGCACCGTTCGCACCCCCCCCTGTACGCCGCTGCCCCTACCCCAACCCCCCCCTCACCACCCTACCTCAACCCACCCTACCTCAACCCCCCCTCACCACCCCTACCTCAACCCCCCCTCACCACCCCTACCTCAACACCCCCTCACCACCCCTACCTCAACCCCCCTCACCACCCCTACCTCAACCCCCCCTCACCACCCCTACCTCAACCCCCCTCACCACCCCTACCTCACCCCCCCCTCACCCCCCCTACCTCCCCCCCTCCTCACCACCCCTACCTCCCTCCTCACCACCCCTACCTCCCTCCCCACCACCCCAAACTCCCTCCCCGCCACCCCTACCCCCCTCCCCGCCACCCCTACCCCCCTCCCCGCCACCCCTACCCCCCCTCCCGCCACCCCTACCCCCCCCCCACCACCCCTACCCCCCTCCCCACCACCCCTACCCCCCTCCAACGCCGGGTCTCCCCCCCCCCCCTCACCGCCGGGTCTCCCCCCCCCCCTCACCGCCGGGTCCCCCCCCCCTCAACGCCGCCCCCCCCCCTCAACGCCGGGTCCCCCCCCCCTCAACGCCGGTACCCCCCCCCCCCCAATGCCGGTACCCACACCCCGTCGCCCTCCCTCTGAAGGCCGGTACCCACACCCCCCCCTCTCTCCTCCTCCCCCCCCTCTCTCCCCCTCCCCCCCCCCTCTCTCCTCCTCCCCCCCCTCTCTCCTCCTCCCCCCCTCTCTCCTCCTCCCCCCCCCCTCTCTCCTCCTCCCCCCCCCCTCTCTCCTCCTCCCCCCCCCTCTATCCTCCTCCCCCCCCCCTCTCTCCTCCTCCCCCCCTCTCTCCTCCTCCCCCCCTCTCTCCTCCTCCCCCCCTCTCTCCTCCTCCCCCCCCTCTCTCCTCCTCCCCCCCCTCTCTCCTCCCCCCCCCTCTCTCCTCCCCCCTCCTCCTCCCCCCCCTCCTCTCTCCTCCCCCCCCTCCTCTCTCCTCCCCCCCTCCTCTCTCCTCCCCCCCTCTCTCCTCCCCCCCCCCCTCCTCTCTCCTCCCCCCCCCCCTCCTCTCTCCTCCCCCCCCTCTCCTCCCCCCCCCTCCCCCCCTCTCCTCCCCCCCCCTCCCCCCCTCTCTCCTCCCCCCCTCTCTCCTCCTTCCTCTGTTAGTGGGGGGGGGGGGGGGGGTGCGGCGTTAGTGGGGGTGTGGGGGTGCGGCGTTGGAGGGGGGTAGGGGTGGTGAAGGGGGTAGGGGTGGTGAAGGGAGGGGGTTGGGGTAGGGGCAGCTGCGTGCAGAGGGGGGGCGACGGTGCATTGGCCCCGGGCATCCGTCGCCCCCCTCCTCTGCACGCCGCTGCCCCTACCCCAACCCCCTCCCCTCACCACCCCTACCCCCTTCACCACCCCTACCCCACTCCAACGCCGCACCCACCCCCCCCCCCCCAACTAACGGAGGAAGGAAGGGGGGAAGGAGGAAGGAAGGGGGGGAGGAGGGGGGAGGAGGAAGGAAAGGGGGGAGGAGGAAGGAAGGGGGGGAGGAGGAGAGGGGGGGGGGTGTGGGTACCGGCCTTCAGAGGGAGGGGGACGGGGTGTGGGTTGCGGCGTTGAGGGTGGGGGGTTGCGGCGTTGAGGAGGGGGGGGGGGAACCCGGCGTTGAGGGGGGGGGAACCCGGCGTTGAGGAGGGGGGGGGAACCCGGCGTTGAGGAGGGGGGGGGGGGAACCCGGCGTTGAGGGGGGGGGAACCCGGCGTTGAGGAGGGGGGGGGGGAACCCGGCGTTGAGGGGGGGGGAACCCGGCGTTGGGGGGGGGGGGAACCCGGCGTTGAGGGGGGGGGAACCCGGCGTTGAGGGGGGGGGGAACCCGGCGTTGAGGGGGGGGGGGCGGTTGCGGCGTTGCGAGAGATGGGGGGCGGCGTTGGAGGGGGGTAGGGGTGGTGGGGAGGGGGGTAGGGGCGTTGGAGGGAGGTAGGGGTGGTGAGGGTAGGGGGCAGCGGCGTACAGAGGGGGGGGGGCGTTGGCCCCGGGCATCCGTCGCCCCCCCCTCTCTGCCCGCCGCTGCCCCCAAACCCCCCCCGATGCCGCAACCCACCCCCCCCCCCCCCCGATGGCCGCAACCCACCCCCCCCCCGATGGCCGCAACCCACCCCCCCGATGGCCGCAACGCAACCCCCCGATGGCCGCAACCCACCCCCCCCCCCGATGGCCGCAACCCCCCCGATGGCCGCAACCCCCCGATGGCCGCAACCCACCCCCCGATGGCCGCAACGCAACCCCCCGATGGCCGCAACCCACCCACCCCCCCCCCCCCGATGGCCCCAACCCCCCCGATGGCCGCAACCCCCCGATGGCCGCAACGCAACCCCCCGATGGCCGCAACGCAACCCCCCCCGATGGCCGCAACCCACCCCCCCGATGCCGCAACCCACCCCCCCGATGGCCGCAACCCCCCCCCCCCCCATGGCCGCAACCCCCCCCCCCCCCCATGGCCGCAACCCACCCCCCCCCCCCCCATGGCCGCAACCCACCCCCGACACTGAACGGCGTCAGCCATCATCAATGGTTGACGCCGTTTTAAACCAACTCTGATTTGCGCCGACGTGACCCGTGGCCACGTCGGCGGGACTTCGGCCCATCCGGGCCGGAGATTTCAGGTCAGTGCAAATAAAATGAAATCCCGCCGGCGCCAGCTGTTTTCACAGGCCGCCGACGGGATTTGCACAACGCCGGTTTTTTTCGGGCGGGAGAATTACGAAACCTGCGGGAGCGGAAATGACGCCGCTTCCCGCCAATTCTCCGACCCTGCGTGGGGTCGGAGAATCCCGCCCCGGATGTGAGTTTCATGGACAAAGTCAGTATTTATTGCCCACACTAAGATTGGCCAGGGACACAACGACTCTCTGGACGATTTCCTCGTGATCCACGAGGCGCCGGTGCTAGCCCCTCATCGGTACTAGGATCGGTGAGGGGTTTGTGCTGATTTTCCCGGCGTGAATCACCCGCGGATTCTCTGTTGGCGCCGGCACTAAGCCTCAGGAACGGAGAATTCCACCCCTGATCTGCAAATAATTTCTCGCCTAGACATTGTCTGTGTTAAAATTAAATTACAGGTGACTCATCATTCTGATTGGGCTCTAACCCAAAATAGAAAAGGACAATGCTTAAACTGATTCCATCAGAGAGCAATCACCTGATAGACCTCATCCAGCACAGAAATATAAGACCATCATCAACTCCATGGGAAATAGATTTAGAAGGAAACAAATGTGAAAAATCATTGGTGACACATTTCAAAGCGGCAAAAGTGATGGCAGACCACTGAAAAGCTCTCAAGAATTGGAACATTAAAGTTAGAAATCTCTGACTGCCATAGAAGAAAGGTATTTGATGGAACAATGTAGAGGAGCTTTGCTCTATGCTCTACCTGTCCTGGAAATCTTTGATGGGCCAGTGAAAGGGAGCTAAACTCTGTATTTACTCAATGCTTTACCAAGGAGTATTTGAACTCAACCAAGAATGAGGGGATTAAAGTTCCCTCTCTGTGCTTGCAACAAAGAATCTATGTAATATGATCTTAACCCAGTTGCACAAGATAAAAGTACAATAGGTTCACCAGACATTGGGGCGGCATGGTGGTGCAGTGGTTAGCACTGCTGTCTCACAGCACACCAGGGGCCCGGGTTCAATTCCAGCCTTGGGTGACTGGAATTTGTATGTTCTCCCTGTGTCTGCGTCAGTTTCCTCCGGTTGCTCCGGTTTTCTCTCACAGTCCAAAGATGTGCAGGTTAGGTGGATTAGCCACGCTAAATTGCCCCTTAATGTCCATGGATGTGCAGGTTAGGAATGGGGTTATGGGGATTGGACAGGGGTTATAAATTGGAAGAGTGCTCATTCGAAGGGTCAGTGCAGACTTGATGGGCTGAATGGTCTCCTTCTGCAATGTAAGAATTCTATATTCTATTCTAAATGGTAATCAGAAATCTCAAGAAATGAGGGCCTTAACTCTCTTGGGTCACAGTCGGTCTCTTCCATGTAGTCTATTCAAAATCTCACTCCTTGGTTTCACCTAAGATTTGCTGCCAGTAAGGCGTTTGGCCTGAAATTGAAGTCTTCCCTTGGGTGAACTGGTTGTGGAGATGTGACCAATGCCCACAGCTCAACCCACAGATGGGGGCAGAGGATCAATTTCCAATTATCCGCAAGAGTGTTCTGTCCTTGCAGTGTTCTCACACATATTCCTAGATAAAATCAGGAAATGGACGTCATATTAAGTGATTTATATTTGTTTTGGTAGGTATTAAAAATAAGGTGTACCTTTAAATAAGCTTGATTTTAGGTTTCTGTATTTGTGTTAAGAGACGATAACTTCAGTCTGGTCCAGATGACAGTCTTAAAGCAAACAGGGTTCAAAGAAAACTAGGCTGTTGCTTAGCAACTAGGGCTCACACTGAGACAGCAAGAGCATTTGAGTCAGTTGTAAGTTAGTGCCAGGAGATTTCCTAAAAGAACAAAAGGAAATTTCAAAAACCAGGAATGGGACAAAAATATACCAAGACAGTTAAGTCAAGGAACAGGAACTTGAACAAGGTCCTGTTAAGGGAAGTTAAAGAGCTGAGAATGTGCTCTGAATCAAAGAGAAATTTGCAGGGACCAGATTTAAAGCCAGCTTGCTCAAGCCTGCCATCCGAGCTATTCAGAAGGTTGCGGGTCTGTGAAGCAGTGCTGTTCAGTTGGTATGGCTGGGCACCTGAGTGAGTCTGTGGGAGATAAAGCTTGAATGCACATGGTGATCCAGGGTAGAGGAATACTGAAATTAGAGGCTGAAACCCTGGAGGTGGAGCGTTGATGAAGGAAAATTCCAAGAGAAAATGTCATCTGGTTGAAGGTTCCAAGGCCTGTTCTTGAAGTGGAATTTGGAAATTGGAGTGTGGAAAACAGAGATCCAGAGAAACAAGTGTCTGAGGGGAATTAATGCGAATGGCATAGGTGTATTGGGTAGCATTTGTCATTTGTTTTCAGAGTGTGGGGTGTCTGACCACATTTTGTCTATTGGTTTAGAACATAAAACATAGAACAGTACAGCACAGAACAGGCCCTTCGGCCCTCGATGTTGTGCCGAGCAATGATCACCCTACTCAAACCCACGTATCTACCCTATACCCGTAACCCAACGACCCCCCCCCCCTTAATCTTACTTTTTAGGACACTACGGGCAATTTAGCATGCCCAATCCACCTAACCCGCACATCTTTGGACTGTAGGAGGAAACCGGAGCACCCGGAGGAAACCCACGCACACACGGGGAGGACGTGCAGACTCCACACAGACAGTGACCCAGCCGGGAATCGAACCTGGGACCCTGGAGCTGTGAAGCATTTATGCTAACCACCATGCTATCGTGCTGCCCCAGTGGTTTACATGCACTGGGTACTTACTGTGAACATTAGCATATAAGTTAGATTTTGTAATTTGAGTTATCTTTGTAAATCTATGTATGACAGTGAATGTATATCTGGCATTAAGGAATAGTGTATCATAGTTAATCTTTTCTTGTTTAATAAGTTTAAAAGTTCAGCAGCAGCCCTGTGGTTCTGCTCGTCACGTATTTAAACCAAAAAATAAGAGGACCTATCAGGCCAGGTTCCATCTCGGGACCAGTAATAACATCAACTGGGACTGTAAGATAGGTTCTAGCAGAAAATTTAAAATCAGAGGTATTGAGGAATGTTTTAAATCTTCTCACAGGATGTAGGTGTTGCTGTCTGGGCCTGCATTTATTGCCCATTCCTAATTACCCTTGAGAAGGTGGTGGTGAGCTACCTTCTTGAACTGCTGTAGTCATTGTGGTGTATCACCCACACTACTGTTACGAAGGGAGTTCCAGGATTTTGACCCAGTGGTTTGTGGGGCTAAATCATTCAGCAAGGACAGGCAGGCAGTTACAAGGTGGAAGCAGGTGCTGTTTGTGATGGAAAAGCAGTGAGCTCAGGGTTAATTGGAACACTGCAAACTGTCTGGTTCAGACTGTTAAAGTGGCTAGGGTGGGATAAGGAACTTGTGGTGAGGTTTAGAATGAGGGTTTCCGTCTTCCCAGTGTTTATTCGGGCTCTCGGACAAGCAGTGATAGCACATTCCATACAGGGATTTCTCACCGAATTTGCAAGTATCTGCAGTGAATCTGTTCCAGAGAGTCACACTGCGTGAAAGAAAAATGGGCGTGAAGGTGACATGACCAATATAAAGTACCCTTTATTAAAAACACTTTAATGTAATGTAAGAAATGTTAGTACATAATAAATTCTTTAATCATTTCCATGTTAGTTAATAAATATTTGAAAATGTCGTAACATTTTGAACTGGAGCCATTTTTCCTACTGTTTGATCCCATTGGGAGGGTGTACTCTTTGTACAAGTCAATTGAATGAGAAAAGACCTGTCAGACTGCCCAGGGCACACTGCCATCCAGGTGCCTTCTTGCATGCTTGTCTGATCATTACTTCATTCTTTTCCTACCTTAATATTCACTGTACCTGCCCCAATATCCCTGCTGAGTCAAGTAACGGTCCAGTTCTTCTTTGAATCTAGCCAGTGTATTTGCTGTGATAGGCTATTCTGTAACTTAATGATGCCAAGACTTGATTCTTTAAAGTTTTGTTAAATTTGTGGTATTTTTCTATTCCATTTGTATCTCTCCTCTCAGACCTTCTGCCCTTATTACCTGCTACAACTCATATCTCTTGCTTTATCTAGCCTGGATTTACAGAGATTTCCACTGCCAAAATCTTGCTCTTCTATATGTAGTTCCATCCAATGCTAGTCTTTGAGTTCTTTCCACTAAATGGTATCCTGTAATTATTTAGAGAAAATCATCTTCGCTTTTTATATTCATGTAACTGGTGATAGCCTGTACTGGAAGGTTAAGAACATCAATACAGCCATAAGAACATCAATAGTTTCAGAAGTATCCTATTTATCCCTGCAGTTTGAAGGGGGTTATCAAATTTAGCATTCAGTACACTATTTGAACTGAGATTAAGGATTGATAAGTGAACAGTTGGAATAAACAAGCAATTTTCAGGTTGGCAGGTTGTGAAAGGGATGCTGAAAGGATCAGTGCTTCGGCCTGAGCACCTTACAAGGCGCAATTTAACCACCGCAATGCACCCGGTATGGATCTGGGCGCGCCGCTTAAATAGTGGGAAAGAGCAAAATTGAGATTCTCACATGAGGTTTGCTATCTAACCGGCCCACTCCCGGTGGCGAATTCTGGATCACGCCCACATATTGCGAGCATATCATTGACCCCAATTTGCATCAATTTCCGTCTCATTAGTGAGATTGAAGTCGAATGCAACGGCCTCCTGGAATTAACCGACTCCCCAGCGACAAAATCATGCGGGTGTAGTTTAGTACTTACTAAAAATGTGACGCTGGCATAATGGCTGCTGAGGAAACAAAGGAGGTGAGCAGCCATTGCCATTTTCGGTCATGCCGCTCAAGGGTACTGGAGCTGTTGCCCCATTTGCCCGGGGGGACTTAATGAGGGTTGGGCTTGGTCAGGGGCTGAAGCATTTCAGGTCGGGGGTCCCCCCGGTGGGAGGGGGGAGCAGACAGTAACAAGCTGGGGTGAAGGCAGGCTCCCTGTAAAGATTAACATGACAGAGACTTCATATGTATCAGGTGAAACATGTTTTTCGTGAACATTGGACATTTCAATTTCCCCTAGCTACACATTCTAATCCACCCCCCTCCCCCCAGTGCCCACTCAGTGTTCCTTACTCTTCTTGATCTTTTGTGGTCTAATGCTCCATCTAGGTGTGTGCCCAGGATGCACATCAGAGGTGGAGGCAGCTTGCTGCTTTAAGTGCCCTGTGGCATTTGATGCCCTTGGCGGATGTCCTCTGGAAGCACTGCCAGCATTCTCTATTTATCAGGATGCCAAGGGCCGAAAATGAATGAGAGTCTATCCACCTCATCAGTAGGAGAAACACCAGGATCCCTGACCTGAGAGGAGGTTGTAGCAGCTGAGATGGAGTGGATTGGATTTGTTTATTGTCACGTGTACCGAGGTACAGTGAAAAGTATTTTTCTGCGAGCAGCTCAGCATATCATTAAGTATATGGGAAGAAAAGGGAATTAAAAAAAATACATAATGGGGCAACACAAGGTATACAATGTAACTACATAAGCACCGGCATCGGATGAAGCATACAAGGGTGCAGTGTTAATGAGGTCAGTCCAGAAGAGGGTCATTTAGGAGTCTGGTAACAGCGGGTAAGAAGCTGTTTCAGCGTGCTCGTGCATGTTCTCAGATTTGTGTATCTCCTGCCTGATGGAAGAGTGAGTAAACTGGGTGGGAGGGGTCTTTGATTATGCTGCCCGCTTTCCCCAGGCAGCGGGAGATGTAGATGGAGTCAATGGATGGGAGGCAGGTTCGTGTGATGGAATGGGCTGTGTTCACGACTCTCTGAAGTTTCTTGCAGTCCTGGGCCAAGCAGTTACCATACCAGGCTGTGATGCAGCCAGATAGGATGCTTTCTGGTCTGTTGGGTACTCTGGATCCGTGGAGACTGCGTTTACCTCAGCAAACACTTACAGGCTACCAACACTTGAAATAGTACAACACTATTTTAAGCTAGAAACTGTTGAACATACTTTCACTGTGGGTCGACACTATGTTAGATTAAACTAAAGACCTATACCTATCCTAACCAGTCTACGCACTCAGCACATGGTGAAGATCTGTGCTGCAAGCTGTGAGCTCTGTCCTTCTGAGAGGCTGCATCCCGAATGAGCGGGAAAACTGATGCCCTCTGTCTTTATAGTGAGTGTGCTCTAACTGGTGATTGGCTGCGGTGTTGTGCGTGTTGATTGGTCTTGCTTTGTGTCAATCAGTGTGTGTGTCTGCACCATGATATACTGGTGTATGTTATGACACTTTCTATGGTGCATCTGTAAAGGTTGGTCAGAGTTAATGTGGACATGCCGAATTTCCTTAGTTTCCTGAGGAAGTATAGGCGCTGTTGTGCTTTCTTGGTGGTAGCATCGACGTGGGTGGACCACGACAGATTTTTGGAGATGTGCACCCCCAGGAACTTGAAACTGCTCACCATCTCCACCTCGGCCACGTTGATGTTGGCAGGGGTGTGTACAGTACTTTGCTTCCTGAAGTCAATGACCAGCTCTTTAGTTTTGCTGGCATTGAGGGAGAGATTGTTGTCGCTGCACCACTCCACTAGGTTCACTATCTCCCTCCTGTACTCTGACTCGGCGTTATTTGAGATCTGGCCCACTATGGTCGTATCGTCAGCAAACTTGTAGATGGAGTTGGAACCAAATTTGCCACGCAGTCATGTGTGTACAGGGAGTGGAGTAGGGGGCTAAGTACACAGCCTTGCGGGGCTCCGGTATTGAGGACTATTGTGGAGGAGGTGTTGTTCATTCTTACTGGTTGTGATCTCTGTGTCAGAAAGTCGAGGATCCAGTTGCAGAGTGGGGAGTGAAGTCCTAGGTTTTGGAGCTTTGATACGAGCTTGGCTGGGATTGCGGTGTTGAAGGCGGAGCTGTAGTCAATAAAGAGGAGTCTGATGTGGGAGTTCTTGTTGTCGAGATGCTCTCGGGATGAGTGTAGGGCTAGGGAGATGTATCATTCAGCCTCTGGATTCTAGATGACCTTGTTTAGCGTGAGGTCGCATTCAGCTCTCTCTCAGGCATAGGTTTTGCAGAGGATAAGAGGAGTATCACTGTCTTCACCATCATCATTCTCCTGCAGTGTCCAGCCAATGGCTTTCGCACTTTGCCCATGAATGTAGCCACTATCACGATCACCTCTCACAGGCACAACAGTAGTGAGAGGATGTCAGACCCCATGGACGGAGAGGTCGTCATATCCTAGTCCTGGTAATCCCCAAACCAAGGGACTATGAGGGTACCCTGAGTCCCATTTGGGCTCTGACCATTGCCTGAGTTCCGTCTTGCACCTCCTCTGCAGGTTCCTCTTGACATCCTCTTTATCTGGGAGGATGTGGCACTGCTCCATCTCCTCTGGTCCAGTTGTTGCATCACACCCTCTGGGGCTCTATTGGAGAGCCCCCCTGACCAGGCACCGTAACCGTGTCTTTAGCAGTTAAAATCGCCTGCTGGACCTGTGCATGCATTGATGCGTGAACCTTGTTGTATGTAGCGAGTCTTAGCAGGTGTTTGTGGCCTCCACATTGGTGTCATCAGCCACCTCCTGAGTGGGTACCCTTTGTCCCCAAGGAGCCATCCCTCCACCCCCTGTTCTCCCTCAAGAACAGCTAGGACCTGCAAGCATCCAACATGTAACTATCATATACGCTCTCAGGGAAACAGGCATACTCCTGCATATTGCGCATCACTTGGTCACAGATGATTTGGACCATAAGGGAGTGGCATCCCTTGGGGTTCACAAATGGCACCCCATGCCGCCATGGGGGCTCAAAGCCACGTGGGTTCAATTGATGAGTCCCTGCATTTGGGCCATGCTAGCTATGTGGGCGAAACTCATGGTCCTGGGATCATGACTCGCCTGATCCTGGTCCAAGTTGATGTACATGTGGGCCCTTGCAAATAGTGCATCTGTGACCTCCCTTATGCACGTGTGCACTGCTGACTGGGATATGTTGCACAGGTCACCTGTGCAGCCCTGAAATGAGCCACTGGCATAGTGGCAGTGGGTGACCTTCCAGTCCATGTGGTGCCAGCTTTTGTATCACCTGGCACAGGCAGTCTTCTCCAGATTTGGACCTCTTGACACCTGGAGGTAGGAAGTTCGACACAGAATACCCATGGCCAGAGGTGTCTCCTCCAAGTCTTCGCCATCTGTGGCCCTCCTTCCGGAAGAACAAAGGGCCCTGCCTCTCTCTCGTCTGCAGAGCGTTGTTCCAGGCTGCGTGCAACTGCATTTTAATTTTATCTCTTTGGAGTGTATTATGGGCCAGAGTTTAGAGAACACCAAAGTATATCATGGAGTTCACCTTACCCACAACTTTGAATAGATTTTGGTTATGGGGAGCACAAGGGGCCACTTTACAGGTGTGATGCAACAGAGATCTAAATGTATTTTTAAACAAAAACAATGTTTATTCTATGAATCGAGTTAACATTGTATAAACACACAGTAAACAGTTTATCAACTACCAACCCTGATACTCCCCAAAAGATACAGTACTCTTATAGATAACCATTAATAACTTTCCAAACAACATCCATGAGTCAAAAAACCCTTTTTAACAAAGACAGTGGGTTTGCATTCCTTACAGAAACAGGTATTACTTTGAAATCATCAAGTGATCTGGAGATATTCTTTAGATTACAGAGAGAGATCAATACACACATTTGCTTGGTTTGAATGCAGCTCTCCAACTGAAAGCAAAACTAAATGCAGAGCCAAAAAGTTTTCAGCTCCACCCACACAATGACATCACTGCAGCCATTTGATAAAGCACACTTTTCTTAAACATGACAAGTATGAGAATGTCCCTCCCACGCTGACGATGTAGTGTCTCCTCCAAGGCTCTGCCATCTGTGGCCCTGCTCCCAGAAAATCAATGGATCCTGCCACTTCCTCCTCTGTAGGCACTGGTGCTGGCCACATGGAATGACACATCGTGTCACTGTTGCTGGTCAATAGCAAGCAAAAGAATTGCCAGCACGGCTGGTTCCTGAATCAAAAACTGAAAGGAAGAGAACTTCAAAATATGGGGTGAGGTGTTCTGATAATACCCTGAGCCACAGCCTTCTCAGGATCTGGAACGTCCATCCATGCGCATCCCCCGATGTAAGCACCTTCCCAATGAGCCTTACCCCATTCCCTAACACACAAAAGCCACTTCCCCATAGTAGATATGTTGCTTTTTAGATGCTTGTTGTGTGTTGGAATGTAATTTATACTTTTAATCAGCTCTGGTTTCTGCTGGTTTTTCTGCTGACTGCTAAACTATTCATATTCTGAACAATTGTGGATTCATGATGTCATGGTGCTTATTTTGACCTTGATCATATTGTGGTAATGAAACTAATTTGAACTTCTGCAAGTCTGTGCATTAGAACAATGGACAGTTTATAATGTCAATTTAACTTTTCAGTAGAAATGTTGCATTTGCTTCTAGCTAGCCTGTGGATGTTTCAAATTCTGTGCTTTTGTTACTGCAAGCTCTGTGTTTTTGTAATCTAAGGTTATGCTTGAGGTCTTATGATGAAATCCATTTTAAAATGGATTTCAAACTGGGCTTTAGTATTTACATTAAAATGGCTAAATCACTGAACCGTTTACCTATCAGAAATAGCTGGTTCCCTTCAGTCCTCCCTTTGATAAATTGAAAGATTAAGTGAGATATATCACAATAAAATAAAAGGAAGGAGAAATGTGATAGGATAGGTAAAAGTGTGAAGAGGAACTCATTCACATTGTCTTTGATGGTTTTCTTGTTTGAAAACAACCTTCAACAATAGAGCAGCCAAGCTTTGCATTTCAAGCATTACAGCAAAAATTCTTTAAATTCTTAAAGAATTATTGTTATACAGTAACACTTAATCAATTAATTGAATTTTATTCTACTGATTCAGTATTAATCTTTTAGCAATATGTTAGTAATAGTCAAATAATTGATAGGTTAGTAACAGTTTAACAGTAATATTGTAGTTCTATTTCATCTAATGATGGTGCAGTGGGATTCGTGTGAATCATTTTGATTGGTGGGCCCCTGCGCTTAGTGAATAGTTGGCTAACGCATTTAATCACCAGGAATGTAATGTAGGGCAGCATGTGGTGCAGTGGATAGCACTGGGACTGCGGTGCTGAGGACCCCGGTTCAAATCCTGTCCGTGTGGAGTTTGCACATTCTCCCCATGTCTGCGTGGGTTTCACCCCCACAACCTAAAGATGTGCAGGTTAGGTGGATTGGCCACGCTAAATTGCCCCTTAATTGGTAAAAAAAATAATTGGGTACTCTAAATTTATTTTTTAAAAGAAATGTCATGTAGATGATGAATCCTGCTACACAAAAGAGATTGTCTGTACTATGGACATTCCTGGGGGTCCCAACCACCTGCTAAGCTTCTCCCAGATAGAGATATCTGAGGGTGTGTCAAGCTTTCTGACTTCCTTTTGAATGTGTGTTGCCAGATCTTTAACTTCTTTTGAATTATCTGGAATAAAAGTGCAACACCCGCACCAATCAGGGCGCAGGTGCCACCTTTTTCGACTAGCACATAATTAAGTGCCATTCGATTTTGTAGAGCCACGGTTCGAATTGCTCGCATTTTGTCAGATTTTATTTAGGGCGTCGGTAATATAGTCAGCTACGTTTTGTATGATGGTTGTTATTTTATTTAATTCGTTGAGTCCCCTTATTTCACAATAAAAAAGAATAATTTTAGCATAGATTGCATCTCGTAATATGATAGCACGTTTATTTCTTCAAGTGATTGGTTCTGATAGAAAAGGGAGATGAGGGAGATGATGGATAGCAGGTACTACATATCCTAAATAGCAAGATCCTGACAAAAAATCTGGAAGCCAGGAGTATACTTTGTCATTACAGATAAAATATGTTCCATTATAAGCTGAATATTGGTAAATATATTCCAAGTACCAATGGTTTGAGAATGTTTTATTATTTATGATATTGTGTATGCCTTTTATTGTTGAGGCTCGATCAGCTCTGTGTGTTGGATTATTGGTACATTTATAGGCTGTGTTAACTTCAAAATAATTAGTACAAATACTATGGCCCATCTTCATCCCTCTGGGGTCATTACTAGTGAGACATATTGATCCTTCTTGTTTAAGAGTATTTTGGAGATTAATATGTGGAGGGTTTTTATTTGTGTTATATTTAGGTTGATACCATTCTGAAAAAGTGTTTAGTGGATAACCTGCAAATTTCCATAAATTAGTAAGTAGCTTTAAATAAATTTGGTAACTTCCTTTCTTACGTGAAATTGCTCCAGGACGGGATACTGCAGAGCGAGGGGCACTCTGGTAGATGTACCATTCTGCTGTTTCTGAAGCATTAAAAGTGATAGTTAAGAAAGGAATGCCTTCTCCTGAGTGGGTGGGGGTTGCAATGCATACCCAACAATTGGAAATATTGGAATTTTTAGCATAAATCTTAGATGTGTAAAGGAATGTGTTTTCATTTAACTCTGGGACAATGTTTACAAGGTCAATTATATAAATGAAAATGAATATTACGGCAAACATTTTTACAGATCTTAATACTTATACGCGCGCTCACATGTGACGCGTGGATCCAACTTTTCTTTCCTTTCAGTTTTACAGCGGACTGGGTGGTGAGAAGGATTTAAAAAGGTCCTTCCCACTTTGATCCCAGAGGTTCCTTCTGTAACTTTTTGATATAGACTTCCTCGCCGGGCACTAGATCATGCCCACCTTCTGGGGGGTCTCCCCAGGCAGCCAACACCTGTTGAGAAGCATTTGTTAGATTTTGACAATAAGTCAGCAAAGTATAACTCATTAAATGACAGTCTGCCTTTCGCAAATCAATAGTTCCTGGCAGAGACATTGGTCTGCCTGTGATGATTTCAAATGGACTTAAGCCTGTTGTTTTGTTTGGTGTTGCTCTAACACTGCATAATACTATTGGCAAGGCTTGGACCCAATTCATGCCTTCTTGGTTCTTTTTAGACAATCTTTCTTTCAAAGTTTGATTCATACGTTCCACTTGTCCTGATGATTGTGGATGATAAGGACAGTGTAAATTCCAGTCAATGTTTAATAATCTACACACTTACTTACAAACAGCACCTGTAAAGTGGGTTCCATTGTCTGAGTCAATGCTAGCTGGTACTCCCCATCTGGGGATAAAGTCTTTGCATAACACTTTGGCTGTATGGGCGGCTGTGGCTCTCCCAGCTGGAGCAGCTTCTACCCATCTAGAGAATTTATCCACTATTACAAGGATGTCACTGTACTTTTGGCATTTAGGAAGGGTAATGTAATCTACCTATATATCCTGCAACAGTCCTGCAGGAACAGGACCTTTTAATTGAGGCATTGACGTTATAGGTCCCAAATTATTCTTTTGGCAGGTTATACAACGGTTTGATACCAATTGTGCATATTTTTTGAATCCTTTACCACACCAACCCCTCTGGAATCGATCCATCATTTGTTGGGGTGATAGATGTCCCCATGAATGGATTTGTTGGGCCAAAAAGGGCATCAGTGCTTGTGGTGCTTCTGGTTTATCAGTCTGAACTTGTCTCCAAATATCATCATCGTACAACTGAATACCTGATTCTAACCATGCTCATTTTTCTTTCTGTGCACAATCACGTTGCATTTCACGTAGATCCTGTAATAAGTTGGTCACTCCCAATTTGTAAATGTAATTGAATTCCTCATACCATTGAGAGGCAGCTTCCCTTGCTGCTTGGTTCGCAAGAGCGTTTCATCTTGCTTCCATGGTGTCTTCATGAGTATGGGCTTTGCATTTTAGAATTGATACTTCTTTTGGCAAAGCCATAGCTTCTAGGAGATCTCATACTTCCTTTCCATTTCGGATAGGTGTACCTGTTGTTGTGAGAAATCCTCTTTTTCTCCACAGGTGGCCAAAATCATGTGCCACTCCAAAACCATATCTGGAGTCAGTATAGATGTTAGCAGTTTTATCTTTTGCCACATGACATGCTTCTGTTAGTGCTTTTAGTTCGGCTTGTTGAGTTGATGTACCTGGGGATAAATTTCCTTCAGCTAATACTTCATATGGGCTTGTGACCACCCACCCTGCTTTTCTGAAACCCTTGTCAATAAAAGAGGACCCATCTGTAAATAGAATTAAATCTGGGTCCTGTAGTGGTTCTTCATCTCCTAAGTGTACCTCTTCCATTTCCTCTATTATTTTCACACAGTCATGTCCTTCTGCCTCTCCTCTCTTTTGTTTCTCGGGTAGCGGGACCAAAGATGATGGGTTTACTGGACTGGCTCTGTGAAAATAAAGGTTGGGTGCTTCCAAAACTGGTGTCCATCTAGTCCATCTAGCTGATGTAACTTGTGATACTCTTCATGGATAGTAGAGAATGGACTGAATGTGAGCATTTAATGGTTAACTGTTGGTCTAAGACAAGGCCTGATGTTGCCATTACAACGCAACATGTGGCTTCCATGGCTCTTAAACAGCTGCCAAATGCAAGTGCCACGTTGTCAAGTTTAATGGAGTAGTATCCAACTGGTCTTAACTGATCGGCATGTTCTTGGGCTAATACTGCAGTAATGTAACCCTCTTTTTCATGAACAAACATGGTAAAAGGTTTTCCATTGTTTGGAATTCCTAGAGCTGGAGCTGAACATAGTGCCTTTCTCAGATTTAAAAATTATTCCTTTTGTTCTGAGTTGAGGTTAACCAATGTTTTGATTTTCAGTTACCTTTTAAAAGATCATTCAACGGCTGAGCTATCTGAGTGAAAGAATCAATCCAATTTCTGTTAAAATTACACAGTCCCCAAAAAGATCTCACTTCCTGAACAGTTGTAGGTTCCTTGGCGGATTTGATGGCAGCCGTTCTGTCCTAAGTAAGATCCCTTTTGCCTTTGGATATTTTCTGACGTAAGTAGTGTTAGGCTAAATCTCAGTTCAATGAGTGAGTCGACACAGTAAGGCTTCAATCAAGTAGATAGTTTTTTACTTAGGATTGTAACACGTACAGCCATCTGAGTTATGGCTGGAGAAGGCGCATTCTGCCGAGCCTCAAGTTACACACACTGATAAAGGTTGTTCCGCGCGCAATAGCCTTGGGCGGGTTACATAGCTGCCCACTCACAGTACTGTTGCTAACATAAATGTTATCTAAACCGCCACCCCCATCGCCCTCCTTAGTCAGAGCTAGAAGCAGCTGCAGAAATATACCTTACAGTAGACAACTTCATCCTGGGAAATTTGTGCTTTGGCAAAGCTAGCTTTGTGTCCATTATCACTAAGGTGATCCGAAACCAAACGTAAGTCTTTTTCGTGATCATCTTTATTAATGGAAGCTATCAGAATGTCATCTACATACTGGATAATGGTGGAAGGCAGAACAGGCAATTGCCTGAGGTGGTTTTGTAGAACCATGTGGTAAACTGTAGGGCTATTGTGAAAACCTTATGGTAGTCTAGTCCATGTGTACTGTTGTTGATTGATGGTGAAAGCAAACCATGGCTGTACATCCTTAGCTAATGGTCCTGACCAAAAACCATTTGCCATGTCAATGACTGAAAACCATTGAAGGTCTGGTGTTAAAGAGTTAAAGACTGTAGATGGATCTTCCACTAAAGGAGCTTTCCTGACAATGAATTGGTTGGCTTTTCTATATCAATAGTCAGGCGCTATGTGCCATTAGCCTTTTTGACATGCCATACTGGGCTGTTTGATGAGCTGTGAATGCACACTAAGATTCCCCTTTCTTCAAGTTGCTGTACTATCGGAAGTATGCCCTGAATTGAAGTTTTGTTAATAGGGTACTGTTTGGTACAAGGCGGTGCAGATCCAATGAAGGTGATTGGTTCCATTTTTAATAGGCCACAACCATTTTTGTCTTTAGCCCAAATTGAGTGATTTTGTATCTCGCTCTTTTTGATGTGTCTAATGGACCAGGTGATTTTTCCGTTATTAAAATTAAGTGAAGAATTTAGTCGAGATAGAATAGAATAGAATAGAACAGTACAGCACAGAACAGGCCCTTCGGCCCTCAATGTTGTGCCGAGCAATGATTACCCTACTTAAACCGACGTAACCCGTATACCCGTAACCCAACAATCCCCCCATTAACCTTACACTATGGGCAATTTAGCCTGGCCAATCCACCTAACCCGCACATCTTTGGACTGTGGGAGGAAACCGGAGCACCCGGAGGAAACCCACGCACACACGGGGAGGACGTGCAGACTCCACACAGACAGTGACCCAGCCGGGAATCGAACCTGGGACCCTGGAGCTGTGAAGCATTGATGCTAACCACCATGCTACCGTGAGGCCCCAATCCGTGAGATAGGATGTCCATGCCTAGAAGCGCATGTGTAACCAGACCTACCCAAATTGATGCCATCGGTTGATATGGTCCAAATTCTAACAGCATCGGTTCAGTCTTTCGGAGGGTAAGAGAATCTCCCCCTGCTGCAAAAGATCTTTCCTGCATTTAGGGGAAATAAGCCAGCATAGTCTTGAGTAACACAGGTAAGTTCAGCTCCAGTATCAAAAAGAAAATCAATATTACATCCTCCACTCTTAGTGAAATATATAATCCATCCTTTTTCTGTTCAAGTAATGCATGCAATGAAATATGAAAAGAATCACCAAGAGTGGGGTCCATTAGTTTTTGAAGCTTCAGAGCCCGTCTTTGTGTTGGGGCTAAGCTGCTGAACATGTCAGTCATTTCATTGTCGTCATTGTGTGCAGCCCTACGTGGGAACGGCTGGAGGGGCCTAGGTTCCCTGTACGTGTCTTGTTGGAACGCAACCCTGGGCATGTCTTGTCTGTAAGCATGACGTGGCTGGCCACGGGGCAGAAAATTATTGTATGAGTGATTGGACATTTCACTAGGCGAATTGAGACCAGAACTATTATTTATTTGTTTGTCTTGTTGTTTGTAACATCATGATTTCATCCAATGTCCTGTTTTACCACAATAAAGACATTGTGAAGGTCTCCTATATTCTTTTAATGGGGCAAGGGAACATGTGGAACCCAATGCTTCTGGAGAGGTTGTATTTACGGCTGATATCCCTGCAGAAGCTGGTTTCGCTAATTTCGTCACTGTCTTCGTCTGAGTTATTTTGTTTTAGAAGTTTAACTTTTGGTTTGTTTTTAACATTTAATCTTGATTGTGGAATTGGAGCTGATGCTGTATGGCTCAGGGTATTTTCTCTAGTTTCGGAACTGGTATTGGGATTTAAACAAAGGTAATTTGTTTTCTGATCCGAATTGTTAGCTGCGAGGTTGTCTGTTAAGACTTTGCAATGTCCTTTCAAATTGTTCATTTCACTTTCCAAAATACATCTTTCCTCAAGGAACTGACAATTTTGACTTTTAATGTCATGAGTTTCTGATATTAACTGTTGAAATTTGGACTCTGATTCATTATTTTTACGCTGTAATTGACCTGGAAGAGGGTGTAGAAGGATGGGTTAGTAAATCTGCAGATGACACGAAGGTCGGTGGAGTTGTGGATAGTGCTGAAGGATGTTATAGGATACAGAGGGACATAGATAAGCTGCAGAGCTGGGCTGAGAGGTGGCAGATGGAGTTTAATGCGGAAAAGTGTGAGGTGGTTCGCTTTGGAAGGAGTAACAGGAATGCAGAGTACTGGGCTAATGGCAAGATTCTTGGTAGTGTAGATGAACAGAGAGATCTCGGCATCCAGGTACATAAATCCCTGAAAGTTGCCACCCAGGTTAATAGGGCTGTTAAGAAGGCATATGGTGTGCTAGCCTTTATCAGCAGGGGGGTTGAGTTTCGGAGCCACAAGGTCATGCTGCAGCTGTACATAACTCTGGTGCGGCCGCACCTGGAGTACTGCGTGCAGTTCTGGTCACCACATTATAGGAAGGATGTGGAAGCTTTGGAAAGGGTTCAGAGGAGATTTACTAGGATGTTGCCTGATATGGAGGGAAGGTCTTACGAGGTAAGGCTCAGGGACTTGAGGTTGTTTTCGTTAGAGAGGAGAAGGCTGAGAGGTGACTTAATAGAGACATATCAGATAGTCAGAGGGTTAGATAGGGTGGACAGTGAGAGTCTTTTTCCTCGGATGGTGATGACCAACACGAGGGGACATAGCTTTAAATTGAGGGGTGATAGATATAGGGCAGATGTCAGAGGCAGTTTCTTTACTCAGAGAGTAGTAGGGGTGTGGAACGCCCTGCCTGCAACAGTAGTAGACTCGCCAACTTTAAGGGCATTTAAGTGGTCACTGATAGACATATGGATGAAAATGGAATAGTGTAGGTCAGATAGGCTTCAGATGGTTTCATAGGTCGGCGCAACATCGAGGGCCGAAGGGCCCGTACTGCGCTGTAATGTTCTATGTTCTAATTCGCCAATTTGGAATGATTGTTGTTGAACTTTAAGGTTTCATTGTCCAATAATGTTTTAATCTGATCACATTTTTCAAGTTTAGATTTTGCATCTCATAATTCTTCATTCCCTTAGTTCCTATTTCTTTTATTTTGTCTTTGTCATTTTTGGTCCATGGATCATTAATGGAGACGTACCTTTAAGTCAAGAAGTGGAAGGAAGGAACTCGAAAGTGCCAAAATAATATACTGTGTTTTGTATTTTGGGCAGAAGAACTCAGACTTTATGGCACCCAGAGATTGGAGGGATTTGTTTCAATTGGTTAGCCAGTACCCAATGGATTGGCCAGGGTCAGTATTCTGCCCGGCAACCAACAACAATTGGTTCCTGTCAGGTGGAGCTTTTCAGAGAGAACCCAGGAAAAGCCACTGGACCTTCAATGTAGAAGCAGCTCTCTCTCTCTCTGCTGCCTACTGTCTGAAGGGAGAAGCTTCTAGACCCTGAAAGAAGAAGCTGCCCCTCTCTCTCTCTCTCTCTCTTTCAGGCTGGCTACCTGCTATTTTATGAGTCCACTGTAAAAAATGATTGCAAGCTGAAAGAAGAGATAGCATCCATCTGAAAGCCTAAACTGAAGAAGAAACTAACTGGAAGACACCCATCTTATCCTTTTACTTTCATCATTATTTTACACCACTTTTTCATCTTTATTTGTGTGTGTGTCGAGGGTGGGGTGAGTTAAAGTGGGGTTGGCGGGGGTTTAGAGATTAGATGGTAGTTCACAGTTGTATGCATTGCCTATTTAATTGTAGTTACTGTTAATAAAGTAAACTGAGTTTAAACTTCCAAACTTGGTGACTGTAGTCATTGAGCAGCTGAGGACCTGGAGTGTTATAGCCTGCACGAGACCTACGAGATGGACCAATTAGCAGCAGTGAATACGAGCTTCCCCGCTTAGGGGCAGGGGCCCAACAGTGGAGTAAATGGACTCTAGCATAAAAGTCAGCCCAGATGAGAGCCGAGCATGTGTAGTCCCGGCTGGTATTTGAAGTGTACTGTGTATACAGTTTACTTCGTAATAAAACAATATTCTTTACGTGTCTTGTTTGGACTCCTCTGAGGCCACTAAATTGATGACTGGTAGACCCCATTCTGAAACTGGACAAAACTGTTCAACTTTGCAGCAACTACAAATTGACAGTAAATTGATAGGTATCTGATGCCACGCATCGAGGACTTGTATGCAAAGCAAATTACCGGCCATTCATTTACAAAGCTTGACATGAGTCATGCCCATCTTCAGCCTGAGTTAGATTCTGAGTCCAGACAGTCAGCATAGAATTTACAGTGCAGAAGGAGGCCATCCAGCCCATCGAGTCTGCACTGGCTCTTGGAAAGAGCACCCCACCCAAGGCCAACAACTCCACCCTATCCCCATAACCCAGTAACCCCACCCAACACTGAGGGCAATTTTGGACACAAAGGGCAATTTATCATGGTCAATTCACCTAACCTGCACATCTTTGGACTGTGGGAGGAAACCGGAGCACCCGGAGGAAACCCACGCACACACGGGGAGGATGTGCAGACTCCGCACAGAGTGACCCAAGCCGGAATCGAACCTGGGACCCTGGAGCTGTGAAGCGATTGTGCTATCCACAATGCTACCGTGCTGCCCTTATGTGTGACCATAAATACCCACGGGCCTTTATGAATACAGCAGGGGTGCAATTCTCCCCAAAAATTTCTAAGTTCATTTGTGGCGGCTTTTTCCGAGAGTTTCCTGCCGGCTCTGTTGGCGAGTTCCCCACTGCTATTCAATGACACTTTGTTACTTTTCTGGGCCTTGGGAGTTTCTCACGGTTTAGCCCACGCTTAGGGTGCGATCTTCTCAAAAGGGAACAAAGTCCCCGAGCGAGCACGTTTAACCACATGGTTCCCGGCACTCAGTGCTGAGAAACACATGGCTACTCAATGTGACTCACTTTGAATAAGGGACCTGAATGGGAAATGCATGGCCGAGGCCGCACATAGCCCCATTTTGTACAATGGGGAGCACCCCCACACCCTCCACCCATGGGAAATGTCATCCCCCCACACACATGGGTATAGGGGCAGCACGGTAGCATGGTGGTTAGCATAAATGCTTCACAGCTGCAGGGTCTCAGGTTCGATTCCCGGCTGGGTCACTGTCTGTGCGGAGTCTGCACGTCCTCCCCGTGTGTGCGTGGGTTTCCTCCGGGTGCTCCGGTTTCCTCCCACAGTCCAAAGATGTGCGGGTTAGGTGGATTGGCCATGCTAAATTGCCCATAGTGTCCTAAAAAGTAAGGTTAAGGGGGGGGTTGTTGGGTTACGGGTATAGGGTGGATACGTGGGTTTGTGTAGGGTGATCATTGCTCGGCACAACATCGAGGGCCGAAGGGCCTGTTCTGTGCTGTACTGTTCTATCTACCCCACACCCCACAAGTGAGGACACCTAAGGGGTCCCTGGGGGTCCTCCCTCTCCAGGCCTCTCAAGGCCCACTTACAGGTCCCGTCCCTTCCAGGACCCCCATCCGTCAGCCCCCAACCTCCAGGAAGCCCCTTCTTACCTGCCCTGCACACCCCATCCTTCAAATCACCCCTTCACCCTCCTTTCAGGGGCATGGCCCTCCTCGGGCCTGCACCGTTGGTTGTGCCACCCTGGCACCTGAGCATCCTTGTATTGCCACTCTAGCAACCAGACAGTGCTCCTGCCAGCTTGGCAGTGCTACATGGGCATCTCGGCAGTGCTAGGGTGGCAGTGCCAAAGTGCTAGCTGGGCAGTACCAAGGTGCCCATGTTCCAGGGGGAGGGCTACCAGCCACCCTGCACTATCCCTGAGCACCCAGGGGTCTCCGATAGCCCGAAAGACCCTCTGGTTCCAGTTTGCCTGCTCCACAACACCCGGCTGCGGCCTCGCTGGGTAGGCCAGGAGCTCCAGCGAGGTGGATCCCGGGTAAGTTTGCCGAAGTCAGTTTAAAACTTGCTTTGGCGCGTGTCATTTGGTCATTCCCCATGTGGGCGTGTTTCTGACTCGCAGGACTTAGGTGGATCCCGCGAGACGTGAAGACTGCCGGGAAACCCGCAAGAGGCCTCTTCCGGCATTCATCAGCCGCACCACACTCGAGCGAGAACTCAACGCAGCTGGTGGATCGTGCCCTAGTTTGCCGTTCGGTGTATCGGCCTGCGTCATTTTCCAGCTCGTCGTAGAAAACATTCTGAGGGGTCTGCCAGTGTGCTGGTTTATTTGGATGACGTATTAGTCATGGGTATGACGGGACGAGAACACTTGAGCTACTTAGATGAGGTATTCCGCCGCTTTTCAGAATCGGGCATCTGTTGCCAAAGAGAGAAATGCGTTTTCTTCACCAGGGAGGTAATTTACTTAGGCTGCCGTATAGACCAGGATGGACTACATCCAGTGGAAAAGAAGGTGCGAGCAATCCACACCAGATCCCCACACCAGAGACCACAACTGAGCTGCGCTTGTTTCTGGGGCTCGTGAATTATTATGGAAAAGTAATCCCTGAACTCGTAACCCCTGCACGTCCTGCTAAAGAAAAAACAGCCATAAGCATGGAGAGCACCACAGGAAGAGGCATTTATTCACATAAAGACAAAACTAACTTCATCCGGCCTGGTGTCGCACTATGATTCCGCCAAACCACAGGTAATCAAGTGCGATGCCTCGCCATACGTCATTGGCGCCGTGTTGTCATACCATATGGACGGTGGAAGAGAGCAGCCTATCGCATTTACCTCGAGGGCACTGGTCGCGGCGGAGAAGAACTATGCAGAAATCGGGTGTCATTAAACTTTTTTTAATTAAAAAAAATAAAGATAGAGTTCACAATTATTTTTTCCAATTAAGTCGCAATTTAGCATGGCCAATTCACCTACTCTGCACATATTTTTGGATTGTGGGGGTGAGATCCACGCAGACACAGGAGAATGTGCAAGCTCCACACAGACAGTGACCCTGGGCCAGGATCGAACCCGGATCCTTGGCGCCGTGAGGTAGCAGTGCCAACCACTGCGCCTTCATGCTGCCCATGGGCGTCATCTTACAATACCAACGGACCACAAACCATTGTGAGACTCTTCAAGGAGGATAAGGCTATCCCACTCATTGCATCAGCGCATATCCAGAGATATGGGCCCCTTTGTTGGTGGCATTTAAGTACGCATTTGGGCATTGATCGGGCACGTAGATTGCGAACGCAGATGCACTGAGCCGACCTCCGCTGCTGATCAGCCCCCAAACCCCCCCAGAGCCGACAAAGTGGTAACCACATTGAACTTCATGGACATGTTGGCAGTCACGGCAGCACAAATACATGAGTGGACACAAACAGATCCTTTATTGTCCAAAGTCCGCCATATTGTGCTTTACAGTGGTCAACACCGGCAATTGCTCAGCTAGTTAAAGGCATTCTCCACAAAAATATCAGAGTTCAGTAAAGAAGACGGCATCCTTTTATGGGCACTCGCGGGCACCCAGGTGTATTGAAAATGAAAATGCTCGCTAAAAGTTACATCTGGTGACCAGGTCTGGATGCAGAGGTAGAGCGGCTGGCTCAACATGCGGTCTTTGCCAGGAGCAGCAGAAGATCCCTCTCGCCGTGACCCTTCATCCGTGGGAATGGCCGGATCAGCCTCGGGTGCGGCTTCATGCCGACATTGCCGGTCCTTTCCAGGGATACATGTTTCTAGTTGTTGTGGATGCCCATTCGAAGTGGATAGAGGTCCACTGGATGTCGTCTACTACTTCGAAGGCGACGATTGAAAAACTGCGACTCTTGTTCAGTACATACAGTATCCCGGAGGATATTGTGTGTACTGAACAGTACGCCTTTTACTAACAAAGAGTTCAGGGGTTTCATGAAGGCAAACAGGGTGCCGCACATCCACCTGGTCCCATACTAGCCAGCTTCAAATGGGCTGGCAGAAAGGGCAGTACAAACATTTAAAAGAGGCTTGAAGAAGCGAATCTTGGGGTCTCTCAACACACGACTGGCTAGATTTTTATTTTGTTACCATATCAATCCACGTGTCGTGACCGGCCTAGTGCCGGTTGAACTTTTAATGAGCTGAAGACTCCAGACCTGCCTCAGCCTCACATTCCCAGATATTGGTGGGAAGGTATGCCGCAATCAGGGAAGTAGGGGCATTGCCCAAACAGGCAGAAGCAGACCAGACAATTCGGAATGGGTGACGCAGTTTGCATTCAAAACTTCGGGGATGGCGCCAAGTAGATCCCAGGAATGGTAGTTCGACAAATAGGACCAGTTTTATACCAGATTCAAGCTCAGGACTGAGTGATGAAGAAGGACGTAGACCACCTCAGACGCAGGAGACCGGCTCAACGCCAAGCTCCTGCTGGTGCCACCCAGGCACCTTGGCTTGCCAGCTTGTCACCCTGGCAGTGTCACCCCAGAAGTGCCACCCAGGTACCAACTTGGCACTGCTTTGGTGACCAGGTGGTACTTCCAGGCTGGCAAGGGAACTTGCAGGGGGCATTGCCAATGCCAAGGTGCCAGGCTGGCATTTTTCCCATGCCAGGGATTGGGCCCAGGGGTGCCCTCCGGTGTGAGGTAGGATGCGGGGCAGGGGGCTCCCGAGGACACCCTTATAGGTGTGTTAAGAGGTCTGGGGATCACGCCGGATGGTTGAGAAGGTGCCCTGACCTCTTCCTACACTGGGGAGCTCTGGTAAAGTGCCACTTCGGGGGTCGTTCCCCGCCGGGGCAGGAAATAGCAACAGATCGCTGTTAGATAGCCCGGTTGCGCAGGAAACAACTCCGCTCATCCCGCCAAGAATGGACACAGATGTTTTGGTTAGAACGCGTCCAAAGTGTTTTTATATAGGGTGAGCACTTCCTGTCCATAAACCATATTTCCTGTTATGATTTTTGGTCACATTCTCCTGTTGCTATTTCCCATTATAATTTGCTGAGACATTTTTGTTATGTCAACTGTCATGATAGAGTTGCAACTTCTAATAATTCGGGGGCACCTTGGAGCAAGTTCTAAAGTCTCTCCAACTCTTCAATTCATCAAATAACTGTGGGCAGTGCAAAAGATTTACTTATTTCTGTTAAAAGCTTCCTGTTGCTACTTCCTGTAGCAATTATCCCTATTACATTTTATTGTTTTGAAAGAACTGCATTCCCTTTGAGTAACTGTGCCTCTGTGCCCCAGAGGTTAATACTCAGGCAGTACAGGGCAGCAAGGTGGTGCAGTGGATAGCACTGCTGCCTCACGGCGCCGAGGTCCAGGTTCGATCCCGGCTCTGGGTCACTGTTCGTGTGGAGTTTGCACATTCTCCCCGTGTTTGCATGGGTTTCGCCCCACAACCCAAAGATGTGCAGGGTAGGTGGATTTGACATGCTAAAATTGCCCCTTAATTGGAAAAAATGAATTGGGTATTCTACATTTATAAAAACAAAAACTCATGCAGTACCTAGCATAACATTTCTAATGTTATGAAACAAACTTGCTCAAATTTCAGATTCAGAGGGGATCATTCGGAGTATGTTACAGAATCACAGAAATGCTCATTGTGTGTACATTTAAGTTTATTTTTCAGTTCCTCTCTCACTGTCCACCTCTGGCTAATTGAAATTAACTATTTACACCGGAGGACGGAGGAACATAAAACACTACTCATCACTTAACCCCAACCAAACAGACAGAAGAGGCAAATGGTCACACGTATTCACGATCACAGACAAACACATGCACACAAACACTACCACAATTACAGACTCTCAGTCACTAGCAGGGACTCAGACATACACATCTACAGTCACGGACAGACATGCACCCCGAAGCACAAACAGAAATACATGTAGACAAACAAACATTCAGAACAAGTACAGAGAGACACACCCATAATGACACATACATCCAGAAATATACAGACACACGCACGCCAGCATATCAGAGCTCCTTCCTTCGCTGACTGCAGCTGCTGTCTGTATTCCTTGTGAACTCTTGTCCTCATTTGTTATCCTGGTTTGCTCAATCTGTGTTTTTCGGCAGTTCTTTTCTTTGGGCCAGCTGCCTTAACATCCTCCTCGCTTGCAGTGCTTTTTTTTGCCTCTATTTTATCCATCTTCCCCAGTTGTTGTTCTCATCTTTACTCATTGCTAGGTGATGTGAGGAGGATTTAATGCTTTCAAGACTTGCATTCTCCTTCATTCCAGGCACAGGTTTATCGGAAGTAACCTTTTTGCACAGGAGCACCACTAAGCTGCAAACACAAAGAGACAGATACATTACAGAAATGCTTGAAAACTGGTGCAATTGTGTCTGTATGATGACTGTGTATCGATTGAATATTTCCAGTTTGGATTTCTAATTTCATGTCAAATAATTGGAGTTTATTTTCATTCAGTTTCAGGATGTGGATGCCTCTGGCATGTATTGCTTATCCTTAGTTCCCTCTAGATAACTGTGGTTTGCTGTGCCACTTCAGAAGTCTACCCTGTTAGTGTGGACTGGAGTCACATATAGGTCAGTTTTGGGATAGGTGGCAGGTTCCATCCCTAAAGGACAGTGGTGAACCAATTTTATTTAAGTTCATCCTTAAATATCCACCTTGATTGATACCAGCTATTTTTCTTTGCACTGAATTCATATTCCCAAACTTGAGGTCTGCATTTGTTATTGTTTTCTTCCTGAAAAAGTATCATAACAGTTTATTAAAAAAATCAATTTAATACTGAAGTGAGATACCATTCAAGGAAGAAAAAAGGACACATTTATATTGTACCTGTTATGACCATAGGACATCGCAAAGCATTTTAAAGTCAATGAAATATTTTTGAATTGTACTCACTCTTGTAAAGTAGGAAATGTGGCAACCAATTTGTACACAGTAATTTCCTGAATCCAGGACAGCAGGGATAACTCCCCTGCTCTTCTTTAAAATACTGCTTTCGGACCTTTAACGTCCACATAAAAGGGTAGAGTGACATTTTAAGTCTTTCAGAACTGCATTGGGTGTGTCAGCCTCGATTATGTGTTCAAGCCTCTGAAGCAAGACTTGAACCCACAATCTTTTGTTTAAGAAAGTAGATAGTGCAGCATTCCCTCCATGCTGTATTGAAATGTTAGCTTTGATCTTTTTCATTTAAGTTTTGGAGCCACAACCAATTTTCCCTCTAATTTATCTTTGTTGTTTGCAACCTGTTGGTTATATTGCACTGTTGCTTAGAAATTGCACATACTGGAGCTGGATGGGGAGGTAAATTGGATGGTGGATTTAGTGGGCACAGGCTGGGATGCCCCGCCGAGGGGCTATGTGAGTAGAAAGGCCTGAGGTGACCTACTTCCAGTTAATCTATACAAAATGGATTGAACAACTCAAAACCAAATAGTACCCTTCCAGTTCCTCATCCAAGTCATTTATAAAAACCACAAAGAGCAGAGGTCCCAGAACAGATCCTTGCGGGACACCACTGGTCACCGACCTCCAGGCAGAATACTTTCCATCCACTACCACTTGCTGTCTTCTTTCGGCCAGCCAATTCTGTATCCAGACAGCCAAATTTCCCTGTATCCCATGCTCCCTAACATTCTGAATGAGCCTACCATGGGGAACCTTATCAAATGCCTTACTGAAATCCACATACACGACATCCACTGCCCGACCTTCATCAATGTGTCTCGTCACATCTTCAAAGAATTCAATGAGGCATGTGAGGCATGACTTGCCCCTTACAAAGCCATGCTGACTATCTTTAATCAAACTATGCTTTTCTAAATAATCATAAATCCTATCTCTCAGAATCCTGTGGTGAGCAAAATATTGGAAAGGATTCTGAAAAGAATGATATATCAATGTGACTTATCTTTACTAGTGCCGAGGTTATCCATGCCCACTAGTTGCCTATGATTTCTTACTCTTCCTCACCCTCCCGTTAGTCAGGTGTATCCACATGGTCCACAGCTGATTGAGGCAGCCTGCTGCCTTCCACGCCATGTTGCCTTTGATGGCCTTGGGGGACTTGGACCTGTTTTTTTCTGTTTTTATCTAAATAATGTTAAAGTATTCAATTCATTTTTTTTCTATTAAGGGGCAATTTAGCATGGCCATTCCACATATCCCCTGAACATCTTTGGGTTGTGGGGTTGAGACCCGCAAAGACATGTGGAGAATGTGCAAACTCCACACGGACAGTGACCCTGGGCCGGGGATTGAACTCGGGTACTTGGTTCCTTGAGGCAGCAGCGCTAACCACTGCACCACCATGCCGCCCTGCAAGGGTGGGGGGGGCTTGGACAATGAGGGCCCGGGCTTTCTTTTGTACTGCCCAGGTGTGGCACTGCTGCCCTTCTTGGTGTGCGAGGCTGGAGGTGTGTCGTTCGCGGGGAGAACGGTTGTCAGATGGACTAGACACCTCTAGGGCTTCCTGGGTGGAAGGCCAGACAGTGCTCCTGCTTATCTTCTCCCCTTTGGGTGTCTGGGGGCGCGTGGATTTCTCCATGAAATATAGAGACAGCTGGAGTGAGATCCAGAAGCCCCGCTGTTCCCAGGTGCTGACATTTTGTGGATTCCCAGTAGTGCTTGCACCATGCAGTAGAAGCCCTGCACCATGAAGCTCATGCCCTTATGCATGGGGGTCATGAGCTGAACCATGGAGCAGACATCCTCTGCCATGGATTGCACGTTTTGCGCCAAGGCTTCCGCTACCGATGCCATCTTCACAGTGTTGGCCACATTGTGTTAGAATTACTGCACTACCTCCTCAGACAGAAGGCAATGGGACTCCTCCAGTTGACCTTGCAGTCCGAGGAGGGATGCTTTCATCCCTTTTGACTCTACTTTTGCAGTTCCAGTGATCTGGGACAATCAGACCCAGTGGCATGTCATTGGCCAGGGGCTCAGCTGAGTCCTGGGTTCCAGCATCCATCCGCGTGCCGGATCCCTGGGACGTTCCTTCCTCGACTGGTGTGGATCGTAATGGTTGGATTTGTTTATTCTCCCGTGTACCGAGATACAGTGAAAAGTATTGTTCTGTGTACAGTTCAGACAGATCATTCTGTAAATGAAAAGAAAATACAGAGGGCAAACATAAAATACACAATGTAATTACATACACTCAGGCATCGGGTGAAGCATACAGGAGTGTAGTAGTACTCAGTAGAGAAGATGTGTGAAGAGATCAGATGTCAATATGAGGGTCATTTAGGAGTCTTGTAACGGTGGGGAAGAAGCTGTTTTCAAATCTATAAGTGCGCGTTCTCAGACTTTTGTATCTCTCGCCTGATGGAAGAAGTTGGAAGAGTGAATAATCCGAGTTGGAGGGGTCTTTGATTATACTGCCCGCTTTCCCCAGCGGGAGGTGTAGACAGTCAATGGATGGGAGACGGGTTTGAGTGATGGACTGGGCGGTGTTCATGACTCTGTAGCTTCTTACGATCTTGGGCCGTACGATCTTCAGCTGTGAGGTGCTCACCAGTGACCCAGTAGCTTGCCTACTAATTATTCCATTGAGGAGAATGCGGGTGACAGTTGTGACGCCTCCTCATTGCTCCCTCAAAGCTGCTCTGGTCTGTGGTCTTCAGAAGACGAGAGGATGGTCTGGGCTGGTCAAATGTTTGACCTGCGAGAGAAGCTTGGGCATGACTGAGCAAGCTATGCCTGCTCATGCCAGTTGTGCTCGAGTTTGTCCTGCAATCATAGAATCCCTACAGTGCAGAAGGAGGCCATTTGGCCCATTGAGTCTGCACCGACCCGCCGACCCTTTTGTCTTTGAGGGGAAAGAATATAATGCCCCTTCGGCGTGGGAATGCTTGTCTTCCCTGTGTTCCTGATGGGAAACCCATGTATATAAAGTCATCCAGTAAGGCACCGACACATGGATTGAGACTAAATGATTGCAAGGTGGGCTCAATACATACAAGACTTTTTTGAGGACAAAAGACAGGAAGAAAAGCCAACAATTAAGAAAAACATAGATGGTCCAAAGATCATGAAAGACAATGAACAATGACAAATCAACAAATAAGATGAAAAGCAATAAAGCCAAAGTCCCAAATGAAATAACCACCAAACAAATTAAAAGTTTCGAAGATTAGACAAACTGACACTGATCTTTAATGACATTTGTGACAGGGGAGAAATCCCAAAACTTAAATAAATCAGTATTTATTGTGCTCCCAATAAAGCCCAGATAAATCAATGTCTAATGAGTCGCATTTCTAAGATTCTTGTTTGAATACTGTGAATAGGGGGCCAGGAGCATGATAAAGCCGGAAATTTCAGCTCTTCAATGTGGTTTTGTAGAAGGACAAGAAATGCTATATTTATAGGATGCATGCCATCAGAACCAGCCGTAGAGATAGAAAAAAAATCTAGGAGTGCACACATAAGTGGAGACTTGGGCATAGACATGTGCGCAGGCATTTGCTGAGTTGTACTGTCTGAACCTCCATGCAGCATTGCAGTGAGGGATATATGCCACTGGAGGGAGGCGTTCACCATTTGATAAGATTCTACTGCAAGAAAGAGTGCGTCACAGCCCCGACGTATCTGACCTTCAAAGTTCATTTAAATTATTTTTTTGTTACTTTCTTTCCACTTGAGATTCCCCCCTCCCCACCTTCTGCCCTCAACCGTGCCTCCAGACAGCTAAAGCCATGAGAACTCAGCTTCTGCTGCCAAATTCAGCAGACAAGTCAGGGAATGGCAGAGATGAGAGTGACATGGTTTGAAAATGGTGTTCCTGCAGAGAAGCAGGAACATGTGGTTTGGGATGGGAACACCGAGATGGGGATAAGACAAAGAAGTTGTGACAGGGTCTGCAACAGGAATGAGCGCATCAAAGATTACTGTTTTTAAAATGGATCTTATTTGGGATAGTTTTCTGGGACTTGCTGTTATGAAGCTATATTAACAGCAGGTGCAAGTCAGAAAACCAAGCTATAATCACCCAGCGCAATAAAACGGCCTTGTTGAGTCCGACTCGGTGATGCGTTGAGGCCATTAAATCGCGAGTGAGGCCTTGCGTGACGTCGCGATCTGGATCTCGCCCTCAATGGGTGTGATCCAGATTTATATATTTAAGTGAGCAGTAAGGCCCAGTTAATATGTCGGCGCCGATTCTCCCAACACCTGGGAATGAACACTCGCGCCTGGGGGACCTCACCATGGCGCCAATTAGCACTGGTCCCCATAAACGTGGACCGAGGCATAACACCACGTGGGGGTGTCTCACAGGCCATTGAAGGTCCCCGGGTGGTCGGGCTCTGGGCAAGGTAGTACCCTGGCACTCCCACTGCCAACTGGGCACCTTGGCACTGCCAACCAGGCATCCTGCCAGGGATCAGGCATAGGGATGCCCTGCCCTTTTGAAGGGGGGGGGGGGTGTTGAGAAACCCCTAACAGGTAAGTTTAAAAAAAACTAAACATTTTGAGTACCCAATTATTTTTTTCCAATTAAAGGGCAGTTTAGCATGGCCAATCCACCTACCCTGCACATCTTTGGGTTGGGGGGACGAAACCCACGCAGACACATTATTATGGGCCAAGGTTTAGAGAACGCCAAAGTGTATCATGGAGTTCGCCTGACCTACAATTTTTAATAGATTTTGGTTTTGGGGAGCACCAGGTCCCACTCTACAGGTGTGATGCAACAGAGATCTAAAGTACTTTTAAAACAAAGCAATGTTTATTATATGAATCCAGTTAACATTTTATAAACACACAGTAAACATCTTAGCAACTCAAATACTTCCCCCAAAGAATACAGTACTTGATAAGTAACTCTTAACCTTTCCTAGTAACATCCATCAGATAAATACCCTCTTTAACAAAGACATCAGGTTTAAATTCTCTACTGAGAGCAGTTATCACTTTTAAATTAGCAAGTGATCTGAAGACATTCACTTCATACAGAGAGAGATTGAAATTACACCTTGTTTGGCTGGATGCAGCTCCAACTTTGAAAACAAAGCCAAACACACACTGTAACTGCCAGCTCAAAAACAAACGTAAAAGCAGACTGACAGCCCAGCTCCACCCGCACTCGGACATCACTGCAATTATTTGATAAACTCCCATTTCTTAAAGGTACATCAAGTACAGCTATTTGATAAACAGCCATTTCTTAAAGGTACTGTCACATGACAACGGGGAGAATATGCAAACTCCACATGGACAGTGACCCAAGGCCGGGATTTGAACCCGAGTCCTCAGCGCCGGTGTCCCAGTGCTAACCACTGCAACACATGCCACCCTCCAAACAGGTAAGTTGAGGTGGGGATCCGGAGGTCACTGGGGAGTCGAGAGAACAGGGCGGCATTAAAATATTATGCCCCGATCTCTTCCTGCACTGACAAATTTAGCTCGTCAGTGCAGGAAATGAAGGCAAGTGCGGCTTTGGTGGGGCAGTCCCTGCCGAGACCTAAAAAAAGCGGCCTGTTGATAGCAGGGTTGTTCTCAGCACCTGCAGCCCGCCAAAAGCATTGCCTTGAGGCAGCAGTGCTAACCACTGCGCCACCATGCTGCCGCACTATGAAACCTGGCCAAAGCAGTATCAATTTATCCTCCTTGAATAATGGCGCTCCACGTTGACCAGGGTCCTGGACACGTAGGCTATCGGCCTATCTGTCCCATTATCCCACCAATGGGACAACACTGCACCAACGCCATATGGAGAGGCGTCACACGTGAGGATGATCGGCTTCAATGAGTCGCAATATGTTAACAATTTTGAAGATAACAGCTGTTGCTTCTCCCTGGTGAATGCTTCCACTTGTGGCATTTTCCACGCCCATTTCTGGTTCTTTTTTAGAAGTGCGCAAAGAGGTGCCAACCAGGTAGTCAGGTTCAGGATAAACTTCCCATAATAGTTGACAAATCCCAGGAACAACCACAGCTCTGTCGCATTCTCAGGTGTTGGAGCTCTCTGGATGGCTCGGACATTTTTTTAAAACATTTTTATTCAAGACATTTTCAATTTACAACATACAAAAAGGTCAAACAGATTTGTACAATTTTTGTAAAACTACCCCCATAACCCAGCCCCACCATTCCCATATTTATCCAGAACCCTCCCCCCATGACAACCAGTTCCTTCAAGATAGTAATGAATGCCACCCACCTCGAGTAGAACCCCTCCCCGATGGCGTACTTAACTTTTTTCCAAATGCAGGAATTCCGACAAAACCCACCTGGCCATGCCAATGCCTAAGGCAGGGCCGATGTCCTCCATCCAGGAAAAACCAATTTCCGGGATATCAGAGAGGCAAAGGACAAGACATCTGCCTTCTTCCCGTGGAGCCCCGGCATGTCCGACACTCCAAAGGTCACCACCCTTGGTCATGACTTGGTCATAACCCACAAAATCTCCAACATTGTTTCAAAGAATTGACCAACCTAGGTCAGGACCAAACAATATGCCGACCCCCTTAAACGACGCTCACATCTATCCTCTACACCCGGAAAGAACCGACTCATATGTGCTTTGGTCATGTGCGTCCTCTGTACCACTTTAAACTGAATCAAACTCAGTCTTGCACATGAGGTAGTAGGATTAACCCGGTTGTGTCGTCAGCAAACTTGTAGGTGGAGTTGTAACCAAATAGTGCCACGCAGTCATGTGAGTATAGGGAGCATAGTAGAGGGTTAAGTACGCCACCTTGCGGGGCCCCGGTATTGAGGACTATCCTGGAGGAGGTGTTGTTTATTCTTGCTGTTTGTGGTCTATGGGTCAGAACGTCGAGGATCCAGTTGCAGAGTGAGGAGCCAAGTCCTCGGTTTTGGAGCTTTGATATGAGCTTGGCTGAGATTATGGCATTGAAGGCGGAGCTGTCGTCAATAAATAGGAGTCTGATGTCGGAGTCCTAGTTGTCGAGATGCTCCAGGGATGACTGTAGGGCCATGGAGATGGCGTCTGCCAAGGACCGGTTGCGGCAGTATGCAAATTGCAGTAGATCTAGGCATCCTGGGAATATGGACTTAATGTTTCTCATGGCCAACCTCTCAAAGCACTTCATTACAATTGATGTCAGGGCCACCGGACAGTAGTCATTGAGGCACGTTGCCTGGTTCTTCTTTGGCACCGATATGATAGTGGTCTTCTTGAAGCAGGTGGGGACCTTGGAGCGGAGTAGGGAAGGTTGAAAACGTCCACAAACACATCTGCCAGCTGATCCATGCAGGCTCTTGAGTGCACGACCAGGGACCCTGTCCGGAAAGTCTCCTTCCAAGGGTTCACTTTCAGAAAGGCCGGTCTGACTTCGGAAGCTGTGATGGTGGGCATGGGTGCGGCTGGGGCTGCTGGGACAGTCGACAGCAGATTGATGGTTTCCTGCTCAAACCGAGCATAGAATGCATTGAGTTCATCGGGGAGGCGTGTGCTGCTGCTGGAGATACTGCTCGGAGATAAATGCGTGGCTTGAGGGATGCTGTCGAAGGGAGTGGTTTAGATTTTTGGGTCATTGGGATCAGTTTTGGGAAAGGAGAAAGCTGTTTAGAAGAGATGGGCTTCATCAGAAAGGGAACCAATCTCCTGGCAGTGAGAGTAAATAGTGTAGTGGGGATGAATTTAAACTTGTACGGTAGCGGGGTGGGTTGGCTAATGCGCCTAGATTTAGAAGTACCAGTGAGGGCAAAAGAGAGAAGATGGGCACTAGGGAAAAGGAAGAGAGAGAAGGCTTGAGTGTTGACAGTGAACAAAGAAATGGTTGCCTCCCAAAGGGCAAAAAAAGAGATAAGGCCGGAGTTAAATTGTAAGTATGTAAATGAACGGAGTATAATGAACAAAATTAGGAAACTGGAAGCAGAAATTGCTCTAGGGGCATTTGACATTTGGGAACTGGAAGCAGATATTGCTCCAGGGGCATATGACATAGTAGCATTGACTGAAACATGGCCCAAACCAGAACAGGACTGGATACTTAACATCCCGATTATAACGTTTTTTGTAGGAACAGGGTGGGTAAAAAGGGAGGAGGAGGTGTAGAAGTCTTGGTCAAAGATAGTATCATAGACCTCCCGCCAATGGGGATCCTCGACAGAATAGTCTCTAGGAGGGAAGAAGGGGAGGGCAGAGTCTCGGGTATATATAAGGTGCTCATGAGGGAGGAAGGGTCCCAGACAGAGGAACTGAAACTTAAATGGGAGGAGGAGATAGGCGGGGAAATGGAGGATGGGCTGTGGGCAGAGGCCCTGAGTAGGGTAAATTCGACCGCGACATGTGCTAGGCTCGGGCTGATCCAATTTAAGGTCGTTCATCGGGCCCATATGACGGTGGCTCGGATGAGCAAATTTTTCGGGATAGAGGACAAATGCGCTAGGAGGACCAGCGAACCATGTTCACATGTTTTGGGCATGCCCTAAGCTGAGGGGGTACTGGGAGGGATTTGCGGGGGTCATGTCCCAGGTGCTAAAAACAAGGGTGGTGATGAGTCCAGGGGTGGCAATTTTTGGGGTTTCGGAAGACCCGGGCGTCCTGGGGGAGAAAGAGGCCGATGTGTTGGCCTTTGCTTCCCTGATAGCCCGGCGACGAATATTATTGGCGTGGAGGGACTCAAAGCCCCCGAAGACTGAGTGGTGGCTTGCGGACATGTCGAGTTTCCTGGGGATGGAAAAAATTACGTTCGCCTTGAGGGGATCTGTGCAGGGGTTCACCCGGAGGTGGCAACCATTTATTGACTTCTTTGCGGGAGAGTGAGCGTCAGCAGATGGGTGGGGGGGAGGGGAGGGTAGAGTAGAGTAGGAGGGAAAATATGGCGGGTAGTACCGGTGGGAGGGGAGCGGGCTTGTGCAATATGTTACGATGGAAGTATTGAAAGTACGTGGATGTTTGCACATTTTCGCCTTTTTTGCTTTCTTTCTGATGATGTCTGTAACTGTTTATAAAGCCAAAAACTACCTCAATAAAATTGTTTATTATAAAGATAGTATCATAGCTCTTGGAACGAGATGCAGTACCTGAATTAGACTTAATGTGGTTGGAGGTGAGAAACAGGAAGGGAGCGGTGACCTTGTTTGCTATTTACTATCGACCATTGGAGAGCTATTGGGAAATAGCGATCATAATATAATACGATTCAATATTAAGTTGGAAGAGGATAAAAATCAGTCATGCATTAAGACCCCAGACTGGAAAAGGGCAAATTTTAGGGGGCTAAAAGTTGAACTGGAGCAGATTGATTGGAACCGCATTTTGGTGGATAAAACAGTGGATGAAAAATGGGGGACTTTCAAAGGAGAAATGAATGAATAAGGTGCAAGCTAGGTACGTACCCATGAGAAACAAATACAGGGCATCCAACACTAGAATACCTTGTATGACTAAGGATATTGATGGTAAAATAAGAAAAAGAGGCATATGATACATACCGCAATAATAATAGCAATAGAAATCAGGAAGATTATTTCAAATGCAGGAGAGCTTTGAAGGTTGGAATAAGGAAGGCTAAGAGCAAGCACGAAGAAAGAATTGTAGGCTGTGTAAAACAAATAGCAAAATATTCTTAAGCATATTAATGATAAAAGATTAGTGAAGGATAGAGTGGGATCCATAAGGGACAAGCAGGATAAGCTCACTGAAGCTGAGGGTATGGCAGTGGCACTAAATATGTACTTGGTTTCTCTCTTTACCAAATTAGGAGATGGTAACAATGGCACAGCTGAAAATGTGGGTGTTGAGAAACTGAGCAGTATAGTGATAGATAAAGAAAAGTTGCTAAAAAGGCTGGCAACACTCCAGGTAGGGAAGTCACCAGACTCGGGTGAGATATATCATAGACTGTTGAGAGAGGCAAGGGAGCATATTGTGGAGCTGCTTGTAGTGATAGCATGTGTTGGAATTCACTGACTGACCACTAGGAGTCTCATTAGTATATACATGAATGTTAGAGTCAGGTGACCTCAGACTGACTGGAGAGCTAGGAGAGGTTGCTCGTGCATGATCATACTATTATTCATCTGTTGCTTTGTATATATTTGACCCACAGTTAATGTTAATACATTGTTTATAGCTTTAGATACAAGTGTTCTTGTAATATAAATAAGGCCATCCAACAAAAACATTACATTGTTGACCGAGATTTTCCAGGCCTTTCTGAACACAGGATTAGTCCTGGAGGACTGGAGGATTGCAAATGTCGTTGTTTAAGAAAGAGCAAAGGATAACCCAGAAAACTACAGATCTGTCAGCTTGATATCAATAGTGGAAAAACTGATTGAGGCCATAATACGGGACGAGACAAATATATACTGAGAGAAAAATAAGTGAATACTAGACGGTCAACATGGCTTTGTCAAGGGCAGGTCATGTCTCACAAATTTAATTGAATTCTTTGACAAGGTGACACAGGCAATAGATGAAGGTAGTGTTCTGGATGTTGTATATTTGAGTTTTTAGAAAGCACGTGATGCAGTGCTACATGACAGGTTGGTTAGCAAATTTAAAATCTTTGGAATTGATGGGTCCTTGGAAGCATTGACTAGAAGTTGGCTAAGAGATAGGAAGCAGAGGGTAGGTATAGATGGGCATTTCTCAGACTGGAGACGAGTTGAAAGTGGTGTTTCGCAGCGTTCAGTATTGGGATCTTTGCTTTTTCTGAATTACATAAATTATTTTGAAGTGGGAGTTGAGGGCAAAATCTTCAAATTTGTAGATGATACTAAGCTGCAGAGAATAGTCAATTGTGAGGATGATGCTGAGTGACTTCAGAGGGACATTGGCAAGTTGCCAAATGGGCAGACACCTGGCAGATGATCGTGAATGCAGCAAAAAGTAAGGAAATGCATTTTGGTAGAAGAAACATTGGGAGACAATATAGCCTCATCAGTACAACTTTGAGGGGAGTACAGGAGCAGAGGGACTTTGGGGTTCACACACATAATTCTCTGAAGGTGGCCAGGCAATTGAAACAGTTGTTAAGAAGGCTTATAGCGACTTCCGGTAGCGACTATGAAGGAGTAAGTCGCACATTTGGTGGTTCCCGCTGGGGTTGGACTTTTGGACCTTTTTCCCCCATTTCTTATCGGACTTGATTTGAAAAATCGATGACAGAGGCAATTGGGTACTGGATTCCCACATCAGTGCATGGAAAAGAGGACTTGGAAGTTCTCGCAAAGGCAAAAACAGACAGAGAAGGCTTGGGCTGAAGCTGCAGGGGGAGAAAGCATGGTGGATGACCGGACCTCTGGCTTGTCGACCCAGCAGTCAACGGAGCAGCTGGTGCAATTTATCCAGGAGGGCTTCGCCAAGCAGAAGTGGGACTGCTTGAACCCGATTAAAGAGTCAATAAGCTGGAGCTTAGATTGAATGCCCAAGATCGGGCGATCCAGAAAGTAGAGAAGGCGCTAGCTGACCAGGAGGAACATCAAACTGCGGTAGAGCTGGAGGTGGGGATGCTGAGAGACCAGCAGAAAAGGCTCCTGGAGAAGGTGGAGGACCTAGAAAATAGGTCCCGTCGGCAGAATTTGAGAATCGTTGGGCTCCAGGAGGGGTCCAAAGGAGAGGACGCTGGGGCATACATAGCAGACATGTTCGAGAAGCTGCTAGGGGATGGAGCATTCCTCCGACCCTTGGAGGTAGATAGGGCTCACAAAGCGCTTGTGAGGAAGCCGCGAATGGGAGACCCTCTGAGGGCAATGGTGGTGAGATTCCACAGGTATTTGGATAAGGAGCGTATTTTACAGTGGGCCAAGCAGACACGGAACTACAAATGGGAGAACAGTATCCTGCGGTTCTATCAGGACCTGAGTGCGGAGGTGGCCAGGAGAAGAGTGGGGTTTAATCAGATCAGGTTGACCCTTTTCAAGAAAAAGGGGAAGTTCAAACTGCTGTATCCGGCCTGTCTCTGGGTCTCATACGAGGAGCAACATTTTTATTTTGAGTACCTGAGGCAGCGCTAGACTTCGCGAAAAGGAAAGGACTAGTGGAGGACTGAGAACTTTGAACTTTGCTGTAACGTTCATGTTTAAAAATGTTTCTTGTTTTTTCGTTTTGTGGATGCTATTTGTAATGCCTTCTGTACTGATTTGGGGCCAGTTGCAGAGCTGAGTGAGTTAAAGTTAACATTTGCACGTTGGGGGATGGTGCTGTGTTTGTTCAGATGCTGGATCTCTTGCTTAATCTTTGCTTTGTTTAGCGTTTTTTTTTCTCTGTCGGGCAATTGTGTTGAGATTGTTTGTCATTTGAATATGTGTATATGAGTGGGAGGGAAGGTGGGGAGGGAACAATAGGTGGGAGAATGTCTGGCACCAGGGGTGGGGGCCACCAAGCTAGCTGGACAGGCTAGCTCACGGAAGCGTAGTGGGGGGTGAGCAGATGTTAGGCTTATGAAAGGGGTCGATTTACATTGTGCTGTTACTCGGGGGAGAGGCGGGGGAAATGTTCTGCTGACGAGGGAGGGACTGTTGCTGAGGGACAGAGAGGAAGTCTGGGGAGGAGGCTGTCTGGGGGCGGGCTGATGGAGGCATGGGCGCGGGGCTGGAGACTGACCCAAGAAAGGTGATGGCTGATCAGCGACCCCCAACTAGGCTGACCACCTGGAATGTACGAGGGCTAAATGGGCCGGTCAAGAGGGCACACGCGTTCATGCATTTGAGAGGACTGAAGATGGACATGGTAATGCTGCAGGAGACGCATCTTAGAGTAGCTGACCAGATTAGATTAAGGAAAGGTTGGGCCGGGCAGGTTTTTCACATGTGACTGGACTTGAAGGGTCCCAATCCTGATCAACAAGCGGGTGGTATTTGAGGCAGGAAGAATAATTTTGGATGTGGGAGGCCAGTACATTATGCTCAGTGGGAAATTTTAGGGGTTGCAGGTGGTAATAGTAAATGAGTATGCGCCAAATTGGGACGATGTGGAGTTTATAAAGAAGATGCTGGAGAAGATACCGGACCTGGATTTGCATAAATTGGTCATGGGAGGGGATTTCAACACAGTTATTGACCCTGGTTTAGACCGGTCAAGCTCAAAAACGGGCAGGGTGCCAGCAATGGCAAAGGAACTAAAAGGGTTCATGGAGCAGTTGGGGGGGGGGGGGGGGGGGGGGGGGGGGGCGGTGGATCCATGGAGATTTGGGCAGCCGAGGGTGAAGGAGTTCTCTTTCTACTCACACGTGCATAAAGTGTACTCCCGGATTGATTTCTTTATTCTGAGCAGGGCCTTACTGACGGGGGTGGTGGACTCGGCGATCACAATCTCAGACTATGCCCCGCACTGGGTTGACCTACAGGTTAGTAAAGACAGTAACCAGCGCCCGCACTGGAGGATAGACATGGGTCTTCTAGCTGACAGAGGTGTGCAGGCAGCTGAGGAAATGTATTCAGAACTACCTGGAAGTCAACGACACGGGGGAAATTTAGGCAGCGGTGGTCTGGGAAGCATTGAAGGCGGTGGTTAGAGGGGAGCTGATCTCGATACGGGCCCACAGGGAGAAGGTAGACAGTGCAGAGACGGACCGACTGGTAAAGGAGATACTACAGGTCGACAAGAGGTATGCGGAGACCGCAGAGGCAGGACGTTTAAGGGAGCGGCGGAGGCTACAGACGAAGTTCAGTTTTTTAACCACAGGGAGGGCGGTGGAGCAGCTGAGAAAGGCGAGGGGGGTGATTTATGAGCATGGAGAGAAGGTCAGCAGAATGCTTGTGCAGCAGCTTAGAAAGAGGGAGGCAGCCAGGGAGATAGGGAAAGTAAAGGATGGCGAGGGGAACCTGGTTGGAGACTCAGCTGTGGTGAATAAGGCGTTTAAGGAGTTTTACAGTAGGCCGTATGGGGTCGGAACCTCCAACGAGGCCGGAGGGGATGAGGCACTTCCTGGGGGAGCTGAATTTCCCGAAGGTGGACAGGGAGCTGGTAGAAGGGCTGGGGGCCCCGATCGGGATGAAAAAGATAGTGGAGGGTCTGAAGGCCAAGCAGTAGGGTAAAGCCCCGGGCCGGACGGGTACCCAGTGGAGTTCTATAAAAAGTTCTCTGGGACATTGGGGCCGTTGTTGATGAGGACATTCAATGAGGAAAGGGGTGCTTCCCCGACGATGTCACAGGCCACGATTTCGCTGATCCTGAAGTGGGACAAGAACCCGGAGCTTTGTGGGTCCGACAGACCGATATCCCTATTGAATGCGGACACCAAACTGCTGGCCAAAATTTTGTTCTCTAGGATTGAGGATTGTGTTCCGGACATTATTGGGGAGGACTAGACTGGTTTGTTAAGGGAAGGCAGTTGGTGGCCAATGTAAGAAGGCTATTAAATGTGATCATGATGTCCCCGGAGATAGGGAGGTGGAGGTAGTGGTCGCAATGGACGCAGAGAAGGCCTTTGATCGAGTAGAATGGGAATGTCTTTGGGAGGTACTGGGACAGTTCGGATTTGGGCGGGGCTTTATTGACTGGGTCAGGTTGCTGTATCAGGCTCCTGTGGCGAGCGTACGAATGAATAGGACAACATTGGACTATTTTACGCTGCATCGGTGGACAAGTCAGGGGTGCCCCCTCTCCCCACTGTTGTTCACATTAGCCATAAAGCTGCTGGCAATTGCACTGAAGCTTCAAGGGGCTGGAGGGGGCTGGTCCGGGGGAGGGGGGAAACACAGTGTCTCGCTTTACGCAGACGACCTGCTCCTGTATGTATCGGACTCAGCAGAGGGGATGGAAGAAATCATGAGGATTCTGGGTGAATTTGGCTGGTTTTCGGGATATAAACTAAATATGGGGAAAAGTGAGATGTTTGCGGTCCAGGCGAGGGAACAGGAGAGGCGACTGGGGGAGCTGCCGTTTAGAGTGGTCGGGGGAAGCTTTAGGTATCTAGGCATCCAAGTGGCGCGGGAATGGGAACGGCTGCGCAAGCTAAATCTGGCCTGACTAGTAGACCAAATGAAGGATGATTTTCGGAGGTGGCATGCGCTCCCGCTGTCACTAGCTGGGAGGATGCAGACTGTGAAGATGATGGTCCTCCCAAGATTCCTGTTTGTGTCCTAGTGTCTCTCTGTCTTTATTCCGAGGTCCTTTTTTAAATGGGTCAACAAAGTGATCACTGGCTTTGTATGGGCGGGCAAGAGCCCGCGAGTAAGGAGGGGGATGCTTGAGCGGAGCCGGGGCGAAGGCAGGCTGGGGCTACCAAACTTCAGTAACTACTATTGGGCGGCGAATATAGCTATGATCAGGAAGTGGGTGGTGAGGGAGGGTCGGCATGGGAGAGTATGGAGGCGGCTTCATGTTAGTGCACCAGCTTCGGGGCGTTGATAATGGCACCTCTGCCGTTCCTGCCGGCACAGTACTCAACCAGCCCCGTGGTGGTGGCGACCCTGAGAGTCTGGGGGCAATGGAGGAGGCATGTGGGAGCAGAGGGAGCATCGGTTTTGTCTCCAATTTGTAATAATCACCGGTTTGCCCCGGGAAGGATGGACGGGGGTTCCAGAGATGGCAGAGAGCAGGGATTGAGAGGATGGGGGATATGTTTATAGAGAGGAGCTTTCCTAGCTTGAGGGAGCTGGAGGAGAAATTTGGATTGGCGAGGGGGTACAAATTCAGGTACTGCAGGTCCAGGACTTCCTACGCAGGCAGGTTTCAACCTTCCCGCTCCTACCACCAAGGGGGATACAGGACAGGGTAGTTTCCAGAGGATGGGTGGGAGAAGGGAGGGTCTCTGACATTTACAAGGAACTTATGGGGTCAGAGGAGACTCAGACTGGGGAGCTGAAGTGCAAGTGGGAAGAGGAGTTGGGAGGCGAGATAGAGGATGGTCTATGGGTGGACACGTTGAGTAGAATCAACATGTCCACAACATGTGCCAGGCTCAGCCTGATAGAATTCAAGGTCGTTCACCGGGCTCACATGACAGTGGCCCGGATGAGCAGGTTCTTTGGGGTAGAGGATAGGTGTGCACAGTGTGCGGGAGGGTCAGCGAACCATGTCCACATGTTTTGGACATGTCCAAAGCTTAGGGGATTCTGGCAGGGGTTTGCAGATGTCATGTTCATGGTGTTAAAAACAAGGATGGCACCGAGTCCAGAGGTGGCGATTTCCAGGGTGTCGGACGATCCGGGAATCCAGGAGGAGAAAGAGGCAGATGTTCTGGCCTTTGCCTCCCTATGAGCCCGGAGACGGATATTATTAGCTTTGAGGGACTCAAAGCCCCCGAAGCCGGAGACCTGGCTAACTGACATGGCTACCTTTCTCTGTTTGGAGAAAATCAAGTTCGCCTTGAGAGGGTCACTGCTAGGGTACGTCCGGAGGTGGCAGCCGTTCGTCGACTTCTTTGCGTAAAATTAACCGTGAGCAGAAGTGGGGGGTTAGTTTAGTTTAGAGTACGGTGTTAATAATAGGTGGGACCGGTAAGGGAGGAGGACGGCTTTTGCACTATGTTTGTAGATTCATGTATATTGTTTACTTTGTTCTCGCTGTAAAACCAAAAAATACCTCAATAAAATGTTTATTTAAAAAAAAGAAGGCTTATAGCAAGATAAGGAGAAGATCTTGAGATGGGCGAGGCAGACGAGGAGATACACCTGGGAGGGTATGAGCTGAGAATGTCATGTGAGAGTACCTTTAAGAAATGGGTGTTGATGAAATGTACCTTTAAGAAATGGGTGTTTATCAGTGATGTCAGAGTGTGGGTGGAGCTCGGCTGTCTGTCAGCTTTTTACTTTTGTTTTAGGCTCTTTGCTGCAGGGTGTGTTTTAGTTTTGTTTTCAGTGTTGGAGCAGACAAAGCAGGTGTACTGTTGATCTCTGCCATGAAAAGACTATCTCTTGATCATTTGGTGAATTCAGAATTATAAATGTTTTCAGTTGTGAATGTAAACCTGATGTGCTTCTGTTAAAAGGTGTTTCTTTTGTCTTCTGGATGTTGTTTGGGAAGTTATTAAGGATTACTTAGTGTTGTATTTGAATTGATGGTTGCTAAGATATTCACTGTATGTTTTAAAAAGGTTAACTTGAGTTCTAGAATAAACATTAAAAAAATACTTTTCGATTTCTGCTGCACCACACCTGTAGTGTGGGCCATGTGCTCCCCACACCACAATCTATTAAAAGTTGTGGGTCAGGTGAACTCCATGATACACTTTGGGGTTCTAAACCCTGGCCCATAACAAGAGTGTATCAGGACCTGGGCCCAGACTTGGCGAAGAGGAGGGCCAGGTTTATTCAGGTGAAGGCTTGCCTCTTTAAAAAGGGAATTCAGTTTGGGATGCTGTAGCTGGCTCGCTTCTGGGTGACCGTTAACAATAAAGAGCATTATTTTGGAACACCAGAGGAGGCGATGGAATTTTTCTGGGACAATGGACTGGCAGGTAAAAGAGGACATTGAACTGTGGAGGAGGGGTGTGGAGGGGAATGTGGTTTCTTTTGTCCTGTTCCTTTTGGTAATTGTATTTTTTCAGTTTAGTGGGTGGTTGGGGAACTCTTCTCCTCCAAAATGTTTCGAGGCGATGAGGGGGTGAGTGCACCTTTTTGATGTTGGGGGTTTTGTGCTTTTCTTTTGTTGTTTATTGTTGCACTGTTGTGAGTGGAGCGTGCAGGGGGTGGGGAATCAGCGGGAGGTAGGAGGTGGTGGCATCTTGGGCGGGGGCTGCTAGGCTAGCTGGGTGGGCTAGTTAACGGGAGCGCAGTGGGGCGTGATCAGGTGGGTAGTGTAGCAGTGGGGGATGGGTTGTTTTGTTTAGGGGAGGAGGGCTGCTGACGAAGGTGTTGTTCCTGTGGCGTTATATGGGAGAGAGTGGTGACAATGGGCATCTGGGGGTGGTCCTAGAGGGTTGCGTGGCACAGGCAGGGGGCTGGCCTAAGAAGGGGTATGGTTGATAATGGATGGGGGGGGGGGGATATGCCTCCGGCCGGGCTGGTCATATGGAACGTGAGGAGGCTGAATGGGCCAGTCAAAGGGTTGCATGTTTTTGCGCGTCTGAGTAGTTTGAAGGCAGATGTGATCTTTTTGCAAGAGACACATCTGCAGATTGGGGACCAGACAAGGCTAAGGAAAGGGTGGGTTGGGCAGCTTTTCCGTTCGAGGTTGGATGTGAAATGCGTGGAGTGGTGGTGCTGGTCAATAAGCGGATGGCATTTCAGGTGCGGATTCGGGGGTGGGGGTTGTTTGTGGCGGTAAGCGGGAAATTGGAGGGGATGCCAGTGGTCCTGGTTAATGTTTACGCCCCAAATTGGGACGATGTGGAGTTTATGAAGTGTATATTGGGGAAGATCCCGTACCTGGACTCGCACCAGCTGATTATGGGGGGGCAACTTTAACACGGTCATTGACCCAGGATGGACCGATCAAGTTCGAGATCGGGGAGGGTGTCGGCGGTGGCGAAGGAGCAAAAGGGATTTATGGAATGGATGGGGGGAGTCGACACGTGGAGGTTTGGGAGGCTAAGGGTGAAGAAGTTTTCATACTTCTCCCATATGCATACGGCCTACTCAGGGATTGACTTTTTTTATGGTGGGTCAGTCGTTGCTGGCGGAAATGGTGGACTCGGGATATTCGACGATTGTGGCCTGAGACCACGCGCCGCATTGGGTGGACTTGCGAGTGGATCGGGGGAGGGTTCAGTGCCTGCAGTGGTGGTTGGATGTGCGGTTGCTAGCGGAGGAGATGTGTGAGCGGGTGAGGGCCGCCATCCGGGGGTATGTGGAGGTAAATGATTCCGGTGAGGTCTCGGCCGCCACCCTGTGGGAGGCACTCAAGGCAGTGGTCAGGGGGGAATTTATATCAATCTGGGCCCACAGGGAGAAGGAGGAGCGGGCAGAAATGTCAACTTTGGTGGACGAGATTATGTGGGTGGAAAGAAGGTACGCGGAGGCCCCGGAGGCAGGATTGTTGAAGGAGAGGCAGAAGCTCCAGATAGAGTTTGGATTGGTGTCCACAAGGAAGACAGTGGGGCAGTTGCGGAGGGCCAGAGGGGCAGTGTATGAGTACGGGGAGAAGGCTAGCAGGATTCTGGCCACCAGCTCAGGAAGCAGCAGGCGGAGATGAAGATTGGCAGGGTGAAGAACAACAAGGATAGCGTGGTATTGGATCTGGGAGGGTGAATGGGGTGTTTGAGGAGTTCTATAGGAGGCTTAGTGAATTTGAACCCCCAACTGAGGGGGAGGGAATGCAGAATTTTTTGGATAGGCTGGAATCCCCAAGTTGGAGGATGGTCTGGTAGAGAGTCTGGGAGCGCCCATTGGATTGGTGGAGGTGCTGGAGGGTATGGGGGCAATGCAGGCAGGGAAGGCCCTGGGTCCGGATGGTTTCCCAGTAGAGTTTTATAAAATGTTTTTGGGTGACCTGGGGCCCCTGCTGGTGAGGGCATTTAATGAGGCGAGGGAGAAGGGTGAGCTCCCCCAGCGTTGACGCAGGCCTCAATATCTCCGATCCTAAAGAAAGACAAGGACCCGGAGAGGTGTGAGTCCTACCTTTCAATATCACTGTTGAATGTGAATGCCAAGTTGCAGGCTAAGATTCAGGCCTCGCGGATTGTGTGTTGTAGGTGATCGGGGGTGACCAGACGGGATTCGTAAAAGGAGACACATGCCGGCCAATATTAGGTACCTGCTAAATGCCATAATGACGCCCCCAGAGGAACGAAATGTGGAGGTGTCGGTCGCGATGGATGGGGAGAAGGCCTTTGATCGGATAGAGTGGGAGTATTTGTGGGAGGTACTGGGGCGGTTCGGGTTTTATAGATTGGACTTGATTGCTGTACTGGGCGCTGGTGGAGAGTGTCAGAACGAGTCGGGTGAGTTTGGGGTACTTTAGGTTGTACAGGGGGACGAGGCAGAGATGCTCCCCCTCCCTGTTGCTTTTTGCTGTACCGATGGCGCTTAGAGTGTCTAGGGGTTGGAAAGGGATTGTGCGGTTGGGGTGGTTGCTGGAGTATAGGATGTCTCTATGCGGACGACCTGCTGTTGTATATATCGGACCCACTGGAAAGCATAGGTAGTATCATGGACATTTTGGTGAAATTGGTCGGTTTCTGGGGTGCAAATGAAACATAGGAAAGAGAGAGGTCTCTTTGATTCAGACGAGGAGGCAGGAGAGGAGGTTGGTCAAGTTGCCGTTTAAGGGGGTGAGTTTTAGGTATCGAGGTTTTCAAGTGACGAAGGAGTGGGAGCAATTACACAAGTTGAATCTGGCTCGGTTGGTGTAGCAAAGCCAGAGCGTCAGCCTCTCTCACCCCCTGGACTCCCAGGTCTTCCGACACTACAAACACTGCAAATTCTGGAATCGGGACCACCTTCACCATCAGTACCTCCGACATCACTCCAGCGAACCCCCGCCAAAATCCCTGCAACTTCGGACAGGCCTAAAACATGTGGACATGGTCCGCGGGCCCCATCGCTCACACATATCCTCCACCCTCTCAAAGAACCTACTCATTCTAGCCACTGTAATATGTGCCCTATGGACTACCTTAAATTAAATGAGACTCAACCTGGCGCACGAAGAGGACCCATTCACCCTCCAAGCTTCCTCCAAAGCCAGGGAAAACCTTGTGGATTTCCTTCGGTTGGAGAAAATTAAGTTCGCCTTAAGGGGGTCGATGGAAGGGTTCACCCGGATATGGAAACCGTTCATTGACTTCTTCCAGGACAGTTAAGTCAGCAGCGCAAGGGAGGGGTTAGGGTTAACAAGGCCTGGGGAATGGGACTAGCTAGGTTCCTTTTTTAGGAGCTAGTGCAGACACAATGGGCCAAATGGCCTCATTCTGTGCTATAAATAACAAACTTGCCCCACCCACCGCTTTCTCAGACTTGTCTGATCTCAAACTCTCAGACATGTCTCCTGCAAGAAAACCACATCCGCCTTCAAACAGTTTTGATGGGCAAACACTCGGAATCTTGTAACTGGCCCATTTAGCCCCCCTAAGTACCATTTAGCCAGCCTGATTGTGGGCCTCTGGGTTACCCCCTCTATAATCAGCCATATATCCCACACACAAGGAAGTCGACAGTACCCCACCTCAGCTCAAGGCCCACTCAAGATGGACGCTGCCATGCCCCTTAAATCAGTAACTCAATAAAGAAACCTTCATCAGCAGCAGTCCCTCCCCCCACAATCCTTCCCCCTGCCCCATCCCCTCGAGCACCAAACAAACAACCCACCGCGCTCTCACCAATCCCCACTCTTCCCCCAACCCAAGCAAAGAAAACCCAACCACCCTAGGCTCGTTACCTTAACCAGCAAAAGAAACAACCCCTCCCCAGATAACCAGCCACAGTTTTCTCTCCTATTCATTCCCGTTAACGAGCATCTGTGCCAGCAGAGTGACCCCCACCTGGGTAAAAATCCAAGTTATTCACAAAATAACCCAGCAAACAGCCCCTCTATCCAAACCCAAGTTTAACAATATTATACAAACCCATCCCCGCACCCATTCCCTCACCCCGCAACATTTCCAACAATTTTCAATAATACTGTGAGAAACTTAAAACCAATAACCTGGATACAAGATAAAGGACATAACAGAAACATGAGAAATACAATGAACAAGAAAGTAAAAAGCCGAACGCTCAGGTGTAACCAACTGTTTCATTTAAATTTCCCCAATTATGATATGTAGAATATCATTTGTGCATATAACATAATAACCAAACTGTATATAAACATTAGTGCCTGCATGCATAGATTACAATTCTAGCATCTGACTACAGGTGGCGTGGCTACAGGAGTAGGTCACTGGAGGACAGGGTACATGGGAGGCAGGACGTATTCTCCAAGACAGTACAGAGAGACACAGAAGCTGGACAGCAAGCACAGAGTGCAGTCACAGATCAAGTAGCTCCTGAGTCAACAGCAATTAAAATAGTTCATCATAGTTGTTTGTATTTAGCCATTGTATCCAATTGTAATCTTAGTAAACATCATAGAAACCCTTTCGTGTTTTAGTTAATTAATAAACAGTTTTGCTCATTTACAAAGCCGTATGTTTTCTGTCTATTCAATGATAAAGACCTCGCCATCCGTGCATACAGAGAACATTACATGGTGTCACGGAATGAATATCAAATGGGGGCAGTTCGGAAAAACTAGATACGGCAAGAAAAAAAAATCAAATAGGTCAATTGGAGACTTGACAAGAAAGAGATCAGCTGCAAAACTCGAGACAACCAGGTAAAGTGAGATGGAAGCACTCAAGACTCCCGGCCCACTCCTCACAACTTGTTACGTAGACGCCAACTGCAGTGCTTTTAAATAACAATTTATTTTTTACAAAGAGGCCCAGGGTCTCCAGGAGGCTTCAGATCAGAGGAAAATAGCCCAACTGAAGACTGGAGCAGGTTCCCAGACAATTAACTTATGTAACTTATGTTCCAGTTTGCCATGGAGGACGACAGGAGAAGCTACGATAAAATAATTGAACGCTTCGATAACTACTGCCATCCGAAGAAAAATGTAACGTTTGAGCAATATGTCTTTCGTATGTGGTTACAAAAATCGAGTGAAGTATTCGACTCTTTTTTTATCATAGAATTCATAGAATTTACAGTGCAGAAGGAGGCCATTCGGCCCATCGAGTCTGCACCAGCTCTTGGAAAGAGCACCCTACCCAAGGTCAACACCCTATCCCCGTAACCCCACCCAACACTGAGGGCAATTTTGGACACTATGGGCAATTTATCATGGCCAATCCACCTAACCTGCACATCTTTGGACTGTGGGAGGAAACCGGAGCACCCAGAGGAAACCCACGCACACACGGGGAGGATGTTCAGACTCCGCACAGACAGTGACCCAAGCCGGAATCGAACCTGGGACCCTGGAGCTGTGAAGCAATTGTGCTATCCACATTGCTACCGTGCTGCCCTTCATTTTTGTAACATTTTTGTAACAGACTTCCGTCCTAAAGCGCAAACCTGCAATTTCGAAGACCTGCAGGATTCTTTGATGAAAGACCAAATTGTTTATGGACTTAAAAGCGGCACGTTACGTGAACGATTGCTGCACGAATGAGATTTGACTTTATTCGATGCGATATGGATATGCATGGCCAGCGAAGTTTCTTTGCAACAACTCATGGAAATTCAAACACAATGAAGTGGCACAATGTGACGCAGCAAAACAACTAATGCGTTCAGCATGGCGGCAGTCATCATAAAAGACCATCAGAACACACTGTTTTGTGTCTGAGGTGAGGCAGAACACACAGCCCACGTAAGCGCCCTGCATATGGCAAAAAGTGTGGCAGATGCTCAAAGCGCAACCATTTTACCCATCAATGCCAGTCCACAGAGCGAACACAGGTGCCGCGGAGCATCAACTACGTAAATGAAACGAGAAACGATGTTTCTACAGTGCAACATGCCTGCCGGATTAGGTAGGATGAGGAGAAGAGTGCAACAGATGGTGACGAAGATTAATTCTTCATTGACATAATGATAAATCAAACCAGCACATTCATCAAAATGGACACTGGTGCCAGAGAAAATTTAATAAACGAGGCAGACCTCAAGAAGATGTGCATTCAGCCAGACAATGAGTACAGTCTCACAGACTACCGTGACGCACAAATTAAGATGCTTGGAAAATGCACTCTGCAAGTAGAGGTTAATATACAATCATATTTGATGGAATTCGCGGTTGTTGAGGCAGATAAGAGATCACTGCTAGGCGGGACAGCATGAGATGCCCGACAACTAGTCCAGCGACTATACAACCAAGGTGGCGATTTCTTTGAATTCTATGTTTCTTTGCAAAGTCATTCACCTCCTCCAGCGTGTCAAAGTAAATATCAAACATGACCCCACAGACACCACTCCAAACCTCACTTTGCTCTTATAAAGAGCCGGTTTGGCCTTATTAAACCCCGTCCGCTAATTTGTCAGTTCTGCCCCAACGTCCTGAAAGATTCTGACGGTGTGGCCCTTCCATCTACATTCTCGGGTGTCCTTCACCCACCTCAGGATCTTTTCTTTATCCAAATACCTGTGGAACCAGACTGTGATTGCCCGTGGCAACTCCCCAGATCTGGGTCTGTGTCGCAATGACCAGTGGGCATAGTCCACTTTGGGATGATTTGTGAACGCCCCCTCCTCCACCTGCTTCCCAAACATCTTTACCACGCAATCCGTGTCATTCACATCTTTTTTTATTCAAGGCTTTCCAACAAAAATATAAATCTACAGAATATCAGAAGAGCATCACATCAACCCAATAAACAACTACAACCCTCCAAGCCTCCCAAACAACAATCCCCAGCCATGTCCCACCTTCCCCATTTTAACCCCCTTACTCCCTTTCCGAAAGCCCCCCCATCCTTGCTTACCTCTCAATCCTTGAAGAAATCAATAAACGGTTTCCACCTCCGGGTGAACCCTTCTGCCGACCACCGCATAGCGAACTTAATCCTCTCTAACCTGAGGAATTCTGCCAGGTTGCTCACCCATACTCCTGCCTTCGGCGGTTCCGAGTCCCGCCAATGTAAGAAAATCTGTCTCTAGGCTATCAGGGAGGCAAAGGACAATACCTCAGCCTCTCTTCCCCCTCCCCAGCCCGGACTCCCGGGTCATCTGACACATCAAATATCACCACCCCGAGACTCGGCCACTCTCTCACACAGAACCTCAGACAGAAAATCTGGGAATCCCTGTCAGAACCCCCTCAGTCTGGGGCACGCCCAGAACATGTGATTCGCAGCCCCCTCGTGCACTGCCCACACCTATCTTTCACCCCCTCAAAAAACGTGCTCATTCTCGTTACTGTCATGTGGGCCCTATGCACCACTTTAAACTTTTTCCGCAAGGCCTGAGCCCATGTCCCAGTCCCCACCTCCTCCTCCTCCCATTTGCGCTTAACATCTTCCACCAAGGCGCCCTCCTTGTAAATATCCGACACCTTCCCGTCCCCTCTTTCATCCTGCGCCAGCTTATCCTGCAACCCCAGAAACGTTGGCACCTCTCTCCTCACAAAATCCCGAACATGCAGATACCTAAAACCATTCCCCTTGTGCAAATCATACAATTCCTCCATCCCACCAAATTTGCATCCTATAAACAAGTCCCTGAAGTACTCAATCCCCACCTGCCACCACCCCCGGAACCTCGCACCCAGTCTCGCGGACCTATGATTATTGCAAATAGGCATCCACAGTGACATGCCCTCGAACCCCAAGTGCTCCCTACACTGCCCCCACACCCTTAAAGCCGACACCATTACTGGACCAACGGAGTATCTGCCGGTGAGAACGGCAAAGGCACCAACAGCAAAGCTCTCAAGCTCGTTCCCCCAAATGATGCCGCCTCCCCCGTCCCCAAACAGACCTCTCCTCCACGGCCCGTTTCCTTACCATTGCAATATTTGCAGCCCAAAAATAATTTAACAAATTCGTCAACACCAGCTCCCGCCTCCATTCCAAAAAAGCCCGCCGCACCGACAGGGCCCATCCCCCCACACCTTCCTCCTGACGACTCCCCCACTTCACTTCCATTAACTAGCCCACCCAACTAGCATAGTGGTCCATGCCCAAGGCCTCTAACCTCCCCATTCTCCTCCAGTCCACCCCTCACCCCATTTCTCCCATCTACCAGCCAACGCAGGACAACTAAAGGCACACTCACTATCACCACACTCACCCATCAAAACCCACCTCAAATTGCCCACCCCAAACATTCTCCCATAAACACAAAGCTCCTCTCCAAAGTTCAGTGTCTACACACTCCTCCCAGTCCATGGTCCCTCATAAAGTCCATCGCCCCTCTGGTGAGTCAAAATAAAATTCCTGCTTCTGATGGGTCATGTACAAGTGGGCAGGGTACAAAACCCAAACTTTCACTCCCTTCTGGAAGAAGGCAGCCTTTACCCGGTTGATCTCGGGCTCTCCTCTTCACCAGCTCCCCGCCCAGTCTTGGTAGACCCGCAGCTCAGTCCCTTCCCAGGTGCACCTCCTGGTCTGCCTCGCCCATTTCAAAATCTTTTCCTTGCCCAAGAAATGGTTCAGCCACACCACCATCACCCTCAGTGGCTCCCCACCTGCGGCCCCCTCAGCACCCTACACGCCCGATCCACCTCAAGGGGCTGATCGAAGGCCCCCCCATCTACTGCCCTAACATCCTCACCACATACTTGGCGGCCTCCACTTCCTTGATGTCCTCAGGCATCCCGACGATTCTCAAATTCTGTTGTCTGAACTGATTCTCCAGGTCCTCCAATTTCTCTTTCAACCTCTTCTGGCTGTCCATGACCATCCCACACTCCCCTTCCATTGAGGCCATCTGCTCCTCATGCTCACCACCGCCTCCTCCACCTTCTGAATCGCCAGTCCTGAGCCGCCAACCTCTATCCAACTTTCTCAATTGCTGCCCTGAACGGTTCCAGCACCTTAGCTAGATCTTCCGAGGCCTCCTTCCTCTGCTGCTGGAACTTGTTATTTAAGAACTCCACCAGCTGCTCTGTCGACCACTGGGCAGGCAGCGCCGTCTTCTTGCCCTCCACCATCTTAACCTGTGATGCACCATGAAAACTGTCGTGCTCCAGCCGTTCTCCCTTTCTCGTGGCACCCCTCATCCTCTGACCCATCCACCAATCTCATCAAAGGAGTATTACCTTCCCTGGGCACTCACACACCTTTTGCACTCAAAAATGCCCCCATACAGGTGGGGAAGGACCAACAAAATCCATCCTGTGCAGGAGCCACCAAATGTGCGACCTCTCACTCCATGACCGCCACCGGACGTCGCCATTCGAACCTTCTATGCCCTCCAGCAGCCCAATGATCCTCAAAGTTTGACATCTGGAGTATTTCTCCAGATCGTTGACCTTGGCCTTCAATGTCTCCTGCCCTGTCACCAGCAGTGCCACCTGAGCCTCTAAGGAGGCGATCCTATCGCCATGGTCTGTTACTATCTCCTTCACCTTCCAAATCGTTGAGCCCTGTATATCCAACCATTGTTCCAACCTGTCCAGAGCTGCCCAAATGGGCTCAGTCACCTTTGCCAGATCGTCCATGACCCTCTGCCTCTGTTTCCTGAATTTCTCCACCAGGAATTCCACCAGCCTCTCAGTTGTCCATTGAGAGGGCAACGATGACACCGACATCTTCGCCATTTTCTCCCCTACTGTGCACGAGGGACTTCTGAGTCAGACGAGCACACCTTACTCGATTTATTCCTTGCGTTATAACTGCCAGACATCCCACGCTGGAGAAGGAATCCAAACTCTCCACCTACACCACTTTTCCACCTCTTCAGCCAAAGAACCAAACACCATGTGCGGCCGTTCACTTCATGGCAGCTATTGGAAGTCGATGGCCCGGACTTTTCCCTCCATGGGTGCAACCCATTCTTATCGACACGGCATTCCAAATATGTGACCTCTTTCACATGGAAAAGATTCTTGCCCTTTTTCAGGCGAACACGCACATCAGAAAGCTTCAAAAGGACCTCTTCTAGGTTGCCCAGGTGTTCCATCTCAGTAGCTCCTGTAATAAGTACATCATCCAGGTAGACAGCCACCCTGGGGAGCCCTTGGAAGATGTTTCCCATCACTCACTAGAAAATTATACAAGCCACCTCAATAGGAATCTTGGTGTACTCATAAAGCCCCCGTGGGTATTGACGGAATATATTTTCTAGACGCCGCGTCTAACTCCAGCTGGAGCTACTCGTGGCTCATATCCAGCTTCATGCCCACAGTTAACTTTGTGTACAGATCCTTTATGCATTGCACGGGATATCTGTCCAGGTGGGAGGCCTTGTTGACAGTAATTTTAAAGTCGCCACCAGCCAAACGGATTTCCATGGAAGTTCCATAAAACCCCTACAGTGCAAAAGGAGACCATTCGGCCCACCAGGTCTGCACAGACCCTATGAAAGAGCATCCTACCTTGGCCCACTCTCCTCCCTATTCCGATAACCCCGTAACCCCACATAACCTGCACATCTTTGGACACTAAAGGGCAATTTAACATGGCCAATCCACATAACCTGCACATCTTTGGATTGTGAGAGGAAACCGGAGAACCCGGAGGAAACCTACTCAGACACAGGGTGAATATGCAAATTTCACAGAGTCACCCAAGGTTGGAATCGAACCCGAGTCCCTGGCACTGTGAGGTAGCAATGCTAACCACTGTGCCACCGTGCCCCACCCCTTGTCTGGCATGAGCACTGGACCACTGGCGCTGCCCACTATGCAAACTTTTTCAGGCACATGATGTCCTGATTCTCCAGGCTGCTCAGCTCATCATCTATCTTCGACAGCAGGGGCATGGGACCGGACGGCCCCTAAAATGTTGGGCCGGGCCTCTGGTCGACATAGATTTTAGCCATAGCCTCCGTTATCTTTCCCAGGCCGTCTTGGAAAAATTCCAAGTAATTTATAAGGACTTTGTACAAACCACCAGTACCCATTTGAAAAATTGTTGCCAGTCCAAACGGAGTTGTTGTAACCAGTCACAACCAAGGAGTCTGGGCCAGGGTTCCTGAACCATTACCAGTGCAGCCGTAATGAATGCTGTCCATGGGTAACTGTGACCACCGTGGCCCCAATGACGGTCAATGGTTCTCATGAGTATCTTGCCATGGGCCTTCATAGGTGCTGGATCCCCAGGTGGAGTTTTTGGGATGTCTCACCCTCACAACCCCAAAAGATGTGCAGGGTAGGTGGATCCACTACGTTAAATTGCCCCTTAATTCTAAAAAATAATTGGGTACTCTAAATTTATTTGAAAAAGCAAAAAGTTTTTTTGAGTCTGGAGCCGCCAGGTGGGTGAGGCCTTAATTACACTGAAAGTCAGGGCCCCGCAGGCAGTCAGGAATATTACCTTTTGCTGGTCATCTCCAACAACACCATTTGCCTGGAAGAAATACCGCATCCTTCCGGTATACTGGACCCAGTCTTCCACGCCTGCATCAAAAAAGCCTTCTGAGAAGTCTCACCGACTGTGTTCTTGAGCTGGAGAATTCCGGTGCGGACAGGATGTCCAGGATCGCAACCGTTGTTTTCCTCGTCACCAATACGAATACTTAGGAGGCCCGAGAAGGTAAATCCAAAAGAGGCTTAATTCACCAGCAAATACGGCTCACAGCTTCAAGGTCCCAAACGGAACTACCGTTGTAGCCGGTACCAATCCAGGCCGACTTTAATCGGATGATTTCCTTGAGCCCCAGCTGATGATCCTCTGCCCACTAGCAGGGGAGCTTGTATTCCACGAGTCCCACAAGGAGATCAATTGGGGTGGTCCCATAGATCTTGTGAGGGTTATTACCCTCAAAATTCTGCTGCCCATGTCTTAACTGACACCAATTCATGTTCCTCTCTCACCCTCTGCTCACTTACCTACATTGACATCCAGTCAAGCAGCATGTCGATTATAAAATTATCATCCATATTTTCAAATCCCTCCATCAGCTTGCCCATGCCTATCTCTGTTTCCAGCCCCTCAACCCCCTGGGATAGCTGCACTCCCCTAATTCTGGCCTTGTCTGTATTCCCCAATTTTAATTGATCCACCATTGGTGGGTCGTACCTTCAGTTGTCTAAACCTGAACCTTTGGAATTCCCTCCCAACAGCTCATTCTCTACCTCGCTTTCCTCTTTAAGGCATTCCTTGAAAACTAGTTCTTTGACCAAGCTTTTGGTGATCTGACCTAATACCGCCTTATGTGGCTTGGTGTTATACTTTTTTTAATAATGCTTCTGTGAAGCACTTGGGACCTTTATTTCACACATTAGAAGTGTTACATAAAAATAAATTGATGTTATTGTTGGTCTCTGAGTCGGAAGGTTGCGTGTTCAAGCCTTGCTCAGGTTTGAGTACTTAATCCAGACTAACACTCCCAGTGGAGTACTGCTGCACTTTTGAAGGTGCCATCTCTTGGATAACTGAAGCCGCTCCTGTCCTCCCAAGTGGATGTACAAAACTCTGTGGCACTATTTTTAAGAAGACTTGGTGTCCTGTCCAATATTTATCCCTCAACCAATGTCATTTAATAAAATACTGCCTGATCATTATCTCATTACTGTTTGTTGGAGCTTGCTGTGCACAACTTGGCTGCCACATTTCTTATACTATAATAGTGTTTACACTTCAAAAGTAAATAACTTATTTGGTTATAAAGCAGTTTGGGAAGTCCTAAAATCATGAATGGTGCAATATAGTTCTTTCTTTCTCATTCACCTAGGCACCGTATTTTGAAATTCTCTCACTTAAACTCTCCCCTTGCCTCTTTTTCAGCCACCCTCCTATGGTCAGACATGATGGGCTGTATTCTCCGATCCCCAAGCCAAAATCGCTTTCGTCGACGGGGCGGAGTATCCCCGATGGCGCCGAAATCGAGGGCTGCGCCGGTTTTACAATGTTCCACCCCTTGAAAAGCGGAATATTCGGAGAGTATGCGGCACGTTGTATCCACAGCCTCCAAACGTAGGCTGAGGCCTGCCCTGCGATGTTCAGTCCCCGACCGCCGAGTTCCTGATGGCGTGGGTCGCGTGTGGCCTCACCTGTCGGAAACTCGGTGTGGCGGCTGCGAACTCAGTCCAGCGCCACCACAATCGGGGGAGGGCTGATCCGCGAGCAGGGGAGGACATATTCAGGGCTGGGGGCACTGTGGTGAGGCGTTCCGGGGCACGCGAGCCGGCCGAAGTGGGGTTCTATTTTTGCGGGCCAGATCCGCGGGCTCTGTCCGGCATGAAGCTCAGCGTGGCCGCTGCAGGCCGCCGCCGTGCACATGCGCAGCCATGAACCCGGCAACTCCCAGGCCGTATCTGCAGTGAGAGCTGGGAGCTCTACGCTGCCTCGCTGCTAGCCCCCTCCGGAACAGGAAATCGGTGGCCATTTTGCACTAGTTTTCCTGGCGTAACACTCACCAGTTTTCACGCTGGCGTGGGGACTTTGTCTCCAGAACGGAGAATCCAGCCCCATGTTGAAGTAATGCCTTGAGCTATTTGGTCATGTCTGAATACAAGTTCATCTTGATTTTCCTCCACCTCCGAGAGGGAGGACTGTACCAAAATATTATGGGCGGAATTTTCCGTCCCGCTCGCACACAGATCAGAAATTCCCACCCGAGGTCAAATTTTCTGTCCCGCCCACAATTTCTGCAGCATGTGGGACCAGAAAATGTATTCCTATATGTTGATGTGTTGGGTAAGCTGGTTCTGCGAGGACTGCGTTTACTGCAGCAGTGAGAGAGACAGGCTTCTAACACTTGAAGAAATGCAACTCGATTTTATTGAACTCTTAACTATCATACATACTTTAACTGTGGGTTGACACTATGCTGAGTTGACTGGAGACCTGAGGCTAACCTGACCAGACTATCTTACTACCACATGGTGTAAGTTCTCGTTATTTCTCATGGGCTCTGACTGTCTCAGAGGCTGGATCCCAAGAGAGCGGGAAAACTAGTGCCCTCTGGCTTTATAGTGTTTGTGTCCTGTCTGGTGATTGGCTGCTGTGTTCTGTATGTTCATTGGTCATCCTGTGTGTCAATCACTGTCTGTCTGTGCACCATCATATACCTGTGTGTATATTATGACATATGTCTGCGCTCCATTTCCCCAGTATTCTTCTCAAGACTGGAGAAAGACTCATTTCCCCTGACTCCATATTCACTCAGAGTTCATATCAAAGGAATACCCGATCATCACAAGATTCACTCACCAGTATATTGTTAAAACAGTGGCTCCCAGAAATGCCAGACTGCAGACAACAATAGTTACCAGGAGATGAGTGGAACGTAGTATCTGGCCATCCTTCCAAGCTGTAAGAGACAGGTAGGAAACTTGGAATGCTGAAAATCTGGCAACAAACAAAATGTAAATTACAACTGTTCACATCCCATCTGTTCTGGGATTCCCTTTAAAAAATATTTCTGTGCCTACCTGTAAAGATATCAGAGTAAAAGGTAGGTTCAAGAATTGAGAAAATAAAGATTTGAAATTAAGTTTGGGCAAAAAAATGTTTTCTCTTTTTAAAAATAAATTTAGTGTACCCAATTCATTTTTTCCAATTAAGAGGCAATTTAGCGTGTTGTTCAATCCATCTACCTTGCACATCTTTGGGTTGTGGGGGCGAAACTCACGCAAACACGGGGAGAATGTGCAAACTCCACACGGACAGTGATCCAGAGCCAGGATCGAACCTCGGTGCCGTGAGGCAGCAGGGCTAACCCACTGCACCACCTTGCTGCCCAAATTTGGACAAAATTAAGTGAAGAATGGGATTGATACGAGTGCATCTGTTTGAAAGGGTTTTTTGATGTGCAAATTAGCAGAACAGCAGGAAAGCTAGTGTTGACCGAATGACTAGGAGTTGAACAATGATGTACAGAAGTAGGTGTTAGAACTGTAGAAGAGGCGAGTTTAAAGTGGAAAGAGAAGAATACAAATTTGCACGTATGTGCTAAAAGTCTGATCCAAAGGGTTATCTAGATAGGGTAGCAGCAAATGAGGGAAACAGCATATTTCTAACAGGGTAACTGACTCCAGCAGAAGAGGAGGAAGAGCTTAAGCAGCTGCAACCATAGCCACACCCAGCTGGAAAGACAGTTTGTCGCTGAGAAGCCGGGTTTGAATCCCAGCCCTGGGTCACTGTCCATGTGGAGTTTGCACATTCTCCCCGTGTCTGTGGGTTTCACCCCCACAACCCAAAGATGCACAGGTTAGGTGGATATGCCACGGTAAATTGCTCCTTTATTGGAAAAAAATAATTAGGTACTCTAAATTTAAAAAAAGTTATATGGTATTAGATGTTGTTTGGAAAAGGGCTAATTTTCAGATTTTAGGAATATATACAGCTGGAAATGAATTAATTTCATAAGATGCTGTCTGGATAAAGTTGTAGTTAAGTGTACTGTTGCCTTGTATTGTAGTCTTTCTTATTATATGTTTCTTTTAAGTTCATAAGTATTCTTTATTAATCGATTACAAGACTGGACAGTCCCACATTAGTTTGCTTATCTTTCTCACAATGTACCAAATTGAAAATGCACATCACTAAGAACCGGTGTTCCAAGTTACCCTTCAGGGTTTTGCAATGTCCTCGTACTTAACATCAGCTGGGTCTTAACACTATCCTTCTTGTTACACAAACTGCACGTGATCAGGATCCTATGCAGAGCAGACTAAGGGGTTAGGAGATGGGGTATTATGGTTTACACCCTCTCTTCATGAAGGTGCTGTCACTTGGGAGGAGCTGGCCTCTGGTACGTGAGATTCTTTCTTCGCGTGTGATCCCAGGACAATGACTGGCCCGGTTTGTTCAAATCTGCCAACAAATTTTCAAACTTGGAAAATGATCAAGAGCAAGAATCATGATGCTATTTCCTCCTTTAACATGGGGCTGTTAAGAGAATACTTGTTCACTGACAGTGATGCCTCTATATGAGCTATAGTCCTGATTATTTTACTTTAATTCCATTGTTACCTGTTCGACCTTCAGCTGCTATATCTGCCATTCTTGCTCGTTTTGTGGCTTTGGTGTTGATCTCCAGTAACCTTCCTTGGATTCCATTAGTGCAATCAGTTGAAGACACTGCTCCCTCTCCATTTGTTCTGAAGCCTACTGGACAGGCTTGGCACTGAGTCTTGCCAAACATATGCTGGTAAGAATTGACTGGACATGGACTACAGATGGATGTCCAGTTTGGGCTGTAAGAACCAGGTCCACAAGTCACTGTGTGGAGAGGTTAAGCAGTCAGTTGATGCATTCAATATTGTGTTTGCCATTCTATTAGCAAGGATAGATGCTGGACTTTCATCTCTGGAAATTGGGTTTAGGTGGGAGAAAAATCTCCCTATCTGCCAGCATTACACGTCCTACATGAAATGAGTGTGCCCCATCTCCACTCTATTCCTGTGGGAATGGGCACTAGGAACATACCAGCTCAAAGGAACATTGAGGCATGAGTAGTGAGGTGGGGTCATCACCATTTACTCATAAAAAAACAAATATTTACCACAGCAATCCATGCAAGTACTGTTCCTCCCAGACAGCTTCCCCATTCCTGCTAGACAATGATCCACCTTCATGGCCTTAAAGGTTCCTTCCACATAATAAAGAGGAGGCACATTGTTAGACTCCAGGACGGATTGAGACTGGGTTATAAATGCATGAATATTTTCATAGGCCTGCAAAGAAACCAGATAGAAAATCAGTTTATCCACCTCCCAACAACCTGGCCAGCTAGAGTTCTGTAACCTTCAATAAAGCCATATTAGGCTTTCAACACCATCTATTTTAATGGCCTTATGCGTAGTGCCTATTTCCTGTCCACATTAACATCATTGTTGTCATGCTATTTATGTCAACATCTATGAAGCCTATTAAACTATAGTTGGTGACTCCCCACAGTAGTTCTGCACAGCTCTATTGCTGAAATTAATTGTCAGTTTACATACAGGAAACAGAACTACCTGCACACTTATTGCTCAGCAACAAACTCAAAGACTTCTTTAATTATTGAAATCCTAGCTTCCAAAATAATTTATTTGATACTTCCTGCTTTCACTTCTGTAACACAGAACATAGAACAGTACAGCACAGAACAGGCCCTTCGGCCCTCGATGTTGTGCCGAGCAATGATCACCCTACTCAAACCCACATATCCACCCTATACCCGTAACCCAACAACCCCCCCCCCCCCCCCTAACCTTACCTTTTTTTAGGACACTACGGGCAATTTAGCATGGCCAATCCACCTAACCCGCACATCTTTGGACTGTGGGAGGAAACCGGAGCACCCGGAGGAAACCCACGCACACACGGGGAGGACGTGCAGACTCCGCACAGACAGTGACCCAGCCGGGAATCGAACCTGGGACCCTGGAGCTGTGAAGCATTTATGCTAACCACCATGCTACCGTGCTGCCCAACAACACACATCTCTGCCCTGACTCAGTTCAGCTGTTGCTGAATTCCTCTTTCATACAGTTTTAATCTCAGAATCAGGCCTTGTAATGCTCTCCTGATCAGCCAACCACCTTGCACATCTGTAAACTTTTTTCTTAATTTATTCTTTCACAGGAAGTGGACATTGCAGGCAGGACAGCATTTATTACCCATCCCTAATTGTTCTTGGGAAGATAGTAGTGAGCCACCTTCCTAAATTGCTACTGTCCCAAGGGGTGTAGGTACATCCAAAGTACTGTTAGGAAGAGAGTCCCATGATTTTAACCGAGGGACAGTGAAGGAACACAGTATAGTTCCAAGTTAGGATGGTGTGGAGGCGAACATTTAGGTGGTGGGTTTTAGCATCTGTGAACATGCAGATGATAGAGGTTGAGGGTGTAGAAAGTGTGGAAGGGGCGTTGATGAGTTGTTGCTGCATCTTGTGGATGGAACACACTGCTGCCACTGTGTGTCGACGGTGGAGGAAATGAATGTTGAAAGTAATAGATGGGGTGCCAATCAAGAGGGCTGCTTTGCCCTGGATGGTGTCAAGCTTCTTGAGTGTTGTTGGAGCTGCACTCATCCAGGCAAATGGATAGAATTCCATCACACTCTTGAATGGGGCTTTGTTGATGGTGGACTGCCTTTGGGAGACAGGACGTAAAAAATTCAGCTTCACCTGTTCTTGGGGCCACATATTTTATATGGCTGGTCCAGTACAGTTTCTGGTCAATGATAATCCCCAAGATATTGATAGTGGGGGATCCAGCGATGGTAATGCCATTCAATGTCAAGGGCAGATGATTAAATTGTCGCTTGTCAGAGATGGTCATGGCCTGGCACCTGTGTGTCGGGAATGTTATTTGCCACTTATCAGTCCCAGTCTAAGTATTGTCCAAGTCTTGCTGCACATGGACACAGACTGCTTCAGTATCTGAGGAGTCACAAACAGTTCTGAACATTGTGCAATCACCAGTGAACATCCCAGTTTTGACCTTATAATGGAGGGAAAGTCATTGATGACGGAGCTGAAGATGGTTGGACCTAGGAAACTACCTGAGAAACGCCTGCAGCGATGCCACGTGACAGAGTTGATTGATCTCCAACAACCACAACAATATTCCTTTATGCTACGTATGACTATAACCATTGAACTCCAGTTTTTATGGGTTCTTTGATGCTTCACTCATGTACGTGCTGCTTTACGATCAGGGACAGTCACTCTCTCCTCCACTCTCAAGTTTAGTTCTTTTATCCGTGGATGTAATGAGGTCAAGAGTTGAGTGGCCCTTGTGGAACCCAAACGAAGTGTCAGGTTGTTGCTGAGTAAGTGCTGCTTGATAACACTGTTGATGACACCTTCCATTACTCTTTTTAAATTTGTTATTATTTTTTATTTTTATAAATTTAGAGTATCCAATTATTTATTTTTTTCCAATTAAGGGGCAATTTAGTGTGACCAATTCATCGACCCTGTACATCTTTGGGTTGTGGGGGTGAAACCCATGCAAACATGGGTAGAATGTGTAAACTCCACACAGACAGTGACCCGGGGCCGGGATCGAACCCGGGTCCTCAGCACTGTGATGCAGCAGTGCTAACCACTGCACCACCGTGCCGCCCACTACACCTTCCATTACTATTAATGCTCATTGTCACTATACCATCTCCTTCCCCTTCAGCTCATCCAAGCGTCTGCAGCCAGCAGCTTAACTCACTTAAAATCCTATTCACCTATCATCCTTGTACTTGCTGACCTACATTGACTCCCAATCCTGAAAATCCTCAATTTTAAAATTCTATGGGGTGGCACGGTGGTGCAGTGGTTAGCACTGGTGCTCATGATGCCACGAACCCGGGTTCAATCCTGGCCCTGGGTCACTGTTCATGTGGAACAAAGAACATACAGTGCAGAAGGAGGCCATTCGGTCCATCGAGTCTGTACTGACCCACTTAAGCCCTTATTTCCACCCTATCAGCATAACCCAATAAACCCTCCTAACCTTTTTTGGTCATTAAGAGCAATTTATCATAGCCAATCCACCTAACCTGCATGTCTTTGGACTGTGGGAGGAAACCGGAGCACCCGGAGGAAACACACACAGACATGGCGAGAACCGCACAGACAGTGACCAGAGGGGATCGAACCTGGGACCCTGGCGCTGTGAAGCCACAGTGCTATCCACTTGTGCTACTGTGGAGTTTGCATATTCTCCCTGTGTCTGCATGGTCTCATCCCCACAACCCAAAGATGAGCAGAGTAGGTGGATTGGCCATGGTAAATTGCCCCCTTAATTGGAAAATTTAAAAAATATATAATTTAAAAATTGTGGTGAATGTGATTCACACCGGATCATAACCTGTATGTACATGTATCTATATTGTAAGTATATTGTAAGTGCAGTTGCACTATCTGACTTCCAGGGGGAGTAGCTGTGGGAATGCTTGAGAGTTGTACGGGGCTCCTCCCTTGGCTCCGCCCAGGACTCTCTCCCCCCCCCCCCCCCCCCCCCCCCCCGGGAGCTGCTGTATAAAGATCAGTGCCACAGGGTCAGCCGGCCAGTTCACCGAAAGTTCAACGGCTAACAGGCTGGCTCTGTTGTAAGTATATTAAAACCGCTATTCTAATCCTACAAGCACGTGTCCGTAGAATTGTTGGTTCCAACAAAAATTCTTTACTTCGTTTTCAAATTCCTCCAGAGTAAAGATCACTCAACAGTTAAGGTAAAAGGGAAGGTCGTCATAGTCCCAGATGACCTGAGGCTGCTATCCCCTTTGAGAGGGAACGCTGACTGGTGGTGATTTAACCTGAGGATCACCACACCTCAGGTGAGGGGCAAGGTTGAGACGGCGAGGCCTTCAGTGTCACTCAACTATCAAACACTCCCAGGAAAGCACAGTATAGGTTACATACAGAGTAAATTTCCCTTTATCGCATTAAACATTAAACATTCCTACCAGGTACAGCACAGCTAAGATACAGATTAAATCTGCTTCTAGGCTGTACCATCAAACATTTCCCTGTGCACGGAGAACACCGGTTAGATACAGAGGCAAGCAGTTTTTACACTGACCAAACACTTAAACCACATGTTGAGTGATGGCTATGCAGATCATCTCTTTTCAGCCCACAAGGGTAAACTTGAAGTCCTGTCATCTGTCATTTTAATCCTTCTCCCAAACCCTCATTTTGACTCAGAATCAGAGTAAAATACAGTGCCGAAAAGCCCCTACAGCCCATCGAGTATGCACTGCCGCATGAAAGGCACCTGATCTGCCTAATCCCATTTGCCAGCACTTGGCTCATAGCCTCGAATGTTAAGATCTGCCAAGCACTCATCAGGTACTTTTTAAAGGATGTGAGGCAATCCGCCTCTACCACCCTCCTAGGCAGTGCATCCCAGACCGTCACCACCCTCTGAGTAAACAGGTTTTTCCTCAAATTCCACTTGAACCACCCGCCCCTCACCTTGAACTTGTGACCCCTTCGTAACCGACCCTTCAACTAAGGGGAACAGCTGTTTCCTATCCACCCTGTCCATGACCCTCATAATCTTGTACACCTCGATCAAGTCGCCCTTCAGTCTTCTCTGCTCCAGCGAAAACAATCCAAGCCTATCCAGATTCTCTTTCATAACTTAAATGTTCCATCCCAGGCAACATCCTGGTGAAATGCCTCTGCACCCGCTCCAGTGCAATCACATCCTGTGGCGGCACGGTAGCACAGTGGCTAGCACTATTGCTTCACGACGCCAGGGTCCCAGGTTTAATGCCCTGCTGGGTCACTGTCTGTGCGGAGTCTGCACGCTCTCCCCATGTCTGCGTGGGTTTCCTCCGGGTGCTCTGGTTTCCTCTTACAAGTCCCAAAAGACGTGCTGTTAGGTAATTTGGACATTCTGAATTCTCCCTCGCTGTACCCGAGTAGGTGCTGGAATGTGGCAACTAGGGCTTTTCACAGTAACTTCATTGCAGTCTTAATGTAAGCCTACATGTCACAATAAAGTTTATTATCATCCCTCCTATAATGTGGCGACCAGAACTGCGCACAGTACTCCAACTGTAGCCTCACCAATGTCCATACAAGTCCAACATGACATCCTTGCTTTTGTAATCTATGCCACGATTGATAAAGGCAAGTGTATCAAATGCCTTTTTTTACCATCCTATTACCTGCCCTTCTATCTTCAGGGATCTATTTACAAACATGCCAATCCCTTTGTTCCTCAAGACTTCCCAGTGTGGTGCCATTCATTGATTATTTCCTTGTCAAATTAATCCTTCCAACGTGTAATGCCTCACACATTTCAGGATTAAATTCCAGCTGCCACTTTTCTGTCCATTTGACCATCCCTTCTATAACTTTGTATAACCCAAGACTCTCAACCTCACTGTTAACCACCTTGCCTATCTTTGTGCCATCCGCAAACGTACCCCCACGTGGTCACCTAAGTCATTTATATAAATGATGAATAATAGGAGACCCAGCACGGATCCCTGTGGTACGCCACTGGACACTGGCTTCCAGTCATTAAAGCAGCCTTCTGTCATTACCCTCTGTTTCCTACGGCTCAGCCAGCTTTGAATCCACTTTATCAATTCCCCTGTATCCCATGTGCATTTGCCTTCTTTATAAGTCTCCCATGTGGGATCTTGTCAAATGCTTTGCTGAAATCCATGTAAACGACCTCAACTGCACTACACTCATCTACATATTTAGTCACATGCTCAAAAAATTCAATCAATTCATGATCTCCCTCTGATAATGTCATGCTAACTATTCCAGATCAAACCTTGCATCTCCAAGTGGAGATAGATTCTCAATACTGATGTCTAACAATTTCAGATTAAAACCACTGCATTAGTTTTTTTCGGAGATCAGCTTTCAGCATCATCCCTTTACCATTTTATCTCTCCAGTTTTCAAACCTATCTGAGACCTCCCTTTTGTCCTATTCTCTCCTCTCCCCTTTGTCAGTCTCTGTGCTTGCTTTTTAAAAAATATATATCTCTAACCCTTTCAAGTCTGATGAAAGATCAACAACCAGAAAGTTAAATGTATTTTTCTCTCCTCAGATGCAGCCTGATCTATTGAATATTTCCAGCATTTTCTGTTTATATTTAATTTCTAGTATCAGCAATATTTTGTTGTGGTAAAGATTATTTGCTGAGGGGGTAAAGTCTTCCTGAATCTACCCCCTGCATGGTCCTTACCTTCCTCAATGTATCTTCATTGTGGCACTCCTGACCTGTTTTACATGGGATGATTCCATCTCCACCTTGTGAATGCACTGTGTTGGGAAAGAAAATCATCACACTCTGTAAAATATAACTACGTGATTATATTTGGGACTTTCCTGATCTGTGGGTCTGAGTCCCACCCTAGAGGAGCGCATTTACATGTGCTGGGATGTGTTTGATATGTTGTGCAGTGATTCCATGCCACATACCTGAAATAGTGAGCTGGATGTGATGGTCCATTGTGCCCCACTGTTTGCAATCAAATTCCAAGTTTGTTATCTGACAGGACAATTGTTCGCACAGTGAGTCCAGTACTGACTTCGTAGATGTAACAGAGTTCTTTATGTAGCGTTGCTCACAGGTTGTGGTTTTGAGTTGCACGCCGACTTGTAGACTTCGAAATGGTAAGTGGTAGGCTGGAGCAGGGGAAGAGCCAGATTACTCCACATATGCTCCAGATATAATAACTTTACTTAACATGATACGTCAGCATGGTTCCTTGCCCCTGCTTTGTTCTTGCTCCTGCCCTATGTAGTATGATGGTTGTCAGAGTTAATGGGCTCAATTTAATGATGGCTCCCGACCCAGCGAGATCGTGGCCCGTATTTAACAGCAATTAGTGCCAAAAATGATCCGCCACGAGCTTCACACTGGTGCTGGCTGTCCGGCCAGCTGATTCGCCATGCTCGTGCCTGGCAGCTCCCCTCTAACAAGGGAGAGCTGCTTTTAAATGCTCCCGCCTGTGGTGTACTTTGTGTTGCTTATTTCAGGATGGTTGGCGTAGTGTTCACCAAAACCACAAAATAGCTTTAACTTAAACAAAGCTATAAATTTATCAACACTACTAACTTGGATTCGACACGTACTCTTAACGAATACACAGTTGATTAATAACATCTAAACTACACTCATCTACAGCTAATCTCGCTACTGGTTTAAACTATGATCCGCACTCACTTACACTATCTGTACTCCTGACTCTCTCTAGCTAACTCCTGCATACAATCTTCCCACAAGGTTTAGTATCACTGCTTTATATAGTTGTAACTGTAGCTCCTGTAGCCATCTAAGATGGACACCAGTGAATACAAAATGGAAGACTGCAAAGAGTGCAGGGAAAAACGGACATGGTCAAAAGCAAACAGCTTGCAGAAGCATTAAGCATTGGGACAATTGCAGAAACCAGTTTCCCGACAGCTGCAGAGTTCAGGCAGCGCTGTAAATGGGAAAGCCATTTACATAGTAATGAGGTGATACCGGGCCGTCCCAGATACAAAGGATACACTTAGGTATCAATCGATACTTTTAATAGAGAACCAGACACGATGGAGCCAGCGAAACCAGGACAATGAGTCCTAAGAACCGCCCCAGCCATCAAGGAACGGCCCTAGGATAGGGGGGTTCAAATCATATCGATTGGGAAAAGGCCCAATCGATCCCCAGCAGGTGAGGAAGCCCGCCCCAAGGGGCACGGACTCCCTGGGACCTATAAAAGAGAGGTTCCGCACATGGCTCAGTCTCCTGTCTCCGGCCTCCGACTCCAGCCTCCAGACTCCTGTCTTTTACACCAGCCGTCGAGCAGCAGCCATCGATAAGTAAGTGCCAAACGACGATCGCTACTTGACCCAGGCATTACTTATACCCTTGCCGACCGATAGTAACCCGAAGTTGCAGACCAGAACGGAACGAAGGCCTTGTTCCCTGACCTTGCCTGTTCCTTCTTAGATAAGTATTAGTCGTTTAATGGTAGAAGTAAGTTAGTCTTTAGCGTGTGCATGAGTGTTATTATAATTGTTTTATAATAAACTCTAATTGTTTTGGACTTACTAATTGGTGTACAGCTTTATTGCTTTGAACTTGACCTTGATACTTGTGACGGTGTCTTTTACGGCACCTGGCGACTCCAGAGCATAGAGAGAGAAACAGAGCCAAGTGAGTGTTAAGCACACTTACTCAAAACGAGCAACACTCCCTCTAGTGGCTACTTTCGACACTTCATTAACCCTTGCAGTTCTGACAGTGTAGATAATACCACACCACTGAACTCATCCCCAGTCAGCACACGAGCATGACGCCATGCAGACCTGCACTACGCTTCAGGGATGCAAACCTGGCCAAGCTTCTGGACTCTGTGGTGGCGAGACGGGACACCTGTTCCCCCGAGGGGGTCGGAGGACTAGCTGCACAGCCGCCAATGCCACCTGGGAGGCAGTGGCAGTCATTTCAGGCAGTGTGACCAGGTGGACCGCCACACAATGCAGGAAGACGACCATCGACCTACACCGAGCCACAGGCCCCTTGGCATTAGTTCCACCTGCCATGCCCTGTCCTCATTCCCTGCCCCCCTCCCCTCCAAACTTGCCAGTGGCTGGCACCTTGCACCCTCCCCACATCTGATCATTGTGCTTGGCCCAGCACATACTGGCACCCACCACCACAACCCCTCCAGGTACTGTGCCCACACATGCCACCTGCCATAAAACCACCCCCCCCCCCCCGATGCAGCAAGCAGGCGGCTCACAATGCCCCCTCTCTGTCTCCGCATAATAGACGTGAAAGGGCCCAAACAGGCAGTGGAGTTTCAGACATCAAAGTCCTCACCCTCTATGAGGAATGGGCCCTGGAGATCGTAGGGTTGGCTGAGGAGAGAGTAGTCACCGACAGTGAGGTTGGCCTGCACCACAGAGGTGAGGATCCACTGTCCCTTCACCCAGGTGACTTGCCTCAAGCGAGTAGATCATGTCAAACAAAATGATCTTTCATCCCTTCTGACCACATGTCCTTTCTCCCACAGGCTCTCTGCCTGATGGGGCCGGGCCATCTGAGATTGCGCAGCACCACCTCCCCACCCCCACCCCCCGCCCTCAGAGGAGAGCTGCGAGGAGACCACCATCGAGGAGTCACAGCTGTCATCCCCACCCTTACTAATGCAGAGACACACACCTCAGTGGTTGGCATTACTGGACAGGCTTTTGGGGCACAATCTGGTGAGCACCACACAGTTGCTGATGCACATCAGGAAAGGCAGGAACATTCAAGCGAGCCAGTCAGCAGTCGGAAGTGAGCTGGATGTCAGGACTCAGCTGTGTCCCAGTCAGCTGCCAAGCCTCTGGGCAAGGTTATCCCGGAGCTGATGCAGATGGCAGGGCATTCGGGAGGGGATGTCAGCGACACTCGGCGAGTGCATAGCCAATTGGAGGAGTCCCAAAGTCTACGGCAGCAGGAGACGGTGCCAGCAAGGCGTGGCACCGAGACCACATTAGGGTGGTGACCGCAGTGGAAAACCTGGAGCACGCCGTCAATGCCTTGAGTGATCGTGTCCAAAGCTCAGTCAATAACAAACATCACTGAGGGTCTCAACATCATGTTCCAGTCGCTGAGGGATGTGTCCCAGAAGCAGGTGGACATTGCCGAGGCACTGGGGGACACTGGCGGGGGGGGAGCGGGGAGGGCACTATCTGTAGCCAGGTACAATGGAAATTTCAAATGTTTACCATTAAACATCTAACAACTGATGCATGTGCAGCCTCTGTCACGTTATTCTGCACAGCGGGCCTGCCTGCCCCCCAACCCACTGGTGCCCTCCGCTCAACACACACCCTGCCCCCCAGGGCACTGTGATCCTAGAGCTCCTGATGCAGATCCCATTCAGGCGATGGATGTGAGCGTGCTGTCAACAGAAAGACAGGAGTCAGACTTTGGCATATACTGAGAAGCACCAGAGCTAACCTCACAGAATCTCTGCCTTGTATATTGCCCCATTGACAGTACCGACCACAGGCCCATCACCATAGGGTGATGTTACACAGACCCAGGAAGGGTGGAACAGGGTAGTGGGGGAGGGGACCGGTGTTGGGAAGGTCGGAGAATGGGGGGGGGGGGGCAAGGGAAGGAGGGAAATGGGTGGAAAGGAGAGGAATGGGGGTGGGTTGTGATGATAATATACACATCAATGTACATAGTTGTCTATCAATGCACATGGTTAATCGGTGCACCCTCCGGACAGCAGAGGTGTTAGAGATCCATCACGTGACTCGAGATACCCGCCAGTTGGTAGTAAGGCGTACAAGATATAATTGCACTTAGAGTAGCTCCAGAATTCATAGAATTAATTTAGTAGCCTTTGTCTGTATTATAGATACTGTGTTGTATTTCCAAGTGTTTGTTAATAAATCATCTTCCTAGTTAAACAGCTACATGTTCTGTGTACATCATGGTTGTACAATGGTTGTATCGCAGAACACAACAGTGGTGGTCAATGGGGTAGGGGATGAATGGGGGGGGGGGGGAGCTGGGGATGGGGGAAAGGATAAGCTGACGGACAAAGCCTCATTCTCTAAGAAGTGGGCAAGGATGAGGGCGTCCCTGGCCCTCCAGGCAAGGCGGCTCCTCGCCGCATGTCCTCCATCCTCTGCAGAGCCTCCCCGGGCTCGTCCTCCAGCCGCTCCTGGTCCAGCCCCTCCTCAGACGAAACCACATATCCCTCCTCCTCCGCCTCATAAGTTCATAAGATATAGGAGCAGAATTAGGCCATTCGGCCCATTGAGTCTATTTCGCCATTCTATCATGGCTGCTAAGTTCCTCATCTGCTACCTGCAATGTTACAGGCCAAGAGCTAGATTGCGAAATCAGCCAGAGCATCTCCTCCCTAGAACACATGACCTAGGCACGGTAGCACAGTGGTTAGCAGTGTCTGTGCGGAGTCTGCACATTCTCCTTTGTCTGCGTGGTGTCCTCCGGGTGCTCTGGCTTCCTCCCACAAGTCCCAAAAGACTAGGGGCTTTTCACAGTAACTTCATGCAGTGTTAACATAAGCGTACTTGTGACAATAAAGATTATTTTCCATTTTCTTTTTCTTTAGGAGCGGGAGTAGGCAATTTAGCCTCTCGAGCCGAACACCCTCCAGCAGGTCTCCCCGTTGCTATGCCAGGTTAGGGAGGGCACAGCAGACAGCGACAAAACTGGAAGCCCTCTGGGGGTGTACTGCAGTGCACAACCAGAACGGTCAGGCAACGGAACCGCAATTTGAGCAGTCCAATGTGCCGCTCAATGACAGCACGGATGGCAACATTGACCTCGTTATAGTGGGTCTCCGTCTCACTCTCTGGGCACTGCACTGGGGCCATCAGCCAGGAACTCAGCAGGTACACCTTATCCCCCAAGAGCCAACCCATCATCCTGGGGTGGTCCTCAACAACGTCGGGGATCTCCCAGTGTCTCAGGATATAGCTGTCATGCATGCTCCCATAGGATGCTTGCACACACATGCGTGATCCAAAGGTGTTGGTTGCACATAGGTTGAACATTCAAGGAGTGGAACCCCTTCCTGTTAATGAAGGGCACTCCCTGATGCCCCAGTGCACGAAGGGCCACCAATTACCATCCTGCCGATGGGGGAGAATCCTGCTGCACAGGCATCTAAATGGGCTTGTTCCAGCTCAAAGTTGATATACATAATCACAGATGTACTTGAGGGCTGTAGCTTTTGAAATGTCGCAGAAGTCCCCACTCGAGCCCTGGAATGACCTGGTGGCATAAAGGTTCAAGGCTGCGGAGACCTTCGCAGCTACCGGGAGCAGGCCTCCTCTCCCTCCATGGGGTGCCAATTCCACGAGGACATGGCAACGGTGCCGAACCATCTCCTTGTTCAGATGGAGTCTCCTGTGACACATGCTGTCTGTCCTCTCCTCGGACGACCAACAATGCCTGAACATCTTGGGCCGTCACCAGTGACCCGTCTGGTCTCTCCTCAGCCTCTTGGGCGGCCAGGTATGCACATGCACATGCGATGCCACCTCCAGCCTGTGTCGAAGCTGCTGCCACCTTCTCTGTGCCAGTTGTGCTGGAGAACCCCGATCTGCACACTCACCCCCGGCCACAGCAGGAGCCCCTAGACCTCAGACCCCTGCCGGGAACATTAGGGAGACAGTGCTCAAGTGCCCTCCCCTGATCCACACACTCACCCTCTGGACGCGTGGATATCCCCAGTGCTGAAGCCCAGATCTAGAGTGTTTAATTGTTGGCTGCTGCCTCTATGGTGCTGATACCTCAGGGCTCAGGGTTCAGACAAAGTGTCCAGGCCTTACAGTTTACTTGGAATGCTAGGCAATAACACTTGGCTGAGACATGGCATGTGTACCCACGTGAATGCACTTGGGAGCTATGAAGTGCTCACATAACTAACAATGGCAATTCCTTATTTGCAATAGCCTTCAGCTGTGCATCTAGGGGCTGCTCACAGTCAAAGGGAGTTAACGTGACCTTCAGCATATAACTTGAACAGGGGGATAAGACAGACAGACAGCTGTAGTTTCCCCTATTTTATATATATATACACAATTTTCGAGGATGCATTGTAGGCCCCGCGGACGCTATGCACTTCATCCCCCTCAGCCCAGGAGCGACCCGGACCCATGACACCCAGCGCCCCAACCAGGCCCATCCCCCGAAAATGACGTAAATGCGTCGCTCGCCGCATGGGCTAAAATTAAAGTAGGCACATCATTAGCGAGCCTGACGCCTGATGCTCCAGGGCCTCCACAATTCATGCCTCTAATGGGCCGATTTCCCGATGGCGTCGTTCACTTGTGGTTTTAAAAATCGTGAACCTGGCGTCCTGGTTGCTCAGCGAGAGAAAGAGGAGGTAGGAAAAGGTGTGGAGTGACTACGGGCTGCTGGCCGAGACACCAGCCGTGCTGGCTAAGGTGGGGCGGGTGGGCCGAGCAGCCGGGAAACCCCCCCACCCAATACAGCAGCCATCTTCCTGACCACCCATCCTTCATGCTTGACAATGCACAACGAGGCAAAATAAAAAAACGACAAAATCTTGAGGTGGAGGATCGAGCTCTCCACCTATACTTAGGATATCAAGTATCGTCCTGGGAAGCTCAGTGAGCCCTCAGATGCCCTGTCCCGCAGCACGTGCGCCATCGCACAAGGTGACCGACTTCGGGCCATCCACAATGATCTCTGTCACCTGGGGGTTACCCGGCTCATCCACTTTATTAAGGCCCGCAACCTGCCCTACTCCACCGAGGAGGTCAGGGCCATGACCAGGGACTGCCAAGTCTGCGCATGGTGCAAACTGCATTTCTACCTGCCAGACAAGGCCTGTCTGGTAAAGGCCTCCCGGCCCTTTGAGCGCCTAAGCATTGACTTCAAAGGGCCCCTCCTCTCCACCAACCGGAATATATATTTCCTCACCATCATCGATGTTCCCCTTCGCTGTCCCCTGTCCCGGCATGACCTCTGCCACCGTTATAAAGGCACTGCAAAGCATGTTCACCCTGTTTGGTTTCCCTCCGTATGTCCACAGTGACCGGGGCACCTCTTTCATGAGCGATGAGCTGCATCAATACCTGCTCAGTAAGGGCATCGTCTCGAGCAGGACTACAAGCTACAACGCACAGGCAAACGGGCAAGTGGAGAGGGAGAAAGCGACGGTATGGAAGGCCGTCCTTCTTGCCCTTCGGTCGAGAAGTCTCCAGATTCCCCCTGGCAGGAGGTCCTCTCCGACGTGCTCCACTCCATTACATCGCTCCTCTGCACTGCCACGAACGAGACCCCTCACGACCGTTTGTTTGTCTTCCCTAGGAAGTCCATCTCCGGGGTCTTGCTTCCATCCTGGCTGACGACTCCGGGACCTGTCCTTCTCCAGAAGCATACGAGGACCCATAAGACCGACCCCCTGGTCGAGAGGGTCCAGCTGCTGCATGCCAACCCCCAATATGCCTACGTCGCGCACCAAGACAGACGGCAAGACACGGTCTCCCTCCGGGACCTGGCGCCTGCTGCTTCCCAGGCCAACGCGCCCCCCCCCCCCCCCCCCCCCCCACCACCACCACCTATCGCCACCCCCCAAATCCCTTACGCCCCCACCCCCCGGGGCTTCTGTACAGCCCCGAGCCTACATGCCGCCATCCAGCACCACCCTGCCTGGCCCCACCTCTCAACCGTCGGCGACACACCGGACCAAAGCTCCAGACAACACGCTCTCGAAGTCAGCAACTGCAACGCCTGTACCCGCCGCACCGCCAGAGCTGAGGAGGTCCAAAAGAACAGTCCGGCCTCCAGACAGACTGAACATATGATGATTCCACTTCACCCCCACTGGACTTCATTTTTTTTAACAGAGGGTGAATGTGGTGAATGTATTCATCATAGTATACCATAGTATAAGCTGTCTGTGTAGCACTGTGGCCCAATGGTAATGTTATCTCCTTACAGGTAGTGTACTGGAACCTGGTGGGCTCCGCCTCTGCCTCCGCCCCCCTCAGACGGTATATAGACCAGCCGCCTGGGGGCGGCGCTCATTTGTACAGCAGACACAGGCAGGCAAGTTCTTGGTTAATAAAGCCTATGTTCATTCACTCTCATCGTCTTGCAGTGAATTAATGGTACATCACACACACCCCCAGGCTGCGGGGCTGGCTGATGACACTTATCTGGAGGCCACCGACCAACGCGGAGACCCGATACAACAATGCCCTTACAACAACCAGGGGTGTGGTCGAGCGGTGCTTCGGCATCCTGAAGATGCGTTTCAGGTGCCTGGACTGTTCTGGAGGGGCCCTCCAATACGAGGCTGGGAGGATCGCCGGCATCGTGTTGGACTGCTGCATCCTCCACAATATAGCTCAACAGAGGGGCGATGTGCTGGAGGAGGAGGTTGATGCGGAAGGGCAGACCTTGTCCGATGAGGAGGATGAGGGGGAGGGGGACAATGAGCGGGACATGGGGCCCAGGCAGGCACGGGAGGCCGCTGTGGTAGTATGACTAGGGGTATTACGATACCTGGAAGTGTGAGCTGCCATTGGTGCAGAGGACTCGCTGCCCATTGGCCCAGGTGTGTCATGTGCCTACGAGGTGGGGTATAAGAACCCGTGTTCCCCAGCAGTCTGCCATTCGTCTGTACGTCTGCTGCCGGATCCACTTCTTGTGTATTAGAGCCTATCGTTTGGACTTTATCTACGTTTCGTGTCCATTGATTGTGCATCAGCCGCACAACGGCATTGCCAGGGTAAGCGCACACGGGACGCCCTCATTGCGACACGGTTCCCAGGAGACTAGGAGAGGGGCTTCTGGCCAGGGGCACAGACACCACCATCCCAGACCACATTCCCTCACCTCGAACACCACCAAACCGCCTGCATGCACACCCACTCCATTACACATAGCTGCAGCGGGTCGACCTGGGGGCACTGGGTTGGCAGTGACAGCAGGTCTGGTCCATGGGATGGAGGATGATGACAACCTGCTCTGCAATGAGTTCCGGTGCTCCTCATCATATGACAATGTCTGACTCATACCCACGGTAGCATCTTCCACCTGCGTGATCCATGGATGCGATCTGGACAGTCCATCACACGGTCTCATTGAATCATTGGAATGGGGGTGCTGGGAACAGTGGGGGCAGGGAGGGGGGGAGCAGGGTCCACCCACGGGGCCTGCACAGGTCCACCACCTCCCCACTACCACCCAGCCAACACTTTCCAGCCCAACCCCACACCCATCAGACAGAACACCGAGGCAGGTTTCAACAGTGTTAATTATGGAGAAATATATAGTCTGTGGCCAAGCCCCTGTACCTCAATTGTGCCCTGCATTCGTGCCAACTTAACTAATGTCTAACTTTCTGGCCTTACAGGCAATAAATACGCATTGAAGATGCAAAACCAGGTTCTGCACCTTCGCGGCCGTGGAGCATAGGGACTGGGATACCTCCCTCTGGGACTGAGACATCTACCTCTGGGACTTGGACAGCTCCCTCTGGGACTGGGACAGCTCCCTCTGGGACTGAGACATCTACCTCTGGGACTTGGACAGCTCCCTCTGGGACTGGGACACCTCCCTCTGGGACTGGGACAGCTCCCTCTGGGACTGGGACAGCTCCCTCTGGGACTGGGACAGCTCCCTCTGGGACTGCGCATCCCGCCCACTGTCTGCGCCACGCCTGCCAGCGCCTGGGCAATACCGCCGACGTTCTCAGCCATGGCCTGCTGTGACTGGGCCATGCTGAGGAGCGCCGTTGCAATGTCCAGGTAGCTCTGGCACATGGCTGCCTATGAGAGGGCAGTCCTACCTTGGGCCTCGGCCCCCGCCTGCACAGAATGCCCAGGCCTTGCATACTCTGACCCATATCCAACACTGTCGCCCCCAATGCCTCCACCGCAGATGCCACCCGTGTGGTGACGGCCTGGGGTGGCACATATGACCACGCGGAATGGCACCCGGAGGGCTCCCAGGTCAATGGAGAACCCTGAGTGGTCAGGGTATGTGCAGGGTGGATCGCCGGCCATCCGCCTGGAATGCAGGCACCATGGCACTGCCACCCTGGCACTACCAAGCCAACAGGAGCACTGTCAGGGTGGCAGTGCAAGGATGCCTGGGTGGCACTGCCAAGGGTCGGGGGCAAGGGGGCCATGCCCATAAAATGAGGGTGAAGGGGGAACTTTGAATGGTGGGGGAGTGCAGGGCAGTTAAGTAGGGGGCTCTGGGTAGTCAGGAGGGGTGATGCGTGGGGGTCCTAGAAGAAAGGGAGTGGTGTAAGGGGGCTTGGGAGGCCTGAAGAAGGTGTCCCCTCACAGATCCCATAGTGGGTTGCCCTCACTTGAGGGGTGTGGGGTAGTGCCCATGTGCGAAACTCCCTGAAACACCCGCCACAAATGGGGCAGGATTCTCCAGTCGGCGACGGCAAAATCGCGTTCGGCGATCAGCCGGAGAATCAAAGTTTACGACCGAATTGAGGGCGGCACCTCTTTTGCGAACACTCCACCTTCACGATGCTCTGCCACCTCCAAAGCGACGTATTCGGAGAGTACGCTGCGCGACGTATCAATGGCACCAGGACGTTGCCTGAAGGCCGCACCCCGATGCTCTGCCCGCGAATGGCTGAGTTCCCGACAGCATGGGTCTCTTATGTTCCCATCCGCCGGGAACTCGGTGTGGTGGTTGCGGTAGTCCAGCGCCACCACAGTCGTGGGAGGGTTGATCTGCGGGTAGGGAGGACTTTGCCAGGGGGCTGGGAGGGCTCTGCGGGGGGGGGGGGGGGGGGGGGGGGGTCTGGGGTGCACGAGCCGGACAAAGGGGGGCACTATTTCGCACTATGTTGCACTGCGGCCGCTGCAGGCAATTCTCCGGGCCGTATTGGCAGCTAGAGCCGGGTGCTCTACACTGCCTTGATGACCCCCACACCAAACAAAGGATCGGTGGCCGTTTTACGCCATTTTTTTCTGTTGTAAAACGCCACCGTTCCAATTCCGGCATGTGAATAAAGTCTCAAATTCGGAGATTCCATCCCATTAAATGAGAAAGTTTTGGGAGAATTGGGCCCTGGGGCTGGATTCTGCAATTCTGAGGCTCTGTCCCTAGGCCGGCGTGGGAACGGTGGCGTTTTACGCCAGAAGAAATGGTGCAAAACATCCACCAATTCCCCGTTTTGCTGGGGGCTAGCAGAATGGCAGCGTCGTGCATCAGGCTCTAGCTACCGATACGTCCCGGAGAATTTCCGTGACTAAGGAGGCGGCCTGCAGCAACCGTGCCATGCTACGTGACGGAGGCCGCTCGCGGACCCAGCCCGCGAAATAGTCCACCCATTCAACTGGCTTGCGCGCCCCGACCACCCCTCCACAGAGTCCCCAGCCCTGAATAATGCCCCCCCCCCCCCCCAGCCTGTGGATCGGCCATCCCCCGACTGTGGTAGTGCTGGACTGTGTCCGCAGCCGCCACGCCGAATTCCCGACGGATGAGTCCACACGTGTCCCACACCGTCGGTAACCCGGCCGGTTGGGGACCGTCGGGAACCTGGGCGGAGCATCAGGGGGCGGGCCTCAGGCAATGTCCTGAGGCAGTAAAACGTGGCGCGGCATACTCTCAGTGTACGCCGCTTTGGAGCATTACAAAAGCAGTGCCGCCCCCGATTTGGTTTGAATCTCCAGCCGATCGCCGAACGCAATTCCGGCCTCGGCGACTGGAGAATCCCACCCCTGGTTCTTCCAAATATGTAATGATTGTCGTTTTTGATTAAATAAGGGGATGGATTGTCCATTAGCTGACAGCAAAATCGGAAAAGGCAATTTGGCGGAGAATCGGTTCCGACACCGAAATCGTGGCAGGCACTGATTTGACGTCAAATTGGAATGCTCCAACACCTCCATGAAGCACGGGACAGCCACTGCAGGCCACTGCCGTGCACATTCGCGGCCACTGACCTGGCAATTCTCCGGGCCATATCGGCAGGTAGAGCCGGGTGGTCTACGCTGCTGTCCTGCTAGCCCCCGGCAAAACGGGGAATCGATGGCCGTTTTATACTAGTTTTCCTGCATGGTTCACTTGTGGTCTCACAAATCGTGGCTTCAAGGCTGCTGAGCGAGGGAGAGGAGGTAGGAAATGGCGTGGAGTGCTGCGGGCTGCCGGCCCAGACACCGGCCTTGCTGGCTGCAGTGGACTACCCCCTGCAGGACCAAGGGAGGGGAGAGAAGGCGGAGGCCGGGACAGGCTGAGCAGCCGGGATGCCCCCCACAGGATTAAGGCGGTGCCCAGGCACCGACCGCCATTACGCCGGCCATATTGCTGCACACCCACTGACCAGCCACCTCGGCTCCTGGTGCTACAGTGACACCGGCCGTACGGATGTGCCCACCCCCACTTCACCTCCCCCCGCCACAGCGCACCCCCCCCTCCCCCAAACACCCTGCCCAACTGGCTGCCACCCACCGGGGGACTACCCAGGGCCACACCCAAGGCAGTCCCCAGTGAGGGAAGTGCTAGCCAACGGTACCTCTGGCAGCAGGGATGGGCGCCAGGAATGGGGGGCACCGATGGTGGAAGATACCGCAGGGGTGCGGGGGTGGGGCGGGGCATGCATGGGCAGAGGCCGCAGTGCCAACTGGGGCCAACATGTAGCCCATGTAGCATGGGAATATGCACCATGCTAACATGTTGGTCTTCCACCCCTTGCTGGCAATGGAGTTGTAATTTCAACCAGCATTCATTTCATTTCATTTTTCATTTCAATGCTGGCCAGTGTGGTGATGGTCGCAGCTTTGTAAGATGCCCTGTGACCGCATGAGCAGGGGCCATTTGGAGACGAGGGGGAGACTGCATCAGCGGAGCGGGCAGTAGCGGAACGGCCAACAGAGGACTGGGCTGCAGTGGACTGGGCTGCAGAGGAACGGGCTACAAAGGGGCAGGTGGCGGCCTCACAGGTTGGAGGGCCGGCCGCCCAACATGCCGAGGAGTAGGAGGTGTCAAGGAGATGCGCATGAGGCCTTGTGTGTACCGGCACCGCCTGTCATTCGAGGACCTGGCGGACCGGGCAAGCCGTCGGAGACTGTGCGACACATCTGCCAGATGATGGCACACTTGGAACCGCAGGGGTTTGGTGGAGGACACCCATTCCCAGTGACTGTCAAGGTAATGGTAGCCCTGAACGTCGATGCGACAAGGTCTTTCCAGTCGCCGAGTGGGGACCTGTCCGGGTCTCACAGACCTCGGCGCACAGGTGCATCCGCACCGTCACGGAGGCCCTATATGCCCAGGCGGATCATTGCATCCATTTCAATGTGGACCGATCCCGAGCAGCGGGATTCGCTGCTATCACCGGGATTCCCGGGTCCAGGGGGCGATAGATGCAGGTTGCCCTTCGGGAACCTGCGGATAACAGGCTGCTCTACACTAACCGCAGGGGGTACCACTCTATGAACATCCAGCTGGTCTGTAGCCATCAGTTGCGCTTTGTGCACCTCTGCACCAGATACCCGGTCAGTGTGCATGACTCCTTCATCCTGGCACACTCGGTGATTCCTGGCATTTTCAAGGGGCAGCACCCCCGGCTAAGGGGTTGGCTCCTGGGCGACAGGGGTTACCCGCTGCGGTCATGGCTGATGAAACCTATCCGGAGACCACAGACCAATGCTGAGACCCATTACAATGATGACCATACAGCGCCTAGGAGTGTGATCGAGCGGTGCTTCGGCATCCTGAAGATGCACTTTAGGTGCCTGGACCGCTCTGGACGGGTGGTCCAGTATGATGCTGACAAGGTCGCCCGAATCATAGTGGCCTGCTGCATCCTCCACAACATCGCAGAGCAGAGGGGTGCTGCGCTGAAGGAGGAGGAAGGGCAGGCCTCGTCCAACGAGGAGGATGCGGGGGAAGGAGACAATGAGCAAGACATGGGGCCCGGGCAGGCAGGGAAGGCCGCACAACATTATCACCAGGGCCAACCCGAACGGGATGCTCTGATCGCCTCCAGGTTCACTGACCAGGAGGGAGGGGGACGGTGGTGGAAGGGTGCTGTCCAGGGGCATGGACCCCATATCCCAGACCCACACCCCCGCACCTCCTATACCGCCAAACCGCCCACTTGCACATCCCTCTGTTATACATAACTGCCGCACTATAAGCTGGGAACCATAGGTTGACAGTGACAGTGGGTCTGGTCCATGGGTTGGAGGATGATGACAACCCGTTCTGCAATGAGCTCTGGTTCTCCACATCATATGTCAACGTCTGACTCATGCCCACAGTAACATCTTCCACCTGGGTGATCCCTGCATCCGAGCTGGCCAGTACATCACACGGTCCCGTCGAATCCCTGGGGTGGGGGTGCTGGTGATGGTAGGGGGAGCAGCACAATCCCCCCACAAGGCCTGCGCTGGTGCCCCACCCCTCTCCCGGCCAGCCCAGACCAGCCCACACCCCACACCCATCAGAGCACCGAGGCAGGTTGTAATAGTGTGAACCGATGTTTAATGTGACAACGTGTATACAGATTTGTGCCCTAGCCCGTATAACTGTGCCCCAGCCCCTATAAATTGTGCCCTGCACCCTTGCCAAGTTAACTAGTATCTAACTGTCGGGCCTTACGGGCCCCAATGCGGGCCCAGATGGTACAGGAGTGGAGGGGACCTGCTGTGATTCCTGCCCTGCGACGAGGGTGCCCATTGGCGCACGTCTCCTGGGTCGACCCGGCCTGGATGGGCCCAGCCTCTGCTCAGGTGTCCCAGGTGCCGCCCTGTTCTGCCCACTGCCCAACAGATGTGGGGGGGGGGTACAAGGTTCTCCAGTGTTCCGGCACCTCCCCAGCGAAAGTCACCGGCACAGGCCCCACCACCTCCTCCTCCTTCGGGGCCCGATGGTTCCTGGGCTACTCCTTGGGGCGGGAAGACGAGCAGAGCCATCTCCCGAGGCTCCCCCGCCACCTGGCTCTGCCTGTCCGGGAAGCCCGCTCTCCTCTGGGCCAGTGTCTGCATGCTCGCGGCCATGCAGTACAGGGAGTGGACCATCTCTATCTGGGACTGTACCACAACATGCTGCGACTATGCCACCATCCTCTGGGTCTGTATCACATCAGCCAGTGTCTGGGCCACCTCCCTCTGAGATTGGGCCACCACCCTCTCGGACTGGGCCACCTCCCTCAGTGTACCATGCTGGCCAGCGCCTGGGCAATGCCGCCCACGTTTCCAGCCATGGCCTGCTGTGACTGAGCTACGCTAAGGAGTGCCGCTAATGTCCAGTGGCTCTAGCTGCCTGTGAGAGGCAGCCCTGGCCTGAGCCCCGGCCACTGCCTGCACAGAATGTCCTGGTCTTGGACACGCTGATCCACAGCCAAAACTGTCACCCCCAATGCCTCCACTGCAGACGCCACCTGTGCGGTGTTAGCCTGGGTGGCACGCATGGTTGGCACCACCTCCTGCTCCTGCAGGCGGTTGGATTCCTCCACGTGCGTCTGCTGGTGCTGGATGCTCGCAGACTTCCCCTCATGTGGTGCCTGGCTCGCTGCATCTGCACAGTGGTTGGGACTGGATGTTCCAGAAGCCTGGGACCCATCTGGACGGCAGTTCCTGGGGCCAGCCTGCCGTCCGAACATCCGGCACCTTTGGTGCTCCTACCTCCATCTGCTGTACTGAATTAGCTGTGTGGTGTCCCAGGATAGTGTCCCAGGAGCCTCGTCACTAAAGTGGCTGTGATAAAGCCAGAGGAGTCTAACGAGCTTCTTAAAAGTCCTCTATTTCAGTAACAGCACATACATCACAAGGCCCGCTTACCTTTCACCGGGTCCTCATTCCTTTTTTAGCTGGCTCTGCAGCTGCCTGCCTTTTTTGCTAGTGCTGGGTTAACTCAGTCTAATTGAGCACGGGGAACAATCATCCCCAGCTTGATGAGTACTGTGCAGGTTACTACAAGTTATTACAGTGGCCAACCAAGGTGAGCGTCCACTGGTGGTAGGCGGACTTAAGGTCCACCGCGGAGAAGACTTCGCGATCCTGTTAACCAGGTCGGAAATATGGCGGAGAGGATACATGTCCAGCTGCGTAAACCTGTTGATGGTCTGACTGTAATCGATGACCATCCGGTTTTTCGCCCCAGTCCGAACTACCAGCACTTGGGCTCGCCAGGGACTGTTGCTGGCCTCGATAACTCCTTCCTTGAGGAGCCTCTGGACCTCGGACCCGATGAAGGTCTGGTCCTGGGCACTGTATCGTCTGCTCCGAGCGGCAACAGGTTTACAATCTGGGGTGAGATTAGCAAACAAGGAAGGGGGGTCCACTTTGAGGGACGCGAGGCTGCAAACAGTAAGAGGAGGAATAGGGCCGCTGAATTGAAAAGTCAAGCTCTGCAGGTTGCACTGGAAGTCCAGGCCTAAGAGTGCCGGAGCGCATAGACGGGGGAGAATGAGGAGTTTGAAATTTTTGAAAACCCTCCCCTGGACTGTGAGGTCCGCTATGCAGCACCCGGTGATTTGGACGGAATGCGAACCTGAGACCAATTCAATTTTATGTTTTATGTGGTGGAGGGTGTTGGAGACAGCTATGACTTAAAATCCTCCGACCAGAAGTCTGGGGTGTCCTGAGTCTCGGGCGGAGGGCTGGTTTCCAGGCTGCTCTCTCCATCAGTGCTCGGCTGTTCGGGGGGGCACCAGCTCTGGCACCCCCACACCACACCATCCTCAGCCGACATCACAAACCCACCCCCCCCCACCCCTCCGCGCCCATCCCCACTCCCACCCCCCCCCCCCCCCCCCCCCCCCCAGCCCGCGGTCGAATCATACATTTTTTTTTAATAGTCAATTTTATTGAGGTATTTTTGGCATATAAAACAATGAAAACAATGACATTAGCCCTCCTCCCCCTCCACTGACAATTAATTCTCCGCGAAGAAGCCAATGAATGGCTGCCACCTCCAGGCGAACCCTGATAGTGAACCTCTCATGGCGAACTTAACCTTTTCTAGAACGAGAAAGCTCGCCATGTCCGATAGTCATACTTCGGTCTTTGGGGGCTTTGAGTCCCTCCATGCCAACAGTATTCGTCGCTGGGCTACCAGGGAAGAAAAGGCCAAGACATCGGCCTCCTTCTACTCCTGGACTCCCGGGTCCTCCGATACCCCAAAGATTGCCACCTCAGGACTCATCACCACCCCAGTTTTCAGAACTCGGGACATGATGTTCGCGAATCCCTGCTAGTACCCCCTGAGTTTAGGGCACGACCAGAACATGTGCACGTGATTAGCTGTCCCACCGGCGCATCTGGAACACTTGTCCTCCAGCCCGAAGAATTTACTCATCAAGGCCACCATCATGTGGGCCTGGTGCACAACGTTAAACTGGATCAGACTGAGCCTGGCGCATGTTGCGGTCGTGTTTAATGATGTACCATCAATTCGACTCAAGACACATTTAGGATCCGAACTGTGGCTTTAATCAGCTAGTTGTTAGCCCGGTGGTCGACTACAGAGAATGGCCGACCGCCGGGAACTCTGGGTACTTATACTCCGCCTCGGAGGCGGGCCTACTTTCCTCTCGACCAATTGGAGAGCAGTCACATGACTAGTCCCAACCATTCGGACGAGAGGCACAGGACCAGCCAGAGCCAATGGGAAGCCAGTGCTCTGCACCAATGGCAGTTCTCATATCCATACCACCACATTCACCCCTTGTGGAGAAAGAAGGGGGGGGTGTAAGTGGAAGAGAGGGGGGGGGTCCGAGGACTGGTGGTATGAGCAGCGAAAATCGATAGGTGAGCTGCCCACTGGCTCGTGGCAAAACAATACTACTGCTGCTAATAAAAACAGGATGACATAAAAATGTCCAAAAAAAAGTCCATGGCCGCATCAGATGGAGACGATCAGCCTGTCGGGTGCCCATGGTGTTCTGGAGGACCTTCGCAGTGGAGCCGGTGACGTCGAGCCGATGGTCGTCCTTGCCTCCGGGAGCGTTGGTCGTAGATGTGGCTCCGTACCCCGGGCCGGTGGTGGAGACGCTGTAATCGGGGAAGAGGGGGCATGTGCGCTGGGTCATGAGGGCGCGGGGGGCGCTGGGGGGAATTGGGGTTGGGGGGGGAGGTGTTGGTGTTGGGGGAGAAGGCCGCACGCCGGCGGGTGCCAGGTCCCGGAGCGAGACCGTATCCTGCCGACTGTCGGGATACTCCTCGTATGCATATTGCGGGTTGGCGTGGAGTAACTGGACTCGCTCAACCAACGGGTCGGACTTGTGCACCAGCACATGCTTCCGGAGCAAGATGGGCCCGGGGGTGGCCAGCCAGGTCGGGAGAGGGGATCCTGAGGACGACTTCCTGGGGAAAAGATTAGTGGTAGTACAGAGGAGAGACCGGATTGAATGTAGGGCGCGGGAATGACTTCTTGCCAACGGGGAATAGGGAGATCTCTGGACCGTAGGGTCAGCAGGATGGTCTTCCAAATGGTGCCATTCTCCCGCTCGACCTGACCGTTACCCCGGGGGTTACAACTGGTCGTCCTGCGAGAGGCTATGCCCCTGCTGAGCAGGAACTGATGCAGTTCGCCACTCATAAAAGAGGACCCCCGGTCGCTGTGGATGTACGCGGGGTAACCAAACAGGGAGAAGATGGATGCAGGGCCTTTATGACAGTTGTTGTGGTCATGTCGGGACAGGGAATGGCAAAAGGGAATCGAGAGTATTCGTCGATAACACTCAAGAAATAAGTGTTACGGTTGTTGGAGGGGAGGGGACCCTTGAAGTCTGAGACATTCAAAGGGGCGGGATGCCTTGATCAGATGCGCTCATTCGGGGCGGTAGAAGTGCGGTTTGCACTCGGCGCAGACGTGGCAGTCCTTAGTGACGGTCCTGACTTCCTCGACGGAGTAGGGCAGGTTGCGGGTCTTAATAAAATGGTAGAAACGGGTGACCCCTGGATGGCAGAGGTCCGTGTGGAGGGAGCGAAGGCGGTCAGTCTGCGCGCTGGCGCAGGTACCGCGGGATAGGGCATCGGAAGGCTCGTTGAGCTTCCCAGGATGATACACGATATTGTAGTTGTACGTGGAAAACTCGATCCGCCACCGCAAGATCTTGTCGTTCTTGATCTTGCCCCTCTGTGCATTGTCGAACATGAAAGCTACTGACCGTTGGTCTGTGAGGAGGGTAAACCTCCTGCCGGCCAGATAGTGCCTCCAATATCGCACAGCTTCGACTATGGCCTGTGCCTCCTTTTCCACCGAGGAATGGCGGATTTCGGAAGCGTGGAGGGTTCGTGAAAAGAAGGCCATGGGTCTGCCCACTTGGTTCAAGGTGGCCGCCAGAGCTACGTCAGACGCGTCGCTCTCGACCTGGAATGGGAGGGACTCGTCGATAGCATGCATCGTGGCCTTTGTGATATCCGCTTTGATGCGGCTAAAGGCCTGGCGGGCCTCCATCGACAGGGGAAAGGAGGTGGACTGGATGAGGGGGCGGGTTTTGTCGGCGTAGTTGGGGACCCACTGGGCGTAGTATGAGAAGAAGCCCAGGCAGCGTTTGAGGGAGTTGGGGAGGGGAAGTTCCATCAGGGGGTGCATGCGTTCGAGATTGGGGCCTATCACTCCGTTACGCACTAAGTAGCCAAGGATGGCTAGACGGTCGGTGCTAAACACGCACTTATCCTTATTGTAAGTTAAATTAAGGAGTTTTGCGGTTCGGCTGAATTTTTGGAGGTTGATGTCGTGGCTCTGCTGGCCGTGGCCGCAGATGGTGACGTTATCGAGATACGGGAAGGTGGCCCGTAAACCGTGCTTGTCAACCATTCGGTCCATCTCCCGTTGGAAGACCGAGACTCCATTTGTGACACCGAATGGAACCCTGAGGAAGTGGTAGAGGCGCCCATCTGCCTCAAACGCGATGTACTTTCGGTCACTCGCGCGAATGGGGAGCTGGTGGTAGGCGGACTTAAGGTCCACCGCGGAGAAGACTTCGCGATCCTGTTAACCAGGTCGGAAATATGGCGGAGAGGATACATGTCCAGCTGCGTAAACCTGTTGATGGTCTGACTGTAATCGATGACCATCCGGTTTTTCGCCCCAGTCCGAACTACCAGCACTTGGGCTCGCCAGGGACTGTTGCTGGCCTCGATAACTCCTTCCTTGAGGAGCCTCTGGACCTCGAACCCGATGAAGGTCTGGTCCTGGGCACTGTATCGTCTGCTCCGAGCGGCAACAGGTTTACAATCTGGGGTGAGATTAGCAAACAAGGAAGGGGGGTCCACTTTGAGGGACGCGAGGCTGCAAACAGTAAGAGGAGGAATAGGGCCGCTGAATTGAAAAGTCAAGCTCTGCAGGTTGCACTGGAAGTCCAGGCCTAAGAGTGCCGGAGCGCATAGACGGGGGAGAATGAGGAGTTTGAAATTTTTGAAAACCCTCCCCTGGACTGTGAGGTCCGCTATGCAGCACCCGGTGATTTGGACGGAATGCGAACCTGAGACCAATTCAATTTTATGTTTAACTGGGTGGATGGGGGGCGCGCAGCGTCTTACCGTGTCGGGGTGGACGAAACTTTCCGTGCTCCCGGAGTCCAGCAGGCACCTTGTTTTGTGTCCGTTGAGCTGCACCGTCATTGTAGTCTTGGCGAGCGAGCGTGGTTGTGACTGGTCGAGCTTGATGGAAGCCAGTCGTGGTGAGAGTTCCAGAGCCTCTTCAGTGGCAGAGTAGTCGCTTGCAGGGCCTTCCGAGTTGGCCCAAGATGGCGGCACCCAGGACCCGCACGTGGAGTCGGGGTCCCAAGATGGCGGTGCCGAGGACACGCACGTGGAGCTGGGGCCCCAAGATGGCGGCGCCCATGGCCCGCACATGGCGTCCAGGGCCCAAGATGGCGGCGCCCGTGGGAGCCTCGTGGCGGCTGGGGGCAGTGTCAGCGGCGTCCGCGAGCATGTCGGGGCAGCTGGTGGCGCGGGTCGGGAGGACCGTGGGGCCGTTGCGTGAGCCAGGAGGTGGGCCGGAGAGGTTGGTGTGCGCCGTGGGGCCCGGGGGGGGGGGGGGGGGGGGCGATCCCCGGTCGCTGCGCGGGACAGCAGCGACCGACTTGGTCTGGCAGACCACCACGTAGTGGCCCTTCTTCCCGCAGCCCTTACACAGAGCGGAGCGGGCCGGGCAGCGCGGGCGGGGGTCCTTTGAGAGGCCACAGAAATAGCAACGGGGCCCAGCTAGTTTATCGGAGCGACCCGCGGCGCAGGCTTGGGGGTGGTCGGGGTCCACGGAGGATGGGGGTGGCGCGTGCCATGAAGTCCAGGGGGTTGCTGCGTGGCCGGGGGTGTATGCGCGGGCGTTCAGGTCAGCAACCTCCAGGGAGGTTGCAAGAGTCTGTGCTTCAGCTAGGCTGAGGGTGTTCTTCTCTAGCAATCGTTGGTGGATAGAAGATGGCTGCATGCCAGCAACGTAAGCGTCTCTGATTAGAAGTTCCATGTGCTCCGTCGCCGAAACCTGGAGACATGCGCACATTCTCCCTAGAGCTGCGAGGGCCTGGTAAAACTCGTCGAGGGACTCACCAGGGAACTGTTGTCTGGTCGTCAGGAGATGCCGTGCGTATACTTCGTTGACCGGCCGGAGAAAGTATCCTTTGAGAATCTCCATGGCCGCATCAAAATCACCTTCGTCTTCGACCATTGCGTAGACCGATGTGCCCACGCATGAGTGGAGGATGTGGAGTTCCTGCTCCATGGTGGGCTTGCCGGCTGCAGTCGTCAGGGAGCTATTAAAACACGCCTGCCAGTGTTTAAAAATTGCAGACGCATTTGCAGCATGCAGGCTGGTGCGGAGGCAGTCAGGCTTGATGCGAAGCTCCATTCCAAAATTCTAGCTGATTAAATTGATGTACCATCAATTCGACTCAAGAAACATTTAGGATCCGAACTGTGGCTATAATCAGCTAGTTGTTAGCCCGGTGGTCGACTACAGAGAATGGCCGACCGCCGGGAACTCTGGGTACTTAGAGGCGGGGCCTACTTTCCTCTCGACCAATTGGAGAGCAGTCACATGACTAGTCCCAACCAATCGGACGAGAGGCACATAACCAGCCAGAGCCAATGGGAAGCCAGTGCTCTGCACCAATGGCAGTGCTCATATCCATACCACCACATTTACTCTGCCCAGAGCTTCTGCCCAAATACCGTCCTCCATCTCCGCCCCCAAGCTCCTCTTCCCATTTGAGCTTCAGGTCTTCAGTCTGTGTATCCTCTGCCCCCATTAGTTCTTTGTAAATATCTGAGACTCTAGCCTCACCTACGTCTCCCCTAGAAACGATCTTGTCCTGCCTCCCTTTTGGCAGGAGGCGTGGGAAGGACGGCACCAATCTGCCCACAAAATCCCGCACCTGTAAGTATCTAAACTCATTCCCTCCCAACAGCCCAAACTTCTCCTCCAACGCCCTCATGCTCGGAAAGCTCCCTTCCAGGAACAGATCACCCACCCTCATAATCCCCGCCCTCTGCCACAGTCGATACCCACCGTCCATGTTCCCCAGGGCAAATTGGTGATTGCCGCAGATTGGGGTCCACACGATTGCATGCCTCCTCCACTGGCCCTCGATCCGCAGAGCAGCTACCACTATAGGGCTGGTGGAATACCACGCTGGCGGGAGCGGCAGAGGTGCCATAACCAGGGCTGCCAAACTGCTGCCCCTGCACAAAGCAGCCTCCATCCGCTCCCAAACCGACCCCGCACCCACCATCCATTTCCTTATCATCGTTATGTTGGCTCCCCAGTAGTAGTTGCTGAAGTTCGGCAACGCCAGCCCGCCTTCCCCTCTGTTCCTTTCGAGCATCATCTTCCTCACCCACGGGGACTTGCCCACCCAGACAAATCCCAGGATGATTTTTTTTAGCCTCTTAAAGAAGGACCTCGGGATGAAAATGGGGAGACACTCAAATATGAACAAGAATCTCGGGAGAATCGTCATCTTAACAGTCTGCACACTCCCCGCTAGTGACAGCGGGAACGCATCCCAATTCCGAACCTCCTCCCTCACTCGTTCCACCAATCGGGACAGGTTGAGCTTCTGCAACTAATGCGACCATCAATTCGCTCGAGACATGAGTAGAAGTAAATCGTGGCTTTAATCAACTTAGAACCGTGCCGGGGCTTCCGATGTGCACCATGGAGTAAGTGGTCACACGCAAGGCAGCTCCTTCCCAAGGTTACAGAAAAGAGCTCTTTTTTAAGCAATACGGGGTGGAATTTTGATGAAAAGGCGTAGGTGAATGTTGGAGGAGTACTTTCCCCCTGGAATGGTATGTGTCTTGGTTACCAGACCCGCAGAAACAGTGCAAGATTTGGCTGAAGCTGCAGCAGAGACAAAAGCCTCTTCCAGCATGCAGGCGGGGGAAGGGCGAGCTTAAAGGCCTCAAGCTGACTTGAGGGCCTTTGTGAAAGCTGAATTCTAGCAGCAGAGGGAACAACTTTGAAAAGACCTCACCAAGGCCATTGAAGAAGCGGTGACGGCTGACTTCCGGTGACGGTGGGCGGGAGGCAGCAGCGCGTTGGAGGATTCCCGTTCGGGAACGGCATTGTCGGGGATTGACGCCCGGTCCTAGGGGCAGCGAAGGTGGTGAAGGCCAGGAGAAAGTACAGGAAAGGGATATGTCGAGGTCCAGTAAGAAAACGGCTGTAAAAACAGCTGAAAATTCGTCAGGGAGTAGAAAGGTCACCGCGGGGTCACCAAGGAAAATGGAGGCTGGAGCACCAGGGGAGGCCGCATTGCTTACGGCTGAAAAAATAAGGTAATGGGTGCGGAATTCGAAAGGCAGTTTACAAAATACATGGAGACAATGAGGAAGGAGATGAGGGAGGTTTTGAGTGTGCTGGTGGAGGAGGCGATTTCCCCGGTGACGTCGGCGGTGGCGAGTGCACTGGCGGAGGTGCGGGAGCAAGGGGAGGCGCTGAAATACGTGGAGGAGACATTATTGCACCATGGTGATCAACTTACGTCGATGGGGAAGGAGATGCGGAAGGTTACGGAGATAAATAAGGATCTGCGAGGAAAAATGGAAGACCTGGAAAACAGGTCCAGGCGACAGAATTTGAGGATTGTGGGGCTGCCCGAAGGAGTTGAAGGGCCGAGACCGACTGAGTATTTTGCTGCAATGCTGGCAAAACTATTGTGGGAGGGGGAGGATCCCTCCCGATATGAACTGGATCGGGCTCATCGGTCGTGGAGGCCTGTACCAAAGGCGAGTGAGCCGCCAAGGGTAGTGACTCTGTGCTTCCGTAGGTACAGTGTGAAGGAGAAGGCCCTGTGCTGGGCCAAGCAGAAGCGGGTGGTGCAGTGGGCTGGAGCTGGTATACGTGTATACCAGGTCTTCACGGTGGAGCTGGCGAGGAGCCGGGCTGCTTTCAACTGGGTGAGGAGGGCACTGTACATTAGCAAGGTGCAGTGCGGCATTGTATATCCAGCAAAGCTGAGGGTGACTTACAAGCTCAAGGACTTTTATTTTGGAACGGCGGAGGCAGCAGAGTAGTTTGCGAAGGCAGAAGGACTGTGGCAGAACTGAGAAATTGAGAAATGGCCATGGCCGATGTAACCTCATGACTGTATTTTCTTTTTTTTTTGTTTGTTTGTTTCACTGCGTGCGGGTATATGGGCTAAAGGAGCCGGTGTTGTATATATTTGGACAAGGGAAGTGATGGGACTTTCACTCGAAGTGAGGGCTCTTTGGGGTGTAGGTGGATATGTGGGGTTTGTGCGCTAAAAGGGGATTTTTGGGCTTTCCTAGGGTCGGGCAAGGGGGAAAGGGACCCGGGTGGGGGCCTCCACGCTGGCCTGTCTAAGCTGGCCACTGAACAGGAGTGAGGTGCGGGGAGGGGCTGCGGCCATCGGAGCCTGGCAGAACAGGGTCCTAGTGGTCTAGCCGGGGTGGAAAGTTGGAGGGGAAGGAACCGAGGTTGGGGGAAGGAGTTTTACAAGAGGCAGTGGACGGGAGGAGTTGGGAAGGAGTGGGGGGGGTGGGTTTACAACTCTTGGGTATCATGTACGGCACTCTTTCAGAGGTTGGATGGCGCTGAGTGTCGGGGGGGGGGGGGGGGGGGGCTGGTGGAGTGGACTCTATGGTGACCATGGACGGTCCCTTTTTTCTTTTTCTCCTTTGCTTTTTGTTTCCACCGTGGGAGAGTTTGTTTTATTGGATGCATATATTGACAGGTGGGCCATTGTTTGGGGTGGTGGGAGGATGGGATCGTTGTTATTGTTAAGGGGATTGATTTTGTATTTGTTACCGTTTACTGTTTGTGGGTGGGGTGTACATTTTGGAGGAAAATGTGAAAATGGAGAATAAAAACATTTTTTTAAAAAAAACTTCGAACAGTGCCTGCCTGCAACTGAACCAATGCTGAGAACTGCCTGCAGGTCGACTGCTCTTTGTACCTCCCTTCAAGGGGGAGGAGCCATGGGCGGAGTCCGTACATGCCCCAACATGTTCCCCTATGGATAATGCCATACAATGGCCCATAGGAGAAGCCCACAAGGCAACAGTATAGCACGGATACAAATATACAAATACAAGTGCGACAGCACAGATACAAATACACTGGTGGATTATTAGTATAATACATTCACCACAGCAACCTGCCCCAGTCCTGTACCACCTATATCCCCCAAGTATCTAAAGCTTTCTCCTACCAGCCTGAACGGCAACCCCTTCAGCCTACTCTCCTGTCCCCTCGCCTGAATTACGAACAACTCGCTCTTAGCCATGTTCAATTTACATCCTGAAAACCGGCCAAATTCCCTCAGGATTTCCATGATACCGTCCATCCCCGCCATTGGGTCTCATACGTGTAACAGCAGGTCATCCGCATATAATGAGACTTTATGTTCGACTGCATGACCTTCAGGCCCCCCAATACCTCTTTGATCCTAACCAGGACACGCAGTCCGTCTACCAACCCCCTACCCACTCTTGGGAAGGTTAGTCCTTCCAGGAATCGCCTCATCCCCTCCGGTCCCCTGGGGGGTTCCGAAGTGTACAGCTTACTATAAAAGTCCCTAGACACCTTGTTCAGCCCTGCCGGGTCCCCCACCAGATTTCTCTCCCCATCCTCTATCCTTCCTATCTCCCTAGCCGCTTCTCTCTTCCTTAGTTGTTGGGCGAGCATTCTGCTGGCCTTCTCTCCATGCTCATATATCGCGCTTTTTGCCTTTCTAAGCTGCTCTACAGCCTTGTCTGTAGTCAGCACCCCGAACTCGGCCTGCAGCCTCTGTCATTTCCTGAGTAACTATGGCCTCGGGGACTCCACGTATCTCCTGTCAGTCCGTAAAATTTCCTGAACCAGTCGGTCCGTTTCTGCCCTATCTGTCCTGTCCCTATGAGCTCAGATTGTGATCAGCTCCCCTCTCACCACTGCCTTCAGTGCCTCCCAGAGCACTGCTGCTGAGACTTCTCCGGTATCATTTACTGGCAGGTAATTCTGCATGCATTTCCTGGGTCTCTCACACACCGCCTTGTCCTCAAGCAATCCAACTTCCAATCTCCATTGTGGGCACTGAAATCTATCCTTACAAATTTGTAGATCTACCCAGTGCGGAGCATGGCGGTTTAATCATATGTGTCGTCTTGTGTCTTCCAGGACCTGACGGAGATGGTATGTGGGGGGGGGGGGCATGAATGGGGGATGTGGGGGTGAGGGTGGGGTGCAGGTGTGAGTTTTGGGGGTGAGGGTGTGGGTCATGTGGGAATGTCATGGGGAACCGCAATTCAGCAGAATCTCACTTCCTCGCCCGTGGCCGCACCCAACCTCAGCGATCTCCCTTTCCTCTGGGCCGCCGGCCACATTCAGGGCCCTCTGCTCGGCCACAGCGAGGGACCGCAGGTCTGGTGATCCCCCTCTGGTCTCCTCCCACTCCAGGCGCTTGTGCGCGCCCTTCCCCTTGGGGGGTGGGGGGCGGGTGCAAAACTTTTAGGTGGTCCAACTGTAGAACATGGCTCCGGCTGCTGTTTTTGTCTCTTTCTCTGTCTCTAATCTAAAGCCGTGTTTTGTCCCAGGTACTGTTTACTGTATGATATAAATATGTGCTTTTACTTCTCTATGGGAGGACATTTTGGAGTGACTTGAATCTATCCAGCCCTCCATGAATTCATGCTTGATTAAAAGACCTTTGGTGACTTATAATTTCCTCGACATCGACGCATGCAGGTGGTGGATAGCTGGTGGCCTCAGTGGTCAGGGCACCCGGCCATGGCGGTTGGCATGGGTGTTGTCATTTGGGCAGGGTGGAGATTCGGCTGTCCTCCGGGGGGAGGAGGGGGCGGGTTAAAGGTGTATGGGGGTGGAGTTAGTGCCAGGGGCTGCCAAATCACCCTGGCCACCCTGAGGAGGTTGTGCAGTTTTTTCATGCACTTGATGCCAGTCCGGACGATATTGCCCATGGCACTGACTGCCTGTGCAACCTGCGCCCAGGCACGGTGAACGTCAACGCCTGGCAGCCTTCCTCCCGGACCAGGGCATAGGGTCATCCGCCTCTCCTCCACCACGTCCAGGAGGGTCTCCAGCTCAGCGTCTCTGAATCCCTGAACAGCTCTCCTTACAGCCATCTTATTGGCTGGGATGGTGAGTGTCGGGGGCGGGGATCGTTTATGTGCGGCTGCGGCTTGTCAGCCTCGTGAGTGTCAATCACGGACCCGACGAATCCAGCACTGTTTTTTGTGGAAATGATTGTGTTCCACCTAGCGCCGGTGCTAGCCCATTAGTGGTATCGAAATCGGTGCAGGTGTGGCGCCGATATTTCTGTCATTATGTCTGCTGGTGTCATCACTTCGTCTCAGAAACAGAGAATCCAGCCCAGAATCTATGATGTCAGAGACTTGTGGTAGGAGATGGTGTAGTACGTAAATATGAATACAAAAGATATGGATACAGACTTTGGGGGAGTCGTATCATTCGGGTTTGTGAAGGTTAATGTGTGGGTCTGTTTAAATAGCACCTCCCATAATGATGATGTAAGATAGCACCGTGACTGGGAGAGGAGGGGAGAATGTTCATGGCTTCAGCAGTGTAACATCATGGATAGCTGTACTTAGTTCAACGGCTGGATTATCCGTCGCGCTGCATCACGTTTCTCTTTCACCCCTCTGTCGGGATGCTCCATTATGCTGGCCGGTCAATGGGGTTCCCCATTGTGGGGCTGCCCCACACCGTCAGGAAACCCCCGGGCTGCGGGCAAAACGGAGCATCCCGCCAACGGAGAATCCAGCCTCAGTTGTGTAAAATAAACCAGTTGCTGTTTGAAAATACCCAACGTTTCAGTAATGATTCCATAGCTAAAGTAACAAACATACATCATCTTGCTTTTGCATTTGATTAGATTGAATTCAGACCAAACCTTTCCAGGCTACACTCAGACCGAATCTTGTCCTTTGCACTTTTAATGCCAGTAAATGACAGCACTGGGGTTTCACTCACCCACAATACAGAAGCGGAGTGTCAGACTATGTTCCTCCTGGTGTCTAATATGTGTCATGGTGCAGAAATAGAAGCCAGTGGCTTGCGAAGTTTCCCAGTTTAACAGCATCAAGCTTCCATCAAGCCTCATTCGATACTGATCACCCTCTCCTGGAAAACAAGTAGATACAGTCCTCATAACAAATAATCAAATAGAGTACAGGAAAGGCACTTTGGCCAACTCTGCTTGTGCTAGTTTTTTGAAAGTGCTTTCCAGTTACTCCCACTCCCTCCTCTTTCACCATAGGATACATGCTTAACCACTATACACACTTATGGCAATGATTTATTTTTCACCCCTTCATCTATCTTTCCTTATTTCCTCCAAGATTTAGCTTCTAATATTGGATTGGATTGGATTTGTTTATTGTCACGTGTACCGAGGTACAGTGAAAAGTATTTTTCTGCAAGCAGCTCAACAGATCATTCAGTACATGAGAAGAAAAGGGAATTAAACAGAATTCAAGAAAATACATGAGAATACATAGTAGGGCAACACAATATATACAATATGTGCAGAGTTTGCAGATTTCAGCCACCTTTGGCACTACAACTGAAATTATACATCTGCTTTAAAGAGGGGTAATCATCGAGTGCTGGATTTTCATGCCTCCATCTGCCTAAAATGGATGTTATGAACTGTGGAGGAAGCCTCATCTGGAGTCGGGATCCTTTTGACAGGCAAGTTTAAAAGGTGTTGACAAGTTTGCATGTCATTATGTATTGGTGTGTGATAAGTTAGATACGTTTTTAATGCATTGAGCAATGATAGAGAATTGTTCTTAAAAGGTATGTGATTATTAAATTGACTAGCATTTTGAAATTTTTCAGGTCCATTAGGGTACAATGGATAAAGTGCTCTCCTGCATTCAATAGTACTGAGATTAAAACTTGAAGGTGTCAATTTCCCTGTCAATTAATCCTTCCTTCGATTGAAAGCACAGACATCTGTTCAACATTTTGAAGCAGTGATCTGCTCCACTACTTCAAAAAGCTTCAATATGTTCAGTCCAGAGATCTGTTCATCGTTTTGAAACAGCAATTTTGAATAGTGTGGGATGGCAGTCCCTGGCAGAAGGCTGGATTGTGACTTCAGGAAATAAACTTGACTTGCGATTCCCGCCTCGAAGATGAAAATGTAGGCTTGCGTATCAGTGTTCCTGATTACGATCCAGTACCTCTTGCTGGAATATGTGTGTTCTGATTGGATGTCAGATAGGGGAAGAATCAGGTTTGGCTGTCATGTCCCCTAGGCGAAGACTATCTGGGCTCACAGATAAAGAATTGGCTCCGAAGTAAGGTACTGGAGGCAGGTAATCCCCTGCAACTCCAGCTTCCAGTACAGATGATGCAGAAGAAAGCCAGAGCTCCAAGAGGGAGTTAAGTGACTTCAATTCTACTCCACTCAAAGCAGTACCTCGCTTTACTTTGGAGCTGACATATATAGTTTCCCTATCAGGAAACACTAATCCACAGACATATTAGCCTTGTATTATTCCCTTCGACCAGCCATCAAGAAACAACTCTCACGACACTATTGTGCTTCCCCTCAGTAATAAATGATTGAATTCTACTGTAGCCACCTGGGGTGGCCACGTCCCGATTTCAAAATGGACATTTGCAGAGAGTAAAGGGAAAATTGGACAATGCTAAGAAAACAAGCAGATGCAAGGTTTGTCTGTGGATTGGAGTTTGCAGCTCCCGGACAAAAACGATACTACAAGCCATTAGCATAGTAATGAGTTATCTCTGGAGACGAAAGAGAAACATTTAAGCAAACGATACCAGAGCAGACTCCCCGGCGCCAGTGGGGACTAAAACAAAGGCAGGCCAACGGTCACCTAGGGCCCGCCCAGCGATCAAGCAACGACCCCTTTATTGGAGAAAATCAATACAAATGATTAGGATATGGTCCAATTAATTGGGGCCAAGTTCAAGGACTTCCCAAAAGAGCGCAAAGCCCCTTTGGGGTATAAAAAGGAGCCCCGAAGACAGATCGCTCACTTCTTCATCTTCATCATCTTGGCCTTGGCTCTCAGCGACGAGAGACCCGCCAAGCACCAGACAAGTAAGTTTAAAGTCAACGCACGCTACGAGATAGGCGCTCCTAGCTACTATTCTACACCAGGTCGATGCCAGCAGCCTCAGGACCGGACAACGGCCATTGTTCCTCTGACTGAGTGGGCACCAGAAGCTAAGTATAGGCTTTTAATAGTAGTTGTAGTTTAGCGAGTAGAGTTTGTGCATGAGTATAATTGACTGTGTGTGTAAATAAATGTGCATTGATTTCAAACTTACTAACAAGTCTTTGATCAGTATTCGGTTTTGAACCTTGTGGCGGTATCGAAAGGATACCTGGCGACTCTTGAGCTAGCATAATTAAAACAGAGCAAATTAAGAAGACAGCATAACGAGCAACACCACTCCCAACATTAACAGGTTGGACAGTCGTCTTCCATTGAGCAGTTGGACCTTTTGTACTGAATGAACTCATGTATTGTAAGAGGTTAGACAGAAAGAACATAGAGCCTGACAAATTCATCCTGGTGTCTTAAAATAAGTGGCTGCTGAAATAGTAGATGCATTGGTTTTCATTTTTTTTAAATCCCTAGATCCTGGGAAAATCTAATCAGATTGGAAAATAGTGAATTCAAGAAATTGAATTCTGTCAAGAAATGAAGGAGACAGAAAGCAGGAAAGTACAGCTTAACATTTGTCATTGGGAAAATACTGGACTCTATTACTAATGATGTTGTAGCATGACACTTAGAAAACCTCAATGCAATCTTGGCAGAGTCCACGTCATTCTATGAAAGGGAAATCATGTCTGACTAATTTATTGGAGTTCTTTGAGGATGTACAATATTGTGGGCCGAAGAGCCTGTTCTGTGCTGTATTTTTCTATGTTCTATGTTTTATAAATAATAAGCAACGTGAATGAATGGAAACCTGTGGATGTACTGTTTTTAGACTTCCAGATGGCATTTGACATGGTGCTACATCAAAGGTTACAATGCAAAATAAGAACTCATGATGTAGGAGGTAACATATTAGCATGGATAGAGGATTGGTTTGCGAACAGGAAACAAGAGTACGCATAAATGGCTCATTTTCGGGTTGGCAAGATGTGATGAGTGGAGTGCCACAGGGCTCAGTGCTGGAGTCTCAACTATATACAATTTATATTGATGATTTGGATGAAAGGACCTAAGAACAAACAACAATACAGCACAGGAACAGGCCCTCTGGCCCTCCAAGCCTGTACCAGTCATGATACTAACCTTGGCCGAAACCCTCAGCACTAACTTGTATTTGTCAAGATGCCTTTTCAACGCCGTTAATGTATCTGTTTCCACAACCTCCCCTGGCAACATGTTCCATGCACTCACCACCCTCTGTGGGAAAAATCTGCCTCGCAAATCTTCTCTAAACTTTGCCCAAAGACCTTAAACCTATGCCCCCTGTGACCTGACCCCTCCACCCTGGGAAAGTATTGAACTCCTTATTTAAGTAAGGATATAATAATAATAATAAAAAATGTGCATTGCCGAAAAAAGGAAAACATTTTTGTCAAGGCTTCTCATCTTGCACTCATCAAGACAATTTGAAGCTATGTTGCAGAAGCAACATGAGTAGTATTCACCAGTAGCAGGATGCTGCTGTCAAACCAAAAGGATATTTTTCCACCACGAAAATGAGTAATGCGGCCTATGAATCTCAGTGGCAGTGTGATGTAGGCTATACATCCCAAATGCTGGCAGATCACAGCATGTCCCTTCTGTTGTTCGCAACAGGCAAAATGCAGGTCATACCCAATGAGCCCATATTTGCAAAACTCAAAACACAGTGACAACATTAGATTTTATTCCACGATTGGACAACATTTGCTAAATTATCCTCAGTATGCTAATAACAACCAATTTCAGATTGTCAGTCAGGCTCGCAGTGTGACGCATTTGCCTGAACTGGATGCTACATATTGTCATGAGAATGTCGCTTTAAGAAATGTTTGGCTGCTCATGTTACTGCAGTGATGTCAGAGTGTGGGTGGAGCTGAGCTCTGTTTCTGCTTTTTAGTTTCACTTTGAGAAAAGCTTGGGTGTGTCTGTCTTTTTAGTTTTGTTTTTTAGTGTGTTGCAGCTGAAGTCAAACAAAGCAGCTGTACTGCTGGTCTTTCTCTGCCATCCAAAGACTATCTCTGGATCATTTAGTGAATTCAGAAGAATTATAAATGTTTTCAGTAGTGACTGTAAACTCTGATGTGCTTATGTTTAAAGGTTTGTTAAGTCTTCTGGGTGTTAAAAGAACAGCATACAGATTACTTAGTGTTGTATTCTTTGGGTGGTGTTTTTTATTTACTGGTTGCTAAGATATTCATTGTTTGTTTTAAAAAGGTTAACTTGAGTTCATAGAATAAACATTGTTTTGTTTTAACAAATACTGGTGTTGCTCGTTCTGGGTGAGTGTGCTTTACACTCAATTTGGCTCTGTTTTATTACTTAGCTCTAGAGTCGCCAGGCAACAAGATACAGCCACAAGTTTCAAGTTCAAGTTCAGGCCAATAACTCAATACACCAGTTAGTAAGTTCAAACAAGACACGTTTATTATAATACAGTTATCTACTACTTATGCATATAAAACTACAAGACTAGGCTAATCCTACCACTAACAGGCCAATACTTATCTGGAATAAGGGAACTGCCAGATCAGGGAACAATGGCCTCTTGCTTTGTCCTGGATCCGCAGGCTTCCAGTCGGTGTGGACTAAAGGGGTCAGGAGTGTCTACTCTCGTAGCGTGTGTTGTATGACACTTACTTGATGGCGGCTGCTGACCAGTCCTCTCCTTCTCAAGGTCTTCTGCTGCAACGGTGGTCAAGGAGAGCGCTGGCTAAGAGGAGCTGGTTAAGAGAACAAATCAGTCCTGGGACCTGACTTTTATAGGTCCCAGGGGCTTTGCATCCTTCTGGGCGGACCCTCTATAAACCTGCAATCGATTGGGTCTCTTCCCAATCGATTGATTTGAATTTCCCCAATAACGGGGCCGTTCCTCGATCACCGGGCGGTTCCTTACACCTTATTGGTGTCCTTTGTCTTAGACTCTACTGGCGCCGAAATGTCTGGCCTTCCATAGAATATTTAACTGTTGTGTCCATTATGCCTGGGAATCACCGTAAATCGCTTCATTAATATGCGCAGCTTGTTAGTTACAATTCTGTCGGGTTTCTGTGGCAGCTAGAATACAGGGGATTCTGCAGACTGCTGGTTTCTTTGTCAATGTCCATTTTACCCTGCAATCTTTGCGTTCTTCCATTTTGTGTGGAAGTGGCCAACCCAGGTGGCTACACTGGTCCATTTCTGCTGCACCATTCCTGTAGAGTGAGCCGTGTGCTCCCCATACCACAATCCATTAAAAGTTGTGGGTCAGGTGAACTCCATGATACACTTTGGGATTCTCTAAACCCTGACCCATAACAATATATTAATACTTAGGGTCCTGTTCTTTGCGAACAGAAAGAACATGTACACATATTTTGCCTATTTTAGCTAAACATAGTAAGAGCAGGATTTAGCGGGTCCATTAGCCGTGCGCACACGTCCCGTAATGGCTGCGAAATGTCACGAAAGGCCAAAAACAGGATTTGCTCTGTCAGCGAGATCTCGGTTTGAGATTTTCCCTGCCAGTGATCAGGTTCACTCCCAGCAAAGGCATGAACCTGATTTCCCTGAATTTGAATACATTATAATGTAATTAAATGGCATTATGCCAAAGCGACCACCCATGACGTATCCCCCCCTTCAGGGGGTGTGACACCATATAGGGGGGAACCATTGCTGGTTGAGGGTTGAGGGAAAAGGCTGGACATTGCCCCCAGCAGTGCCAAAGGGGCAATGCCAAGTGGGCAAATGAAAGGGTAGTGCCAAGGGGGCTCTGGCAGGGAAGGGTAACCCTCCTACAGTGGCGGGGAGAGGGAGAGCCCCCAGGACAGTGTAGGGAGTGGGGGGGAAGAGCCACGATAACAGGAAGGGGGGTGCGGTAGTCGGTGATGTGTGCCCCAGGGGGAGGGTGGGGCTTTCCTGGCATGTTTTCTCCCCAGCTAACGGTGTGATCCTCGCCAGCACTTTGAAAATGCATCAAATGATGTTTAATCAGGCATGCTAAGAGTCTGTGAAGCTCGGGAGCGTCACACAGCTTTTCTCACCTGATCTAGCACTCTATGCAATTTTTAGAAAATTCCGTCCAAGTGGCAGCCATTTATGCATTCATTCATCAAGGCTTTGCCGTGATCAATCAGAGTTAAGCTGCTTAAATTTTGGCTTAAATTTGCAAACAATGCTTGGCAGCGACTGATGCATTCCCCATGACAATGCCTCGACCAATCATTTGCCAACCTATCAGCTCTATCTTATATAGTATAAATTGTTATTCCCTTACATTGAATTGGTTTTCGTGCAAATTTCCCTGATGAGTGCAAGACAAAATGTTCTGTATGACCAAACTACGTTATGGATTTAAATATGTTAAAAGCAGTTTTGAGAAAGTTCGCTTGATTGATCCCTGGGATGGGGGGTTATCTTATGAGGCTAAACAGGATGGGCCTGTATCCATCGGAGTTTAAAAGAATGAGAAGAGATTTTTTTTTCAATTAAGGGGCAATTTAACATAGCCAATCCACCTACCCTGCACATCTTTGACTTGTGGGGGTGAGGCCCATGCAAACACGGGGAAAATGTGCAAACTCCACACGGATAGTGACCCGGAGCCAGGACTGAACCCGGGTCCTTGGCGCTGTGCCACTGCGCCACTGTGCTGCCCCCAAAAAGATGTGATCTTATTGAAACGGATAAGATCCTGAGAGGATTTGACAAGTTGGTGCTGAAAGGGTGTTTCCCCTTGTTGATGCGACTAGAACTAGGGACATAATTTTAAAATAAGATGGAGATTGGGCAAATTATTTTCTCTCAGAAGGTCGTGAGTCTTTGGAATTCTTTCCCCAGAGATCAGTGGAAGCAGTGTCGACAGGAAAATGGAGTTGAGGTCACAATCAGATCAGCCATGATCTTATTGAATGGTGGAGGAGGCTCAAGGGACTGAATGGCCAACTCGTGCCACTAATTAATATGTTTGTATGTATCTAATTATTCCAAACATCTACACAAACACTTACACATAGCTATACAATCACATTGACATCTGGGGCAGGCGTGGGGTCGGAGAATCCCACCCTTGTTTTTGCAGTAATTGTCCAACCCTGCACGATGGTGACTAAATGGCCTTACCATTCCCTTTGTTTAATGTTTCCTTCCCATATGGTATATTTGCCTCTTTTCCTGAGGGACTGGGATACTGAACTGGTTAGAAATCAGCGAACGATAGCTGTAAAACCTACTGATAAAGAACTGTTTCCCCTCACCCTCCTCCTAACCACCCCCCCCCCCCCCCCACAAGGAAATTATGTGGAATCCAAGGGGCTGGAATAATCTTTTCTAAATGAAAGTAAGTTTGGATTGGGACTAAAACTGGTCATGACTTCTGCCCAGACTATCTCAGGTAATTCCCAATAACTCACAGACCTCGGGTGAAATTCTCCGACCCCCCGCAGGGTCAGAGAATCGCCCGGGACCGGCGAAAATCCCGCCCCCGCCGTGGCCGGAATTCTCCGCCACCCGGGAATTGGCGGGGCGGGAATCACACCGCGCCGATCGGCCAAAGTCCGATGGGTCGAAGTCCCGCCGCTGAGAGGCCTCTCCCGCCGCCGTGGTTTCAACCACCTCTGGTGGCGGCGGGATTTGCGGCGCGAGCGGGCCCCCGGGGTCCTGGGGGGGGGCGCGGGCCGATTGGACCCCGGGGGTGCCCCCACAGTAGCCAGGCCCGCGATTGGGGCCCACCGTGGGGGCACTCTTTTTCTTCCTCCATCGCCACGGCCTCCAGCATGGCAGAGGCGGAAGAGAACCCCCCTACCGCGCATGCGCCTGTGGTGACGTCAGCGGCAACCAGTGGTGACGAACCGGCGAAGGCCTTTCGGCCAGCCCCGACGCCGGCTGGCGGGTGTCAAAGGCCGTTGGCGCCGGTTTTGGTGCCAGTTGGCGTGGCGCCAACCACTCCGGCGCGGGCCTAGCCCCCAAAGGTGCGGAGAATTCTGCACCTTTGGGGAGGCCCGACGCCGGAGTGGTTGGCGCCACTCCGCTACGTCGGGACCCCCCCCGCCCCGCAGGGTAGGGGAGAATCCCGGCCCTCATGCCTGAATCCAACAACAGTTTCAGTTCCACTTCTTACTTACATACCTATCAAATGTGCCCGGGACTCCCCCTCCCTCCACCAATAAGTCGAGGGATTGCTGATGGTGTTCTGACTTAGCTCTGGAGTCAGACAGTAAATGGCGACAGGTGACCCTCTCAACGGAATCAAAACTTCAACTGAAAAACAAGATGAGACATTAGCAAGTTTATGTGACAAATTTCAATGATTTCCATAGTTTTCCAATGTTTCCCTACTTTCATGATGACTAGTTTTTTTTGTTTTTTTTTTATAAATTTAGATCACCCAATTATTTTTTTTTCTATTGAGGGGCAATTTAGCGTGGCCAATCCACCTACTCTGCACATTTTTGGGTTGTGGGGGCGAAACCCACGCAGACACGGTGAAAATGTGCAAACTCCACCCGGACAGTGACCCAGACCCGGGATCGAACGTGGGACCTCAGCGCCGTGAGGCGGTTGTGCTAACCACTAGGCCACCGTGCTGCCCTCCATGATGACTAGTTGAAGGAGGATTCCACAGGACACTCTTGTATGTTGTCCAGGTAGTCATGCTTCAGAAGAACATCTGGATAGTAAGTATTGGGATATTCATTTGAAAAAAAATTATGTTCATTTTTATAGCACCTTTCAAAATCTCAGAACGGACTTCCGGTTGCGGTAATGAGGAGCTAAGCCGCACGTTCGGCAGCTCCCGCTATTAAAGGACTTTCGGGCCTATTTTAGGGCCCCAAACGGCGCTGTTTCAACGATTCCCGGTGGGGGAAGGTGTTTGGATGAACATTCCCCGAAATTTATGGTGCTTACCCGGAGTGGGGCAAAGGAAAAGGCTGCAGCAGCCCCCCAGGAAAAGCAGGGGAAGGAGGACAAAATGGCGGCCGGCGGAGCACCCGAGGACTGGTGGAAGTGGGCGCAGGAGCAGCAAGCTGCTCTTCTGCGCTGTTTTGCGGAGCTGAAGGCTGAGTTGCTGGACTCCCTGAATGCGACTACCAACAAGCTGCTTGAGACCCAGACAGCCCAGGGGGTGGCCATTCAGGAGTTGCAGCGGCAGGCCGCTGAGCGGGAGGAGGAGGCCGTGGTCCTCGTGGGGAAGGTGGAGTTGCACGAGGCACTTCACAAAAAGCGACAAGACCGCTTGGAGGAGCTGGACGTTCGCACGAGGCGAAAGAATTTGAGGATCCTGGGCCTGGCGGAGGGGCTGGAGGGGTCGGATCTTCCGTCTTATGTGACCACGATGCTGAGCTCGTTGATGGGAGCGGGGTCTTTCCATTTGCCCCTGGAGCTTGAGTGAGCCCACAGACTGCTGGCCAGGAGGCCCAAGACAAATTAACCCCCGCGGGCGGTGCTGGTGCGGTTCCATCGATTCAGCGACCGGGAGTGTGTGCTGCGCTGGGTCAAGAAAGAGAGGAGCAGCAAGTGGGAGAATGCGGTAGTGCGAATCTACCAGGACTGGAGTGCGGAGGTGACTAAGCGGCGGGCCGGGTTTAACCGGACGAAGGCGGTGCTGCATGCCAAGCAGGTCAAATTTGGAATGCTGCAGCCTGCGCGTCTGTGGGTGACATATAAGGACCGGCACCACTACTTCGAGTCCCCGGAGGAGGCGTGGGTCTTTTTATAGGCGGAGAAGCTGGACTCGAACTAGGGTCTGGGGGCTGCGGGGTCCGGTGCACTATGGTCGTTGCTGTTTTTGCTGTTGCTGTTTTTGTAACTTTGACATGTGTTTTCTATGCTGGTTTTTTGCTCTGTTTCCGGGTGGGTCTGTTGGGTAGGGTTTTGGGTTATGTGGGGAATGTTGGGGGTTTGTTTTTTATTTTCTCTTCTGTACGGGGCTGGGGGATGGGGTGGAGCTGGAATTTGGGGAGCGGCGCCAGAAGGGTGGGGTGGGGCAGTGTGAAAGCGCGGGCTTTCCTCTGGTTTCCCGCGCTGCGGGGCAGGGGGGTGGAGCTGGTGGTGGGGGCGTGGCCTCTACTGTTTTTTTACCGCGCTGAAGCGGTGCCAAGGAGGTGTGGCAGGAGGGGGGATGACCCCATGCTGGGAGGGGCCGGGTTTTGGCGGGAGATGCCAGGGTCAGCTGACTCACGGAAGTACCATGGAGGGTGCGTCGCGGCTAGGAGGGGTCCTAGCCTGGTTGGGGGGGGGGGGGGGGCACCGGGTTGCTGCTGGAAGGGCCAGGAGGGAGCTGGTGTGGGGGGGGGGGGGGGGGGGGGGAGCGGTATCGTTATGGGGGACGGGTCAGGCAGGGTGTGCTGGCCTGGGGCGAGCAGTCGATGAGCTATGGCTAGTCGGCGGGGGAGGGGGGCGGGGTGCCCTCTGATCCGGCTGATCACCTGGAACGTGAGGGGGCTGAATGGGCCGGTTAAGAGAGCTAGGGTATTTTCTCATTTGAAGGGGCTGAAGGCGGACGTGGCTATGCTCCAGGAGACCCACTTGAAGGTGGCGGACCAGGTTCGTCTGAGGAAGGGGTGGGTGGGGCAGGTTTTCCATTCAGGATTAGACGCGAAGAACCGGGGGGTGGCGATTCTGGTGGGGAAGAGGGTGGCGTTCGAGGCGTCTGAGGTGGTGTCGGACAAGGAGGGCAGATATATTATGGTGAAGGGTAGGCTGCAGGGAGAGAAGGTGGTGCTGGTTAACGTGTATGCCCCGAATTGGGATGTTGCTGGCTTTATGAGGCGCATGTTGGGCCGCATTCCGGACCTGGAGGCAGGGGGCCTGATCATGGGGGGAGGCTTTTAACACAGTGCTAGATCCCCCACTGGACCGGTCCAGTTCAAGGACGGGTAGGAGACCGGCGGCGGCCAAGGTGCTGAGTGGGTTTATGGACCAGATGGGAGGGGTGGTTCCCTGGAGGTTTGGGAGGCCGAGGGCGCGGGAGTATTCCTTTTTCTCCCATACATAGGGTTTACTCCCGAATAGATTTTTTCGTCCTGAGCAGGGGATTGATCCCGAAGGTTCAGGATGCCGAGTATTCGGCCATAGCAATTTCAGACCATGCTCCGCACTGGGTCGATCTGGAGATGGGGGAGGCGCGGGACCAGCGCCCGCTGTGGCGCCTGGATGTGGGGATGCTGGCTGATCAGGAGGTGTGTAGGAGGGTCCGGGGAAGTATTGAGGGGTATCTTGAGACCAACGACACGGGGGAGGTCCGGGTGGGGATGGTCTGGGAGGCTCTGAAAGCAGTGATCCGGAGGGAGCTGATTTCCATCCGGGCCCATAGGGAAAGGAGGGAGAGGAGGGAGAGGGAGAGACTGGTGGGGGAGCTCCTGGACGTGGATAGGAGGTACGCAGAGGCCCCGGAGGAGGGGTTGCTGGGGGAACGGCGTAGTTTGCAGGCCAAGTTCGACTTGTTGACCACCAGAAAGGCGGAGACACAGTGGAGGAGGGCGCAAGGCGCGGTATATGAGTATGGGGAGAAGGCGAGCAGGATGTTGGCGCATCAGCTCCGTAGGCGAGATGTGGCTAGGGAAATTGGTGGAGTGACGGATAAGGGTGGGAATGTGGCGCAGAAGGGGGCAGAGGTGAACGGGGTCTTTAGGGACTTCTACGAGGAACTGTACCGGTCGGAGCCACCAATGGGGGGAGGGGGGGGGGGGGGGAGATGGAGAGCTTCATGAACAGGCTACGTTTCCCAAAGGTGCAAGAGGAGCTGGTGATGGGGCTGGGGGCGCCGATAGAGTTGGAGGAGCTAGTCAGGGGGATTGGTCAAATGCAGTCAGGGACAGGCCTCAATCTCGCTGATACCTAAGAAAGACAAAGACCCAACGGAATGTGGGTCATACAGACCCATATCTCTGCTGAACGCAGACGCCAAAATACTGGCCAAAATCCTAGCCAAAAGGCTAGAAGACTGTGTACCTGAGGTGGTCACAGAGGACCAGACGGGCTTCGTCAAAGGTAGACAGCTTACCGCGAACATCAGGCGCCTGCTGAACGTGAAAATGACCCCCTCCGGGGAGAGAACACAAGAGGTGATCGTCTCCCTGGACGCAGAAAAGGCCTTCGACAGAGTCGAATGGAAATACCTCATAGAGGTACTGGAGCGGTTCGGGCTTGGAACAGGGTTCACCGCTTGGGTAAAGCTCCTATACAACGCTCCCATGGCGAGTGTACGGACCAACAATACCAACTCCCAATACTTCCAGCTGCACAGGGGCACCAGACAAGGATGCCCACTGTCCCCGCTGCTGTTCGCACTAGCAATCGAACCGCTCGCAATCGCGCTCAGGGCAGCAAAAAATTGGAGGGGGATCCGAAGGGGAGGTAGAGAGCACAGAGTCTCACTCTATGCGGATGATCTGCTCCTCTATATCTCGGACCCACAAAGCAGCATGGACGGAATCATAGCGCTCCTGAAAGAGTTTGGAGCCTTCTCGGGCTACAAACTCAACATGAGCAAAAGTGAGATCTTCCCAGTACACCCGCAAGGGGGGGGGGGGGGGCAGCACTAAAGGGCCTGCCGTTCAAACAAGCCCGAAATAAATTCCGCTACCTGGGGATCCAAATAGCCCATGACTGGAAAGGGATCCACAAATGGAACCTCACCAGCCTGACGGAGGAAGTTAAAAAGGACCTGCAAAGATGGAACACACTCCCGCTCTCCCTCGCGGGGAGAGTCCAGACGATCAAAATGAACGTACTGCCCAGGTTCCTTTTCCTGTTTAGATCCATTCCGATCTACATCCCCAAGGCCTTTTTCAAAGCGCTGGACAAACATATCATGGCGTTCGTATGGGGGGGTAAAAATGCTAGGATCCCAAAGAAGGTCATACAAAAAACAAAATCCAGGGGGGGGCTAGCCCTCCCGAATCTACAATTCTACCACTGGGCGGCAACAGCCGAGCGAGTAAGGGGATGGATCCAGGAGCCAGAAGCCGAGTGGGTGCGTGCGGAGGTGGCCTCCTGCATGGGAACCTCCCTCCGGGCCCTCGCCACGGCAGCACTTCCATCCCCACCCAAAAAACACTCCACCAGCCCAGTGGTGACAGCCACCCTCCAATCCTGGAACCAACTGCGGCAGCAATTTGGCCTGTACAAAATGTCGGACAAGGCTCCCATCTGCAACAACCATAGGTTCAAACCAGCACTGACCGACGCCACCTTCAAAAGGTGGAGGCAGGACGGGGGGACACTGACAGTCAGGGACCTATACACGGACGACAGGATCGCAACACTGGACGAACTGACAGAGAAATTTCAGCTAGCTGGGGGGAACGAGCTACGGTACCTGCAGCTCAAAAACTTCCTACGAAAGGAGACAAGGACGTACCCACAACCGCCACGACAGACACTATTGGAAGACCTACTGGACGCAAGTATCCTAGAGAAAGGGAACTGTAGTGACATGTATGACCGACTGGTAGACAGGGACGACACCGTACTGGACGCAACAAGAAGGAAATGGGAGGACGACCTGGGGATGGAGATAGGGTGGGGACTCTGGAGCGAAGCACTGCATAGGGTCAACTCCACCTCCACGTGCGCAAGGCTCAGCCTGACGCAACTAAAAGTGGTACATAGAGCCCACTTAACGAGAAACCGTATGAGTAGGTTCTTCCCGGAGGTGGAGGACAAATGTGAGCGGTGCCAGAGAGGCCCGGCCAACCACGCCCACATGTTCTGGTCTTGCCCCAGACTTGTGGAGTACTGGACAGCCTTCTTCGAGGCTATGTCCAAAGTGATGGGGGTGAGGGTGGAGCCATGCCCGATAGTGGCGGTCTTCGGGGTTTCAGACCAGCCAGATCTATTCCTGGGGAGGAGGGCGGACGCCCTTGCCTTTGCCTCCCTGATTGCCCGCCGTAGAATCCTGTTTGGCTGGCGGTCAGCAGCACCACCCAGAGCTGCAGACTGGCTGTCCGACCTCTCGGAATCTCTCCAAATGGAGAAAATCAAATTCGCCATCCGAGGGTCGGACGACGGCTTCCACAGAACGTGGGAGCCATTCATGCAACTGTTCCGGGACCTGTTTGTGGCCAACGTACATGAGGAAGAATAGTCGGGTGGCCAAGAACCAGGGGAAAATGGGCGGGAATCGGGGGAAGGTAGCCGGGGGGAGGGGGGGGGGGGGGGGGCTACGGGCTCGGTATGGGGGTTTGATGGCAAGCCAAGGCCCAAAACCAAACTATAAATAAATGCCTATAAACATGTGCCTCGGCCATATTGGGGAATGTAAAATATGTATGCTGGCTAAAGGGGGCGGCCACAATTATTGTTATGAAGATGCTTACCTGTAAATATTCATGTAAAATTTTTGTGTTTTCCTTTTTTTTTTCCCTCTCTCTAATAACTTGTAATTTGTCATATATAAAATATGAAAACTCAATAAAAAAACATTTATAAAATGCAGTCAGGAAAGGCGCCGGGGCCGGATGGGTTCCCGGTGGAATTTTATAAAAAATATGCGGATCTGGTGGGCCCCCTGTTGGTGCGAGCCTTCAATGAGGCATGGGAGGGGGGGGCTTTGGCCCCGACAATGTCACGGGCGCTGATCTCTCTGATCCTGAAGCAGGATAAGGACCCCTTGCAGTGTGGATCATACAGGCCAATCTCACTCCTCAATGTTGACGCTAAATTGCTAAGAGGACTGTGTGCCAGGGGTGATACACAAGGATCAGACAGGATTTGTCAAGGGAAGGCAGCTCGACACGAATGTGCGGAGATTGTTAAATGTTATTATGATGCCGGCAGTGGAGGGGGAGGCGGAGATAGTGGTGGCGCTGGATGCAGAGAAGGCGTTTGATAGAGTTGAGTGGGGGTACCTGTGGGAGGTGCTGGAGCGGTTCGGATTCGGGGAGGGGTTCATCAAATGGGTGAGGTTGCTCTATGAGGCCCCGATGGCGAGTGTAGTTACCAATGGAAGGAGATCAGAGTACTTCAGGCTCTACCGTGGGACCAGGCAGGGGTGCCCCCTGTCCCCCTTGCTTTTTGCACTGGTGATAGAACCTTTGGCTTTGGCGCTGAGGGTGTCGAGGAGGTGGAGGGGCCTGGTGCGGGGTGGGGAAGAACATAGGGTATCGCTGTATGCGGACGACATGCTGTTGTATGTGGCGGACCCAGAGGGGGGAATGCCGGGGGTGATGGAGCTGTTGGCTGAGTTTGGGAGCTTCTCGGGCTATAAGTTAAATCTAGGCAAGAGTGAGGTATTTGTAGTACACCGGGTGATCAGGAGGAAGGAATTGGGAGGCTCCCGTTTAAGAGGGCAGTGAAGAGTTTCAGATACCTGGGGGTGCAGGTGGCCAGGAGTTGGGGGACTCTCCATAAGCTTAATTTTACCAGGCTTGTGGAGCAGATGGAGGAGGAATTCAAAAGGTGCCGCTAACGCTGGCGGGTAGAGTGCAGTCCGTCAAAATGATGGTTCTCCCGAGGTTCTTGTTCCTCTTTCAGTGTTTGCCCATCTTTATCCCTAGGGCCTTTTTTAGGAGGGTGACTAGCAGCATCATGAGCTTTGTTTGGGCGCATGGGACCCTGAGGGTGAAGAGGGTCTTCTTGGAGCGGGGTAGAGATGGTGGGGGGCTGGCGTTACCCAATCTCTCGGGGTATTATTGGGCGGCCAATGTGTTGATGGTGCGCAAGTGGGTGATGGAGGGGGCAGCGTGGAAACAGTTGGAGATGGCGTCCTGTGGAGATACAAGCCTGGGGGCCCTCGTAACGGCGCCATGGCCGCTCCCTCCTACGAGGTATACCACGTGTCCGGTGGTGGCGGCTACCCTCAAGATTTGGGGGCAGTGGAGGTGACATAGGGGGGAAGTGGGGGGCTCGATGGAGGCTCCGTTAAGGGGGAACCATCGGTTCGTCCCGGGGAACATTGATGGGGGGTTCCAGGGTTGGCACAGAGCGGGCATCAGACAGCTGAGGGACCTGTTCATTGATGGGAGGTTTGCGAGCCTGGGGGAGTTGGAGGAGAAATTTGGGCTCCCCCCGGGGAACATGTTCAGGTATCTGCAGGTAAAGGCGTTTGCTCGGCGGCAGGTGGAGGGATTCCCTTTGCTTCCCGCAAGGGGGATGAGTGACAGGGTGCTTTCGGGGGTCTGGGTCGGGGATGGGAAGATATCTGATATCTACACGGTAATGCAGGAGGTGGAGGAGGCGTCAGTAGAGGAGCTAAAGGCTAAGTGGGAGGGGGAACTGGGGGAACAGATCGAAGATGGGACATGGGCTGATGTCCTGGAGAGGGTTAACTCTTCCTCCTCGTGTGCGCGGCTTAGCCTCATCCAATTCAAGGTGCTGCACCGGGCCGACATGTCCGGTTCTAGGATGAGTAGGTTCTTTGGGGGCGAAGACAGGTGTGTCAGGTGTCCGGGGAGTCCAGCGAACCATGCCCATATGTTCTGGGCATGCCCGGCACTGGAGGAGTTCTGGAAGGGGGTGGCAAGGACGGTGTCGAGGGTGGTAGGATCCAGGGTCAAGCCAGGCTGGGGACTCGCGATTTTTGGGGTTGGGGTGGAGCCGGGAGTGCAGGAGGCGAAAGAGGCCGGTGTGCTGGCCTTTGCGTCCCTAGTAGCCCGGCGGAGGATCTTGCTACAGTGGAAGGATGCGAGACCCCCAAGTGTGGAGGCCTGGATCAATGACATGGCGGGTTTTATTAAGCTAGAGAAGGTCAAATTCGGCATGAGAGGATCGGTACAAGGGTTCTTTAGGCGGTGGCAACCTTTCCTCGACTTTCTGGCTCAGCGATAGGGTACTGGGTCAGCAGCAGCAGCAACCCGGGGGGGAGGGGGGGAAAAAGCGGGGGGGGGGGGAACGTTGACTATGTTTGCTTATTTAATTTTAATTTAATTTATTTTTAAGTTCTCTTGTTGTTTACTGGGTTTGGGGTGGGGGGGGGGGGGGGGGGGGGGGTGTGATACATGCGTTGATACGGTCTTGGGGGTGTTACAGTTATTATGGTGTTTTATTGTTGCTTTTCTTTGTTTGTTGCTGTATTTCCTGTAAAAAATTCCAATAAAAATTATTTTTTTAAAAAACAAAATCTCAGAACGTCCCAAAGACAGTGAAGTGCTATGGAAGCGTAGTCACAGCTGTAATGAAGAAAATGGGGTAGCCAATTATACAAACAGTAAGGCCCCACGAACAACCATGTGATAACATCCAGACAGTCTGCCTGGTGACATTGCAAGAAAACCAGATAGAATTCCCCTGCACTTTAAATAATGTCGTGGGATTTTTTTTGTCCATCTAAAACAACAGATGTGGCCTCAGTTTAAAGTCTCATCTGAAAGACAGCGGGCGCAGTTCAGCGGACTTACGTTGAAGTCAGCTGAATGGCGTGTTTAGTGGGATGTATCTTGGTGTTGCAGCACCAAGAAAGAGCCCGCGATTCAATGGAACTTGCCATTTTTTGGGCCTCAATAAGGACCTCCCCATCGAAGACACACTTTATGTCATTTCTTGCATCGGTGATATCGGACGCCATTTTTAAAGACAGCCGCAATCTTTCAACCCCCATCGTGGCCCCAGTACCCCCCCTGGCCCCAGTACCCCCCCTCCCCCCCCCCCCCCCCCCCCCCCCCCCCACCCCACTTCACCCAATTTACCTCTTCCGTGGTCCTCAAGCACCCTCTCACCCCACCTTTTTTTGGGCAAGGCCAGTCACCCCCCGTCCCGGGCCTGGGCCCAGCCCCTGACACGGGAAACCTGTCACCAGATTTTGTATATAAAGCCAAGATTCCCTTCAACCTTTTGATAAGAGTTCTCTACTCATCCGACACCTTCAAAAAGTTCCGAAGATACAACATGAGCTTATATATTCGTTTCTATTGTCTCTCTTTATTTGTTCCAAAATGAATCACTTCACATTTTTCGATGTTAAATTTCATCTGCCCACTTCACCAGTCTGTTTATGTCCTCCTGAGGTCTTTGCTATCTACTTTAATCATTACCGACCATTTTAGTACTTCCTCTTTATCTGATTTGATTTAATTTGATCTATTGTCACATGTACCGAAGTACAGTGAAAAATAGTTTTCTGCGGCCAAGAGAACATACACAGTACGTACAGAGTAGACAAAAAGAATAATCAACAGAATACATTGACAAATGGTACATCGACAAACAGAGATTGGTTACAGTGCGGAACAATGGGCCAAGCAAAGCAAATACATGAGCAAGAGCAGCATAGGGTGTTGTGATTAGTGTTCTTACAGGGAACAGATCAGTCCGAGGGAGAGTCGTTGAGGAGTCTTGTAGCTGTGGGGAAGAAGCTGTTCCTATGTCTGGATGTGCGTGTCTTCAGACTTCTGTATCTTGTGCCTGATGTAAGGATCTGGAAGAAGGCAAAGCCTGGATGGGAGGGATCTCTGACAATGCTGTCTGCCGGACGTCCGGTGGCTGCGATGACGTAGGAAGCCACACATTTGGGAGCTCCCGTTTTAAACGGACTTTTCGGCTCTTTTTAGAGCCAAAAACGGAAATTTTTCGACGTCTCCCGGTGGGGGAAGGTGTGCTGAACAACTTTCCCCGCAGTCCATGACTCGAACTCGGAGTGGAAAGGGGGAAAAAACGGGGGAAGGAATCCAAGATGGCAGCCGGAGGAGCTCCAGAGGAGTGGAGGCTGTGGGCCCAGGAGCAACAAGCTGCTCTCCTGCGCTGCTTCACAGACTTCAAGGCTGAGGTACTGAGCTCTCTGCAGGAAACAAACAGAAGGCTGTCGGAGAGTCAGACCACCCAGGGTGCTGCCATCAAGGAGTTGCAGACGCAGGCCACTGAACGAGAGGAGGAGGCCGTGGTCCTCGTGAGTAAGGTGGAGGGGCACGAGGCACTCCACAAGAAGTGGCAGGAACGCTTCGAGGAGCTTGATCACCGCATGAGGCGGAAAAATCTGCGGATCTTGGGCCTTGCGGAGGGGCTGGAGGGGTCGGACCTGACAACCTACGTGGCTATAATGCTGAACTCGCTAGTGGGGGCCGGGTCTTTCCATCTGCCCTTGGAGCTGGAGGGAGCGCACAGGGTGCTGGCCTGGAGGCCTAAGGAAAATGAACCCCCGCGTGCGGTGCTGGTGAGGTTCCACCGGTTCAGTGATCGGGAGTGTGTGCTGCGCTGGGCCAAGAAGGTGAAGAGCAGCAAGTGGGAGAATGGGGTAGTACGGATCTACCAGGATTGGAGTGCGGAGGTGGCTAAGCGGCGGTCCGGATTTAATCGGACGAAAGAGGTGCTTTACAGGCAAAAGATAAAGTTCGGAATGTTGCAGCCCGCGCGTCTGTGGGTAACTTATTCGGACCGGCATTATTATTTCGATTCCCCGGAGGAGGCGTGGGCCTTCGTGCGGACGGAGAAACTGGACTTGAACTAGGGGTTGGGGGTTGCGGGGTCAGTTGTAATATTTTAGTGCTGGATTCTGCTGAGAGGAGCGAGAGGAGTGAGAGGGATAGACTGGTGGGAAAGATGCTGGAGGTGGACAGGAGGTATGCAGAGGCACCAGAGGAGGGACTGTTGGGGGAGAGGTGCAGCCTGCAGGCTAAATTTGATTTGCTGACCACTAGAAAGGTGGAGGCACAGTGGAGGAAGGCACAAGGGGCAGTGTACGAACATGGTGAAAAGGCGAGTAGGATGCTGGCTCGTCAGCTCCGCAAGCGGGATGCGGCTAAGGAAATTGCTGGAGTGAGAGATAAGAGTGGGAATGTGGTGCGGAAGGGGGTAGAGGTGAATGAGGTCTTCAAGGACTTTTACGGGGAACTGTACCGGTCGGAGCCAACGAGGGAGAGGAGGGGAATGGAGAGGTTCCTTGACGGGCTTTCTTTCCCGAAGGTGCAGGAGGAGAAGGTGGAGGGGTTGGGTGCGCCGATTGAACTGGAGGAGCTAGTTAAGGGGATCGGACAGATGCAGTCAGAGAAGGCACCGGGGCCGGATGGGTTCTCGGTGGAATTTTATAAAAAGTTTGTGGACCTAGTGGGCCCCTTGCTGGTGCGGACACTCAATGAAGCGTGGGAAGGGGGGACTTTGCCCCCGACGATGTCGCGGGCGCTGATCTCGTTAATTTTAAAGAGGGACAAGGACCCCCAGCAGTGTGGTTCACACAGGCCCATATCTCTCCTCAACGTGGATACTAAGGTGCTGGCAAAAATCCTGGCCACCAGGATAGAGGACTGTGTGCCAGGGGTTGTGAACGAGGACCAGACAGGTTTTGTGAAGGGAAGGTAGCTGAACACGAATGTGCAGAGATTGTTGAATGTCATCATGATGCCGGCGATTGAGGGGGAGGCAGAGATAGTGGTGGCGGTGGATGCGGAGAAGGCCTTCGATAGAGTGGAGTGGGGGTACCTATGGGAGGTGTTGGGGAGGTTTGGATTTGGTGAAGGGTTCATTAGATGGGTACGGCTGCTATATGAGGCCCCAATGGCGTGCGTGGCCACGAATGGGAAGAGGTCAGAGTACTTCCGGCTTTACCAAGGGACCAGGCAGGGTTGCCCCCTGTCCCCCTTGTTGTTTGCACTGGCAATCGAGCCGCTGGCGATGGCGTTGAGGGATTCAGAGAGGTGGAGAGGCTTGGTGCGAGGTGGAGAGGAACATAGGGTGTCGTTGTATGCCGATGACCTGTTACTGTATGTGGCGGACCCGGTGGGAGGGATGCCGAGGGTGATGGAGTTGCTAGCTGAGTTCGGGACCTTTTCAGGTTATAAATTAAATTTAGGCAAGAGTGAGGTGTTTGTGGTGCACCCTGGAGACCAGGAGGAAGGAATTGGTAGGCTCCCGCATAGGCGGGCAGGGGAGAGCTTTAGGTACCGGGGGGTGCAGGTGGCCAGGGACTGGGGGACTCTTCACAAGCATAATTTCACCAGACTTGTAGATCAGATGGAGGAGGAGTTCAAGAGGTGGGACATGCTGCCATTATCGTTGGCGGGGAGGGTACAGTCCGTCAAAATGACGGTGCTTCTGAGGTTCTTGTTCCTCTTTCAGTGCCTGCCCATCTTTATCCCCAGGGCCTTCTTAGGAGAGTGACTAGCAGTATTTTGAGCTTTGTGTGGGCGCATGGGACTCCGAGAGTGAAGAGGGTGTTCCTGGAGCGAGGGAGGGATAGAGGCGGGCTGGCGCTGCCCAACCTTCTGGGGTACTATTGGGCGGCCAATGTGTCAATGGTGCGTAAATGGGTGATGGAGGGGGGAGGGGCGGCGTGTAAAAGAATGGAGATGGCGTCATGTAGAGGTACGAGCCTGGGTGCCATGGTAACGGCGTCGTTGCCGCTCTCCCCTAAGAGGTTTACCGCGAGCCTGGCGGTGGCGGCGACCCTAAGAATCTGGGGACAGTGGAGGTGGCATCGGGGGGAAACAGGGGGCTCGATGGAGGCTCCACTGGGTGGCAACCATCAGTTCATCCCGGCGAGCAAGGATGGGGGATTTAGGGGGTGGCAAAGGGCGGGCATCAGCAAATTGAGGGATCTGTTTATTGGCGGGAGTTTTGCGGGCCTGGGGGAACTGGAAGATAAATTTGGGCTACCCCAAGGGAACATGTTCAGATACTTGCAGGTAAAGGCGTTTGCTAGGCGACAGGTAGAGGGATTCCCTTTGCTGCCCTTGCGGGGAACGATGGACAGAGTGCTTTCGGGGGTGTGGGTCGGAGAGGGGAACGTGTCTAACATCTATAAGGTAATGCAGGAGGTGGAGGAGTCGTCAGTGGAGGAGCTGAAGGCTAAATGGGAGGAGGAACTCGGGGAGCAGATAGAGGACGGGACTTGGGCGGATGCCTTGGAGAGAGTCAACTCTTCCTCCTCACGTGCGATGCTTAGTCTCATCCAATTTAAGGTGCTGCACCGGGCCCACATGTCCAGGACTAGGATGAGTAGGTTCTTTGGGGGTGAGGATAGCTGCAGCAGATGTTCGGGGAGTCCAGCGAACCACGCCCATATGTTCTGGGCATGCCCAGCACTGGAAGAATTCTGGAAGGGGGTGGCGGGGACGGTGTCGAGGGTGGTTGGATCCAGGGTCAAACCAGGGTGGGGACTCGCGATTTTTGGAGTTGCGGTAGAGCCGGGAGTGCAGGAGGTGAAAGAGGCCGGTGTCCAGGCCTTTGCGTCCCTAGTAGCCCGTCAAAGGACTCTGCTACAGTGGAAGGATGCAAGGCCCCCAAGTGTGGAGACCTGGATCAGTGACATGGTGGGATTTATAAAACTGGAAAGGGTCAAATTTGCCCTGAGAGGATCAATACAAGGGTTCTATAAACGATGGCAGCCTTTTCTGGACTTCCTGGCTCAAAGATAGGTATCTTGGTCAATAGCAGCAGCAACTCCGGGGGGTGGGGGGGGGGGGGGGGGTGTGTTCCTCATGGTAGTGTCTATTCTGTAACTTTATATTGTGTTAATTTGCGTTGTTGTTAAAATGCTGTGTTGTTCATGGAGGTGGGGCGAATGTTTATGATTGTTAATATTATTGTTATTTTTGGTATTTTACTAAGGTGCGTTATTGTTGTATAAATTCAACATTTTTCAATAAAAAATATTTCAAAGACAATGCTGTCTGCCTTCCTGAGGCAGCGGGAGGTGTATACAGAATCAATGTGAGGGTGGCAAGCTTGTGTGATGCGTTGGGCTGAGTTCATTACATTCTGCAGTTTCTTGCAATCTTGGCCAAGCAGTTGCCATACCAAGCTGTCATGCAGCCGGACAGGATGCTTTCCATGGCACATGTGTGGACGTTTGTGAGAGTCGGTGCAGACATGCTGAATTTCTTTAGCTTCCGTAGGAAGTAGAGACGTTGTTGGGTTTTCTTGACTGTTGCCAGGACAGACTGTTGGTGATGGTGACCCCCAGGAACTTAAAGCTATCGACCATCTCCACTTCAGAGCCATTGATGCAGACCCGGGGGGGGGGGGGGGGGGGGGGCATCATGCTACGTTTCCTGAAGTCAACGATCAGCTCCTTGGTCTTTCCGACATTTAGAGAGAGGTTGTTTTCGGTACACCATGCATCCAAGTGATTTATCTATTTTTATGCAATACAGTTTATCTACTGCCTCCACCTTTACTGTGACATAGGCAGCATTCTGTTCTTTAATGAAGACAGCTACAAAGTACTAATTAAGTATATCAAGCATCTCCCCATGCTGCGTGAGTCTCACCTTCGCAACCCAAAGATGGGCAGGGTAGTTGGATTGGGCATGCTAAATTGCCCCTTAATTGGAAATAAATTTTGAAAGTATTTTTTTAAAAGTGTATCAACCATACCCTATCCGTGCAGATCTCTTTATTGTTGCCTAGTCAGCAATCCAGAGAAGGTTCACTGGGATGGTCCTGGGTATGGAAGGACTTTCTTATGAGGCAAGGTTGAGTACGTTGGGACTGTACTCATTGGAGTTTAAAAGAGGCAACATTATTGAGATATATAAGATTTTGGCGGGCTCAATAGGGTAGATGCTGAGAGGTTGTTTCCCCTTGTGTAGAGTCTAGGACCAGAGGGCATAATCTCATAATTTAGGGTCGCCCATTTAAGACAGAGATGATGAGGAATTTCTTCTCTCAGAGGGTATTAAACCTGTGAAATTCTTTATCACAGAGAGCTGTGGAGATTGGGTTGTTAAGTATGTCCAAGACAAGACAGATTTTAAATCAGTCAAGGAATCAAGGGTTAAGGCGGTATCATTATCCCCACAAGGACCACGGGGTAACCATTGTTGATCTTCCCATAGGATTTGTAGAATACGAGCTTCCCAGGTAGGGGTCGGAGGCGACTCAGTTGGGGCTGGTTTGATCTAATCATAAAAGCCAGCCCAAGCAGGGCCCTGAGTTGTTGGTTGTCCCAATGTGGACTGTGATTGTGGATTGTGAAGAGTTACTGCCATCTGCAGAGTATTGTACATAGTTTACAATAAATCCTTGTTTCACTACCGCTGGCTTTCCCAGTCATTAAACTGGCGAAGAGGACAAAGGAGATTCTGGATTCACTTGTGGAAATGTCCAGCTGCCCTGGGCGATTACCATCCCGGAACGTGTGGACATAAAGTTAAAGATGCCGCTGTTTGGTAAGCTAGAAGCCTTTGATGCAGGTCTGGAAAATTGGAGCCAGCACGCTAAATGTTTTTTTTTCTTTATTCGTTCATGGGATGTAGGTATCGCTGTCTGGGTCAGCATTTGTTGCCCACCCTGAGGGCATTTAAGGGTCAACCACATTGCTGTGGGTCTGGAGTCACATGTAGGCCAGACCTGGTAAGGATGTCCTTCCTTAAAGGACATTAGTGACAATTGACAATGGTTTTATGGTCGTCATAAGACTTCTAATTCCAGATTTTTTAATTGAATTAAACTTTCACCATCTGCCATGGTGGGATTCAAACCCAGGTCCCCAGAACATTACCCCAGGTCTGTAGATTATTAGACCAGTGACAATGCCACTACACCACTGCCTCACCACTATGTATGAGATACTTCTTCCAGGCTATTGGTATTTTGGGGAAGACCATCAGAAAGTGATCCTCCTGAGCGCCTGCAGGGCCCGACGTTTTGAATTATAAAGGGTCTCATTTACCCGGCTCCACCATAATTCAAATCCTTTGATGAGCTAGTTGCACTTGCGGCTAAACATTATAATCCCTAACATTCCGTTATCATGCAACGATATAAGTTCAACACGGCGGTGCAATCTCCGGGTGAATTGGTCACTAACTTTTTGACCCACCTGAGGTGACTGGCAGAGCATTGTGTGTTTGGGCCGCCCCCCTCCGAAATGTTGAAGGACAGGCGGGTTTGTGGGATAAACAACGCGGCCACTCAAAGAAAGCTGTTGGCAGAGCCCACCTGAGACTATCACTATCAAGCTATCACTGTCCCATGAGAGAAAGGGATGCAGGAGCTACAGGGGTCCATGGACTATGGCATCCATAGTTTAGCCCGCCCTCCGTTTCGAACTTCCACTGCATCACGGGGCACTGCTGGACACACCAAATCACCTCCCAAAGGGCAACCCCAGAGGCAATTCCGCAGCCAGGCCAAGCATTCGGGAGTCACCACTGACCTGCGGGATACCTTCCCCCAGAATGAAGGGGAGAGCCTGCCACAATGCTAGATGTGTGGTTGGAGACTGCGTGATGGCCAGAGCCGCCAAGCCCGGTGCAGAGAACGCCATCCAAGGCAACGCTGAGATCGGCGCAAGCCAGGGCTTTGCACGTGCCCCCCCAGATGCAAAGGACTGTCTGATGCTGTTGAACTGCCCCGAAGATAGCATCGAACGAGGTTACATTACAAGCGAATGGTCATCCCATAGTGATAGAAATGGACACTGGAACTGTCTCTATTGTGAACCATCAGATGTTTTGAAAGCTTCGTGCAGGGATCATGTCGCTGATATTGTGCGACACCAAGGTGAGGTTGCCGACCTAAACCGGAGAGTCACAGAGCATCGTGGGGACCACCGTGACTCCAGTAACATACAGCCAACAATCGGTCTGGCTTCCCTTTATTGTGGTATGGGAACCGGGGCCCAATCGGTTGGGGCATAGCTGGTTGTGAGTACTCTGGTTTGACTGGCGACGTGTTTTCTGGATAGGCACCAGGAATTTGTATGATGTCCTGGGTAAGTCCCTGAAGTGCCCCAGGAGGGTCTGGGCAGGATAAAAGGGGCCAAGGCCCATATCTATGTGGATCTGATGCTCAATCCAGATATTTTAAGGCAAGGCCTGTTTCCCACGCATTATTTGCCAAGGTTGACACGGAATTTCAGTGCCTGAAGGATCTGAGGATCATACACCCTGTACAATTTGCAGAGTGGGCCGCACCCATGGTGCTGGTACTGAAGCCGGACAAATCCGTCCGACTGCGGGGATTTCAAGTTCTGTAAACAGAGCTTCATGCCTGGACTGATACCCGATGGCCAGAGTGGAAGATTTCTATGCTCGCTAGAAGGTGTTTCTTTCAGAAACTCAACATGAGCCACGCCTATTTACAGGTGGAGTCAGCATCCAGGAAATTTGCAACTATAAACACCAATAGAGCAATATTTGAATACACTGCCCTCCCATTTGGGTTCTCATCTACCCCGGTGATTTTCTAGAGAGTAATGGAGAGTATCCTGCAGGGTCAGCCAAAGGTGGCCATCTATCTAGATGAAGTGCTCATTAAGAGCACATGGACAAACTACAGGAAGTGCTCAGGCAATTCTCGCAAGTGGACATCTGGCTGAAGAGGAGCAAGTGTGTATTGCGAGCAAAAGCGGTGACTTACTTGGGGTACAAGGTGGACAGGGATGGTGTGCACCCTGTGGAGGACACGTTTTGGGCTATAAAAGGGGCCCCGACTCTGAAGAACACCACTGAACTCCATTCATTTCTAGGCCTGGTAAATTATTATGCAACGTTCATCTCCAATCTGGCCACCTTGTTTGCTCCATTCACATACTGCTGAAGAAGAATCAGAAGTGAGTTTTGGATGCCTTACAGGATGTAGCATTCGCCGTGGTGAAAAATCATTTATCGTCCACATGGCTCTTCACTCACTATGACCCAGCTCAGCTGCTAATCCTAAAGTGCAATGCCTCCCCCTCTGGCATCGGGGCGGTACTGGCTCATAGATGAGATGGCGGCACAGAACGCTCTATCCCTTTCGCATCAAGGATGTTGACGGCTGTTGAACGACGGTCTCCTCAAATCAAGAAGCAGGGCTTGGCGGTGATATTTGGAGTCAGGAAATTCCACCAGTATGTCTATACCAGGAGGCACTTCTCAATTGTGACCGATCATAAGCCTTTGCTCGTCCTTTTTAGGAAAGAAAAGGGGATCCCACCTCTTGCATTGGCCAGGATTCATTGTAAGGCGCTTCTACTCACTCTGTACGTATATTCGTTCCAACATTATCCATGTACGCGGATTCCCACGCCAACGTTCTAAGTCATCTACCATTGCTCATGAGTTCCTCACCCCACCAGTGGCGGATGAAGTGGTAGTGACCCTTAATTTGATGGAGACCATGGCCGACGGCTACTCAAGTTTGAACATGGATGCAGCGGGATCCTAGACTGGCGAACTCAGCCACATGCTTTCATATGGCAGTTTGCAGGGGACTCCCCCAGTAACCCTACAGCCTTATGCCCAAAACTTCCCGGCGCTCAGTGTCATACTGCGGGGAGCTCGCGTAGTCATCCCACCACAGGATCAGGAGTCCCTCCTTAAGGATCTACACAGTGGTCACCCAGACATCTCTAAGATGAAGATGCTGGCCCGCAGCTATGCCTGGTGGCCCAGCATCGATGGGAACATAGAGAGGGTTGTATACAGTTATCCAGCCTGTCAGGAGCACCAGAAGCTCCTGCTGGAGCCTCTCTTCATCCCTTGGAATGGCCAGGAAGCCTATTGGGGAGACTGCAAGCGGACTTCGCAGGGCCTTTCATGGGGTCCATGTTCCTCATCATCGTGGACGACCACTCAAAATAGCATCATGTACACAAAATGGCGTCAGGGGTCACCATCGAAAAGCTGTGGTGCCCATTCAGCACCCATGGGATCCCTGAGGTCCCGGTGACGGACAATGGGATGCCCTTCGCGAGTGAGGAGTTAGCTACATTCACAAAACGGAATGGCTTCCAGCACATCAGAACTGCCCTGCATCATCACTCATCTAACAGTATGGCAGAAAGGGCGGTCCAAACTTTCAAAAGGGGCATGAAAACGCAAATTATGGGCTCCTTGGACATGCAACTGGCATGGTTCCTTTTTAACTACTGTATTACGCCACACATGATGACAGAGATAGCACCTGCAGAACTGCTGATGGGCTGCAGGCTGAGGACCCAGTTAGAACATAGAAAAATACAGCACAGAACAGGCCCTTCGGCCCACAATGTTGTGCCTCCTAAAAGAACTCCAATAAATTAGTCAGACATGATTTTTGGTCTTGACTTTTCCAAACCTTGGCATGAAAATGGAGGTGCAGTAGGAGGCTCAGAAGCGTAGGACGCCAGAACGGAAGTTTAACTTCGGGGAATGCATTTATATTTTTTGTGAAATATTTTTATTCTCCATTTTCACATTTTCTTCAGAATTTACACCCACCAACAAGCAGTAAACGGTAACAAATACAAAGTCAATCCCCTTATCAACAACAGTGATCCCATCCTCCCACCACCCAAAACAACAGCCCACCTGACAATATAAGCATCAAGTAAAACAAACTCTCCGATGGTGGTAAAAATAAAGGAAAAAAAAAGAAAAAGGAATCATGAATCGCCTATGGTCACCATTGCCCTATCGAGTCCACCCACCCACCCCACCCCCCCCCCCGCCCTAACATTCAATGCCATCCAATCCCCGAAAGAGTACCATAAATGACACCCCCCCCCCCCCAGCTCCTCCCCTCCACTTCCTCTTATAAAACTCCTCCCCCCAACCTCTGTTCCTTCTCCCAAACTTCCCACCCCAGCTAGACTCATCGGAACCTGTCTGCCAGGCTCCGATGGCCGCAGCCCCTACCCCTACCTCACACCCGTTCACTGGCCGGATTAAACCGGCCAGCGTGGAGGCCCCCGCCCTGTTCTCTTTCCCCCTTGCCTGGTCCCAGGAAAACCAAGAAATCCCCTTTAGCACACAAACCCCGCATACACACCCAAGGCCCAAAGAACCATCATTGCAAGTGAAAGTCCCATATATTCCCTTGTCCAAATATATACAACGTTGGCTCATTTAGCACATATACCAGCACGCAGTGGGCTCCTCCCCCCAACCTCTGTTCCTTCTCCCAAACTTCCCACCCCAGCTAGAATCACCCAGGCTAGGTGGGTGGGCTAGTTAACAGGAGCGCAGTAGGGGGGATGGGCAGGTGGTTAGCATATTAGAGGGGAATGGGATTATTGTTTTGTTTGGGCTGGGGGGAAGGGGGGGGGCTGCTGGCAAAGGTGTGATTGCTGCGACGCAGCAAGGAAAGGGGTGATGATGGTGGGCATCCGAGGATGGGCCTGGAGAGTTTCAAGACACGGGCTGGGGGCTGGCGCAAGAAGGGATATGGTTGGACAGCAGGGGAGGGGAGCGGTGTGCCCCCCCAACCAGATTGGTCACATGGAACATGAGAGAGCTGAATGGACCAGTCAAACGGTCGCGTGTGTTCAGGCACTTGAGAAGCTTGTAGTCGGACGTGGCCTTCTTGCAAGAAACACACCTGAAGATCAGGAATTAGACTAGGCTAAGGAAAGGGTGGATAGGGCAAGTCTTTCATTCGGGATTCGACATGAAGACAAGGGGGGTGGCAGTGTTGGGAAATAAATGGGTGGCATTTGAGGTCGGGAACACTGTGGCAGATTCGGGTGGTAGGTTCATGATGGTGAGTGGAAAGTAGGAGGGGATGCCTGTGGTTTTGATAAATGCTTATGCCCCAAACTGGGATGATGTGGAGTTTATGAGGTGAATCCTGGGGAAGATCCCGGACCGGGACTCACATCAGTTGATCATGTGAGGGGACTTTAACATAGTTATTGAACCAGACTTGGACCAGTTGAGCCTGAGGTCGGACAGGGTGTCTGCGGTGGCGAAGTAGCTGAAAGGGTTCATGGTGCGCATTTTGGGGGGGTGAATCTGTGGAGGTTTGGGAGGCCATGGGCTAAGGAGTTCTCGTACTTCTCCCATGTGCACAGGGTGCACTTTCGGATTGATTTTTTCATGGTGGACAAGGCTTTGTTGGCAGGAGTCATCGACTATGGGTACTCGGCAATCGTGGTTTAAGATCACCCACCACACTAGGTGGACTTGCAAGTGGACCATGTTTGGGGGGGGGGCAGTGCGGATGGATTTCCTGTATAATTTTATAAGAGGTTTGGGAGGACCTGGTGCCTGCTGGTAGAGCTGATAATGAGGTGAGGGAAAAGGGGAGCTTCCCCCCCTACATTATTGCAGGCATCTATATCCCTACTACTAAAGAACGATAAAGACCTGGAGCAGTTTGGGTCCTATTGCCCGATATTGCTATTAAATGTGGACATTAACTTGCTGGCAAAGATCCTGGCCTCGCGGATTGAGGACTGTGTGCTGGGGAAGATCAGACGGGGTTTGTAAAGGGGAGGCAACTGTCAGTGAATGTTAGGAGACTATGAAATGTGATAATCATGTTCACGGAGGAACAGGACATGGTGGTGACAGTGGCACAGTGGCAATGAACACAGAGAAGGCTTTTGATCAGGTGGAATGGGAGTACTTGTGGAAAGTGTTAAGATGGTTCGGGTTCGGACAGGGGTTTGTGAACTGGGTTCAATAGTTGAATAGGATGCCAGAAGCGAGAGTGCATACGACTCAAGTGAGCTTGGGGTACTTCGGGCTACACCTTGGGTCAAGGCAGGGGTGCCTGCTCTCCCTGTTGCTTGCTAGTTGGCAATAGAGCCGTTGGCAATAGCGCTTCAAGCATCGAGGAGCTGCAAAGGGATTAATTGTGTGTGGGGGAGGGAGGGGTTGAGCACAGGGTCTCGCTATACGTGGACAACCTGCTGCTTTATATCTCAGACCCACTGGAAGGTTTTGGGGGAACAGGTCCTCAAACCGCTCGATCCCTGCCTGTCGCTAACCCCAAAACCTCGTGTCCAACCCCCACAGTGAACCAACCCCCACAGAGCAAATCTGTGATTGTCGCAAATCGGTGCCCACACCGAGGCACCTTCCAACCTCAGATGCTGTCACCACTGTCCCCACACCCGTAGGGCCACCACCATCACTGGGCTTGTTGAATACTTGGCTGGCGAGAACAGCAGAGGCTCCATCAACAATGCCCTTAAACTCGTAGCCCTGCAAGAGGCTGCCTCCATCTGCCCCACGCCGACCTCTCCCCCACTACACACGTCCTCACTGTTATAACCTGCCTGCTCACCACTGGCTAAGGACTAATGGCAATCCCACAATCCTGAGGGAGTATGAGCTTCCCCAATGAGGGGGGGGCGGAGAAATCATTAGCAGATTCCCTGCATAAATAGAGCTGGCCAGTTTGGAACCAGCTAGAGAGGAGTGAGCAGCAAGGGAGTTGACTGCTGCTGTTTTATATATACACACATATATATATAAAAATAATATGTGTATATATATATATATATGTTATTGTAAATAAATGTTATTTCTTTCTATCCTTCAATTCGTGCTGTATTCTTCGCGGCCCTCACAAAACTCACCTGTAGCGATGTTTGCTGCCCAATAATAATTCATTATGTTTGGCAACCGCCACTCTCCTCCCCCCCCCCCCCCCCCCCGAACCCCATTCCAACAGCACCTTCTTTTTTTTTCAATAAACATTTCATTGAGGTATTTCTGGTATTATAGCAACAACAAAATAAACAATGTACATGAAACTATAAACATAGTGTAAAAGCCGTCTCCCTCCCTTTCAGGTCCCACTTTTATTAATCCCCTACTCTAAACTAGACTAACCCCCTGCCCCCGCCCCCCCCCCCCGCCTTCTGCTGATGATTAATTTTCCGCAAAGAAGTCGAAGAACGGTTGTCCGGGTGAACCCTAACAGTGACCCTCTCAAGGCGAACTTGATTTTCTCCAAACAGAGAAAGCCGGGTCCGATAGCCAGGTCTCCGACTTGGGGGGGCTTTGAGTCCCTCCAAGCTAATAGTATCCGTCTCCGGGCTACCAGGGAAGCAAAGACCAGAACGCCTGCCTCTTTCTCCTCCTGGATTCCCGGGTCTTCCAACACCCTGAAAATCGCCACCTCTGGACTCAGCGCCACCCTTGTTTTTAACACCGTGGACATGGTGCAAACCCCTGCCAGAATCCCCTAACCTTCAGACATATCCAGAACATGTGGACATGGTTCGCTGGTCCTTCCGCACATTTTGCACACCTGTCTTCCACCCCAAAGAATCTGCTCATCCGGGCCACTGTCATGTGAGTCCGATGAATGACCTTGAATTGTATCAGGCTGAGCCTGGCACATGTTGCGGACACATTGACTCTACTCAACGCGTCCGCCCACAGATCATCCTCTATCTCTCCTCCCAGCCCCTCCTCCCACTTACACTTTTGCTCCTCGGTCTGCGTCTCCTCTGACCCCATAAATTCCTTGTAAATGTCAGAGGCATTCCCTTCTCCTAGCCACCCTCTGGATACTACCCTGTACTGAATCCCCCTTAGCGGTAGGAGCGGGAAGGTTGATACCTGTTTATGTCGGAAGTCCCGCACCTGCAGATACCTGAATTTGTTTCCCCTCGCCAACCCAAACTTCTCCTCCAGTGCCCTCAAACTTGGAAAGCTCCCCTCTATAAACATATCCCCCATCCTCTCAATGCCTGCTCTCCGCCATATCCGGAACCCCCCCATCCATACTTCCCGGGGCAAACCGGTGATTATTACAGATTGGGGACCAGACCGATGCTCCCTCTGCTCCCACATGTCTCCTCCATTGCCCCCAGACTCTCAGGGCCGCCACCACCACGGGGCTGGTGGAGTACTGTGCCGGCGGGAACGCAGAGGCGCAGTTACCAACGCCCCCAGACTGGTGCCCTTGCATGAAAGCACCTCCATACGTTCCCATGCCGACCCCTCCCCCACCACCCACTTCCTGATCATGGCTATATTCACTGCCCAGTAATAGTTACTAAAATTTGGCAGCGCCAGCCCGCCCTCTCCCCGACTTCGCTCAAGCATCACCTTCCTTACTCGCAGGGTCTTGCCCGCCCAAACAAAGCCAGAGATCACTTTGTTGACCCGTTTAAAAAAGGGCCACGGAATAAAGATGGGGAGACATTGAAACACGAACAGGAATCTCGGGAAGACCGTCATCTTTACCGTCTGCACCCACCCAGCCAGTGACAACGGAAGCGCATCCCACCTCCGAAAATCGTCCTTCATTTGGTCTACTACTCGGGCCAGATTTAATTTATGTAGACAGTCCCATTCCCGCGCCACTTGGATGCCTAGGTACCTAAAGCTTCCCCTTATTAATCTAAATGGCAGCTCCCCAATCGCGTCTCCTGTCCCCTCGCCTGGACCGCGAACATCTCACTTTTCCCCATATTTAGCTTATACCTCAAAAACTGGCCAAATTCCTCGAGAATCCCCATGATTTCTTCCATCCCCTCTATTGGGTCCTATACACACAGAAGCAGGTCTTCTGCATAAAGCAAGACTGTGCTCTTCACCCCCCCCCCCCCCCAACCAGACCAGCCCCTTCCAGCCCCATGAGGCTCTCAGAGCCATTGCCAACGGCTCTATAGCTAGTGCAAACAACAGTTGGGAGAGGGGGCATCCCTGTCTCGTCCCCCGGTGCAGTCTAAAATAGTCCGATGTTGTCCTATTCGTCCGTACGCTTGCCACAGGAGCCTGATACAGCAACCTGACCCAGTCAATAAAGCCCCGTCCAAATCCAAACCGTCCCAGTACCTCCCACAGATAATCCCATCCCAACAACACCTTCTTAACCCGTGGGGTTTCCCCTGCCCACACAAACCCTGAGATCAAAGTATTGAATTTCATAAAGAATGATTTTGGGACGAAGATCGGGAGGTTCTGAAAGACAAATAAGCGCCTTGATAGCACCGTAATTTTCACTATCTGCACCCTCCCCGCCAGCGACAGTGGCAACACATTTCATCTCTTAAAATCCCCCTTCAGCTGTTCCACAAACTGTGCCAAATTCAACTTCCCTAGGAGACAGTTACTTTGATGACTTTTCTTGAAGAACAGGTCATGTGCCAAGACTGCAACATGTGGGAATTTGTGGATACTGTTGTGATTCTGGACAACCTTATTGATGATAAGTGTCTGCAGCTTGAGCAACTTCAACTTTTTAAAAAATAATTTACATGATGTGGGCGTTGCTGGCTAAGCCAGCATTTATTGCCCATCCCTAGTTGCCCTTGAGAAGGTGGTGGAGAGCTGACTTCTTGAACTACTGCAGTCCCCGAGGTGTATGTACATCCACAGTGATGCCAGGGAAGGAATTCCAGAATCTTGGCCCAGTAACAGTGAAGGAACAGTAATTTATTTCCAAGTCAGGATGGTGAGTGGCTTGGAGTGGAATCTCCAGGTGGTGGCTTGAGGTATCTGCTACTCTTGTCCTTCTAAATGGTAGTGATCGTAAGTTTGGAAGGTACTGCCTAAGGAACTCACCAGCAGTGGTGAGTTCCTGCAGTGCATCTTGTAGATAATACACATGGTTGTCAGTGTTTGGCAGTAGTGGAGGGAATAAATATTTGTGGAAGGGGTAACAATCAAGTGGGCTGCTTTGTCCTGGATGGATTTGAGCTTCCTGAGTGTTGTTGGAGCCACACCAATCCAGACAAGTGGAGAGTGGGCAACAAAGTGGCAGATGGAGTAAAATGTGTTGCTATGAGGTTACTCACATTGGTATGAAGAATAGTAAAGCTAATAATGGTATACTCAAATCACTTAATAATAGCAAGGAAGGAGAAACATAGGCCAGAATTCCCCACCCCCGGTGTTTTTTCTCATGGTGGGGGTGGCTCATCATTGGCTGCCGGCGGGAAATGAATGGAAATTTGAATGGCTCACCCATCCCACCGCCGAGGAACCCACAGCGGAGGTCGACTTAAGCAGGACCAGAAGATCCCGCCAGCAGGAAATGCTGGACAATCCCACCCACAGAAAATTTATGGCTCAGAAAGTAACCATGGACTGCCTGAAATAGAATAATTTAACTCGACTTCCGGTGGCGGCGATGACATAGGAAGCCGCACATTTGGGAGCTCCCATTTTAAACGGACTTTTCGGCTCTTTTTAGAGCCCAAAACGGAAATTTTTCAACATCTCCCGGTGGGAGAAGGTGTGCTGATCGACTTTCCCCACAGTCCATAACTTGAACTCGGAGTGGAAAGGGGGAAAAAACGGCAGCAGCTCCCCAGAAAAAACGGGAGAAGGAATCGAAGATGGCGGCCGGCGGAGCCCCAGAGGAGTGGAAGCAGTGGGCCCTGGAGCAACAACCTGCTCTCCTGCGCTGTTTTGCAGACTTCAAGGCTGAGTTACTGAGCTCTCTGCAGGAAACAAACAGAAGGCTCTCGGAGATTCAGACGACCCAGGGCGCTGCCATCAAGGAGTTGTAGACGCAGGCCACTGAATGAGAGGAGGAGGCCGGGATCCTCGTGAGTAAGGTGGAGGGACACGAGGCACTCCACAAGAAGTGGCAGGAACGCTTCGAGGAGCTTGATCACCGCATGAGGCGTACAAATCTGCGGATCTTGGGCCTTGCGGAGGGGCTGGAGGGGTCGGACCTGATAACCTACGTGGCTGCGATGCTGAACTCGCTAGTGGGGGCCGGGTCTTTCCATCTGCCCTTGGAGCTGGAGGGAGCACAGAGAGTACTGGCCAGGAGGCCTAAGGAGAATGAACCCCCGCGTGCGGTGCTGGTGAGGTTCCACTGGTACAGTGATCGGGAGTGTGTGCTGCGCTGGGCTAAGAAGGTGAAGAGCAGCAATTGGGAGAATGTGGTAGTACGGATCTACCAGGATTGGAGTGCGGAGGTGGCTAAGCGGCGGTCCGGGTTTAATCGGACGAAAGAGGTGCTTTACAGGAAAAAGATAAAGTTCGGAATGTTGCAACCCGCGCGCCTGTGGGTAACTTATTCAGACCGGCATTATTATTTCGATTCCCCGGAGGAGGCGTGGGCCTTCGTGCGGACGGAGAAACTGGACTTGAACTAGGGGTTGGGGGTTGCGGGGTCGGTTGTAATACTTTATTGCTGGATTCTGCTGTTGCTGTGTTCTCTTTTTTTTTGCACTTTTGCAATTTTGATATGGTTATTTATGGGGGTGTTGTTCTGTTATGTTTTTTTTGCTGTGGGGCATTGTTTGAGTTTTGTATCTTGCGGGGAGGGTTGGGGGGGTTTGTTGTATTCTATGTCGGGTTGGGGGTATGGAGTGGGGCTGGTATTTGGGAGCTGCGTCAGAAGGGTGTGGTGGGGCAGTGCGAAAGCGCGGGCTTTCCTCTGGTTTCCCGCGCTGCGGGGCTGGGGGGTGGAGACGATGATGGGGGAGGCGGGGCCTTAACTGGTTCTTCCCCGCGCTGGAGCGGTGCCTGGAGGAGGGATAGATTGGGGGATGATCCCACTTTGGGAGAGGTCGGGTTATTGGCGGGAGTTTCCGGGGTCAGCAGAAGTTAGCTGACCCACGGAAGTACAATGGAGGACGGTTCGCGGCTAGGAGGGTTCCTAGCCTGGGGAGGAAGGGAGGGGGGGAAAGGGGAATACCGGGTTGCTGCTGGTAGGGTCAGGAAGGAGCTGGTGGGGGCTGGGGGGACAGAGGTGAGGTGTTGTCGCTGTGGGGACTGGGTCGGGCAGGGGGTGCTGGCCTGGGGCGGGCAGTCGACGGGCTATGGCTAGTCGACGGGGGAGGAGGGCGGGACGCCCTCTGATTCGGCTGGTCACCTGGAATGCGAGAGGATTCAATGGGCCGCTGAAGCCGTCAAGGGTACTTGCTCATCTGAAGGGGCTATAGGCAGATGTGGCAATGCTTCAGGAGACCCACCTGAAGGCGGCAAACCAGGTCCGCCTGAGGAAGGGATGAGTGGGGCAGGTTTTCCACTCTGGGTTGGATGTGAAGAACCGGGGAGTGGCGATTCTGGTGGGGAAAAATGTGTCGTTTGAGGCATCGGAGGTGGTGGCAGATAAGGGGGGTAGGTATGTTATGGTTAGGGGCAGGCTACAAGGAGAGAAGGTGGTACTTGATAGTATGTATGCCCCAAATTGGGACGATGCGGGCTTTATGAGGCGTATGCTGGGACGGGTCCCGGATCTGGAGGCGGGAGATCTGATCATGGGGCGGGGGGACTTCAATACGGTGTTGGATCCTTCACTGGATCGGTCCAGCTCTAGGACGGGTAGGAGGCCAGCGGCGGCCAAGGTACTGAGAGGGTTTATGGACCAGATGGGTGGGGTGGATCCATGGAGGTTTGTGAGGCCGAGGGCATGCGAATACTCTTTCTTCTCCCACGTACATAGGGTCTACTCTTGGATAGACTTCTTCGTGGTGAGTAGGGGACTGATTCCGAGATTGGAGGAGGCCGAGTATTCGGCCATTGCAATCTCCGACCACGCTCCGCATTGGATAGAGTTGGAGATGGGGGAGGTGCGGGACCAGCGCCCGTTGTGGCGGTTGGATGTGGGGTTGTTGGCGGAGGAGAAGGTGTGTAGGAGGGTCCGGGCAAGTATTGAGGGGTACCTCGAGGTGAATGATACGGGGGAGGTTCAGGTGGGGGTGGTCTGGGAAGCCCTGAAGGCAGTGATTCGTGGGGAGCTGATATCCATCCGGGCACACAGGGAGAGGAGTGAGAGGGATAGACTGGTGGGAAAGATGCTTGAGGTAGACAGGCGGTACGCAGAGGCACCAGAGGAGGCACTGTTGGGGGAGAGGCGCAGCCTGCAGGCTAAATTTGATTTGCTGACCACTAGAAAGGCGGAGGCACAGTGGGGAAGGCACAAGGGGCAGTGTACGAACATGGTGAAAAGGCGAGTAGGATGCTGGCTCATCAGCTCCGCAAGCGGGATGCGGCTAAGGAAATTGCTGGAGTGAGAGACAAGAGTGGGAATGTGGAGCGGAAGGGGGTAGAGGTGAATGAGGTCTTCAAGGACTTTTACGGGGAACTGTACCGGTCAGAGCCAACGGGAGAGAGGAGGGGAATGGAGAGGTTCCTCGACGGGCTTTCTTTCCGGAAGGTGCAGGAGGAGCAGGTGGAGGGGTTGGGTGCGCCGATTGAGCTGGAGGAGCTAGTTAAGGGGATCGGGCAGATGCAGTCAGGGAAGGCGCCGGGGCCGGATGGGTACCCGGTGGAATTTTATAAAAAGTTTGTGGACCTAGTGGGCCCCTTGCTGGTGCGGACACTTAATGAAGCGTGGGAAGGAGGGACTTTGCCCCCGACGATGTCGCGGGCCCTGATCTCGTTAATTTTAAAGAAGGACAAGGACCCCCAGCAGTGTGGTTCATACAGGCCCATATCTCTCCTCAACATAGATGCCAAGCTGCTGGCAAAAATCCTGGCCACCAGGATAGAGGACTGTATGCCAGGGGTTGTGCACGAGGACCAGACAGATTTTGTGAACGGAAGGCAGCTGAACACGAATGTGCGGAGATTGTTGAATGTCATCATGATGCCGGCGATTGAGGGGGAGGCAGAGATAGTGGTGGCGCTGGATTCGGAGAAGGCCTTCGATAGAGTGGAGTGGGGGCACTTATGGGAGGTGTTGGGGAGGTTTGGATTTGGTGAAGGGTTCATTAGATGGGTGAGGCTACTGTATGAGGCCCCGATGGCGTGTGTGGCCACGAATGGGAGGAGGTCGGAGTACTTCCGGCTTTACCGAGGGACCAGGCAGGGTTGCCCCATGTCCCCCTTGTTGTTTGCACTGGCAATCGAGCCGCTGGCGATGGCGTTGAGGGATTCAGAGAGGTGGAGAGGTTTGGTGCGAGGTGGGGAGGAACATAGGGTGTCGTACGCCGATGACCTGTTACTGTATGTGGCGGACCTGGTGGGAGGGATGCCGGGGGTGATGGAGCTGCTAGCTGAGTTTGGGACCTTTTTAGGATATAAACTAAATTTAGGCAAGAGTGAGGTGTTTGTGGTGCACCCTGGAGACCAGGAGGAAGGAATTGGTAGGCTCCCGCTTAGGCGGGCAGGGGAGAGCTTTAGGTACCTTGGGGTGCAGGTGGCCAGGGACTGGGGGCCTCTTCACAAACATAATTTCACCAGACTTGTAGATCAGATGGAGGAGGAGTTCAAGAGGTGGGACATGCTGCCATTGTCGTTGGCGGGGAGGGTGCAGTCCGTCAATATGACGGTGCTTCCAAAGTTCTTGTTCCTCTTTCAGTGCCTGCCCATCTTTATCCCCAGGGCCTTCTTTAGGAGAGTGACTAGCAGTATTTTGAGCTTTGTGTGGGCACATGGGACTCCGAGAGTGAAGAGGGTGTTCCTGGAGCGAGGGAGGGATAGAGGCGGGCTGGCGCTGCCCAACCTTCTGGGGTACTATTGGGCGGCCAACGTGTCAATGGTGCGTAAATGGGTGATGGAGGGGGGAGGGGCGGCGTGGAAAAGAATGGAGATAGCGTCATGTAGAGGTACGAGCCTGGGTGCCATGGTAACGGTGCCGTTGCCGCTCTCCCCTAAGAGGTTTACCACGAGCCCGGTGGTGGCGGCGACCCTAAGAATCTGGGGACAGTGGAGACGGCATAGGGGGGACTCAAACCCTCATGTGGAAGATAGAGTTCCAGTGAGACCTGTTGGCTCACAGTGTGACAAACATCTGGGGGAATTAATGAGAAATCCGCAGGAGTTGTTTGAGTGACATCTGTCACTTGGTTTCAGAGTGTGGTGTCTCTGACCACAGTTTTCTTATTGGTTTACATTGGCTGTGTACTTTAAAAAACATTTTTTATAATTATTTTATTTATTTTTTATAAATTTAGAGTACCTAATTATTTTTTTCCAATTAAGGGACAATTTAGCATGGTCAATCCACCTACCCTGCACATCTTTGGGTTGTGGGGGCGAAACTCATGCAAACAGGGGGAGAATGTGCAAACTCCACATGGGCAGTGACCCAGAGCCGGGATCGAACCTACACATGGTTAGAAGTGAACAGTGGTTTTAATCGTCTTACAACAGAGCCTGCCTGTGACAAGGTGAACTCCAGATGAACTGGCAGGCAGGCTGTCAGCATCAACGTTTATACTTCCGGTTAGGGGGAGGCGCCGTGGGTGGAGCCAAGGGTGGAGCCCAGTACAAACTCCCGTACACTCCCAGTGCATCTCCCCTTAGTGGCAGAGCAGCGCAGCTGCTCGTGTGCCGAGCTTACAGAGACATTGTACAACATGTGTAATACAGTGTGAATTACGCTACTGTGATTCACCACATTCACCCCCTGTAAAAAAAGTCCAGCGGGGGTGGTGGCTTACAAATTGAGTCTGTCCGGTGGCCGAGTTGTCCGCTGTGATCGGCGGAGCACCGGGTTTGCAGCCCCTTCTGGTGGCTGGATGAGCACCGTCGGTTGGGGTACGATGGCGACTCCGGGGGCGATTCCGCCTGAGCTTCGTACCTGTCTGGTTCGACTGGGGGCGCTGGGAGCTAGCTGGCGTGGGCGTGCAAAAAAAATGTAGCGAACTGGTAGGTGCGGGGGCGTGGGGGGCGAGTTGGGTGGGATGTAGTGTGAGGGGTACCTCGGTGGTGGTAGTGGGGGGGTTGGATCCTGAAGGTGCTAGGACCCGGAGGGATACAGTGTCCTGACGGCTGTCAGGGAACTCTACGAAGGTGTACTGGGGGTTCGAATGCAGTAGGAGCACTTTCTCTACGAGTGGGTCAGTTTTGTGCGCCCTGACGTGCTTCCGGAGGAGTACTGGGCCTGGTGTCTTCAACCATGCCGGGAGCGAAACCCCCGTGATAGTGCCCCTGGAAAAAATAAAGAGCCGCTCGTGAGGGGTCTGGTTGGTAGCGGTATATAAGAGGGACCTAATAACGTGGAGCGCATCGGGGAGGACTTCTTGCCAATGGGAGATAGAACATAGAACAGTACAGCACAGAATAGGCCCTTCGGCCCTCGATGTTGTGCCGAGCAATGATCACCCTACTCAAACCGACGTGTCCACCCTATACCCGTAACCCAACAACCCCCCCTTAACCTTACTTTTTAGGACACTACGGGCAATTTAGCATGGCCAATCCACCTAACCCGCACATCTTTGGACTGTGGGAGGAAACCGGAGCACCCGGAGGAAACCCACGCACACACGGGGAGGATGTGCAGACTCCGCACAGACAGTGACCCAGCCGGGAATCGAACCTGGGACCCTGGAGCTGTGAAGCATTTATGCTAACCACCATGCTACCGTGCTGCCTCATCAGGAGATCAGGAGATTCCTGGACCGGAGGGTCAGTAGGACGGTCTTCCAGACCGTCGCATTCTCCCTCTCCACCTGCCCGTTCCCCCTGGAGTTATAGCTGGTAGTCCTTGCCGAGCAGGTACTGACGCAGCTTGTCGCTCATAAAGGACGAACCCCGGTCGCTGTGTACATAGCTGGGGAAACCAAACAGGCTGAAGATACTATGCAGGGCCCTAATGACTGTGTGGGAGGTCATATCGGGGCACGGGATAGCAAAAGGAAAACGGGAGAACTTGTCTATGACGTTCAGGAAGTACACATTCCTGTTAGTCGAGGGGAGTGGCCCTTTGAAATCGATAGCGAGGCGTTCAAAGGGCCTAGAAGCCTTGATCAGGTGGGCCCTGTCTGGTCTGTAGAAGTGCGGTTTGCACTCCGCGCAGATCAGGCAATCCCTGGTAATGGCTTTTACCTCCTCAGTGGAGAAAGGCAGATTTCGGGCTTCAATGTAGTGGGCCCTGGGTGGCAGAGGTCATTGTGGATGGCTTTTAAGCGGTCGCCCTGTGCGCTGGCACACGTCCTGCGGGACAGAGCATCTGGGGGCTCGTTGAGCTTCCCCGGTCGATACATAATATCGTATTTGTAGGTGGAGAGTTCAATCCTCCACCTCAGAATTTTGTCATTGTTAATTTTGCCCCTTTGCGAGTTGTCAAACATGAAGGCAACGATCTTTGGTCGGTGATGAGGTTGAACCTTCTGCCTGCGAGGTAGTGCCTCCAGTGACGAATAGCCTCCACAATGGCTTGTGCTTCCTTTTCGACTGAGGAGTGTCGAAGTTCCGAAGCGGAGAGGGTTCGGGAGAAAAATGCGACTGGTCTCCCTGCCTGATTTAGTGTGGCTGCAAGAGCTACCTCTGAAGCATCGCTCTCAACCTGAAAAGGGGCGGATTCATCCACCGCCCGCATGGCAGCCTTGGCGATGTCCTCCTTGATGCAGTTGAAGGCCTGGCGAGCCTCAGCTGACAGGGGAAAAAGTGTGGCCTTAAAGAGTGGGCGGGCTTTGTCCGCATATTGAGGTACCCACTGGGCATAATACGAAAAGAATCTCAAGCACCGTTTGAGGGCCTTGGGACAATGAGGGAGAGGGATTTCTAAGAGGGGCGCATACGGTCCGGATCGGGACCCAGGACTCCATTTTCCACGACATAGCCGAGGATGGCTAGCCTGGTTGTGCGGAAAACGCATTTCTCCTTGTTGTATGTGAGGCTAAGCTTCTGGGCCGTCTGGAGAAATCGGTTGTGGTTGGCATCGTGGTCCTGCTGGTCATAGCCGCAGATGGTGACGTTATCCAAGTACGGAAACGTGGCCCGCAGCTCGTACTGGTCCACAATTCGGTCCATTGCTCGTTGGAACACCAAAACCCCATTCGTGACGCCAAAGGGGACCCGGAGGAAGTGGAAGAGGCGGCCATCAGCCTCAAACGCCGTGAAGTGACGGTCCTCCAGGCGGATTGGGAGTTGGTGGTATGCAGACTTCAGATCCACCGTGGAAGAAATCTGATACTGGGCGGCGATCTGATTCACCATGTCTGCAATCCTGGAGAGGGGGTACGCGTCGAGGAGCGTAAACCGATTAATAGTCTGACTATAGTCTATGACCATGCGGAATTTTTCGCCGGTCTTGACGACCAACACCTGAGCTCTCCAGGGACTGTTACTGGCCTCTATGATCCCCTCACGTAAAAGCCTCCGGACCTCAGACCGAATGAACACCCTGTCCTGTAGGCTGTACCGCCTGCTGCGAGTGGCTACGGGTTTACAGTCCGGAGTGAGGTTGGCAAAGAGCGGAGGGGGGAGATTCGCAGCGTGGCTAGGCTGCAGATAGTGAGTGGGGGTAGGGGTCCGCCGAAGCTGAGGGTGAGACTCTTGAGATTGCATTGAAAGTTGAGTCCCAATAAGAGTGGGGCGCAGAGTTCGGGCAGGATGTATAGTTGGAAATTAGAGTAGCTAGCGCCTTGGATTGTTAGAGTTGCGATGGTGCGCCCTTGGATATGGACAGAGTGGGAACCCAAAGCGAGGGAGATAGTTTGCCGTGCAGGGAAAACGGGGAGCGAGCAGCGTCTTACCAGATCTGGGTGTACAAATCTCTCAGTGCTCCCGGAGTCAAAAAGGCTGTACCCGTTGATTTGGACCATCGTCATCGAGTTGTGGAGATGCTTTGGGTGCGATTGGTCCAGTGTGACTGCGTTGAGTTGCGGGTAGTCGGCGGTTTGGTCGGCTGTGCTGGGATGGCCCCGCAATGAGTGCCCGCTGAGGTCGCAGTCTTCAATCGAGTTTTCTGAGTGTGGAGAAGATGGGGCCCAAGATGCCCGGCCCCGTGGATCGCATGTGGCGGGCGGCAGCGCCGGCCCTAGGGTTGCTGGCGCCCCGGGCAAGCTGAACTTCAGCGCCCTTCGGGGAGGGGGGGAGGGGCCGAGGCGGGGGGGCGGGGCTGAGGGGGGCGGGGCCGAGGGGGGGGGGGCGGACGGAGGGGGGGGGGGCGGGCCGCCCTGGGGGAGGGCGGGCCGCCGCGGGGGAGGGCGGGCCGCCGCGCATGCGCTGGTTGGCACCGGCCCAACTGCGCATGCGCGGGACCAGAGTCTCTGGCGCCCCCTAGCACATGGCGCCCCGGGCGACTGCCCGAGTTGCCGGTACCTTGGGCCGGCCCTGGCGGGCGGCGAGGAAGATGGCGTCCAAGATGGCGGCCCCCATGAGTCGCCCGTGGTGGACCGCGTGGTGGGGGTCCGCCAAGATGGCGGCGAGTAGTAAAAACGTGGCACGCGTAGACCTCATTTATAGGCCTCACGTACATTCTATCGAGTAGGGACAGTGCCTCTGTATTTGAGCCGGTACAGTTTAGCTGAGTAGATATACGATGGCTCACCCTCGCGTGCAGTAGATTGAGTTTCTGCTCTTCCATCATTTCTGTGGTGCTTGCTTCAGCCAGGTAGGCCTTAAGACATCGGAGCCAATGCGAAAAGATTTATTTCGCCCCTGCGTTCTGCGGGTCGAGTTCCAGTCAATTAGGCTTGAGGGCTGATTCCATGGTCATTCCTTACTGTTTCTTAAGACGATTAAATTGATGAGACCATCAATTCACGCGACACGAAGGGCAGCACGGTGGCCTAGTGGTTAGCACAACCGCCTCACGGCGCTGAGGTCCCAGGTTCGATCCCGGCTGTGGGTCACTGTCCGTGTGGAGTTTGCACATTCTCCCCGTGTCTGCGTGGGTTTCGCCCCCACAACCCAAAAATGTGCAGAGTAGGTGGATTGGCCACGCTAAATTGCCCCTTAATTGGAAAAAATAATTGGGTAATCTAAATTTATTAAAAAAAAATTCACGCGACACATGGTTAGAAGTGAACAGTGGTTTTAATCGTCTTACAACAGAGCCTGCCTGTGACAAGATGAACTCCAGATGAACTGGCAGGCAGGCTCTCAGCATCAACCTTTATACTTCCGGTTAGGGGGAGGAGCCATACAGTGTGAATTACGCTACTGTGATTCACCACACAACCCAAAAAAAAAGATGTGCAGGGTAGGTGGATTGGCCACGCTAAATTGCCCCTTCATTGGAAAAATTGAATTCGATACTCTAAATTTATATTAAAAAAAGAATGTTAACTATGCATTGCAGTTGAATAAGATCTCTGTTATTGCCAATTTATAAAAATTCCATGTGGCTATTTGTGCCTGCACAAAGGGCAGCATGGTAGCACAGTGGTTAGCACAGTTGCTTCACAGCTCCAGGGTCCCAGGTTCGATTCACGGCTTGGGTAACTGTCTGTGCGGAGTCTGCACATTCTACCAGTGTCTGTGTGGGTTTCCTCCGGGTGCTCCGGTTTCCTCCCACAGTCCAAAGATATGCAGGTTAGGTGGATTGGCCATGATAAGTTACCCTTAGTGTCCAAAAAAAAGGCTAGGTGGGGTTACTGAGTTATGGGGATAGGGTGGAGGTGTGGGCTTGAGTAGGGGGGTAATCTTTCCAAGAGCCTGTGCAGACTCAATGGGCTGAATGGCCTCCTTCTGCACTATAAATTCTATGAACTCACCAAGCTTATTTCCCACTCGCACATCTGCACTTCAAATTCATTTGTTAGCCTTGCATTTCTTTGCTGACTGATTCCCTCCTATTTCTGAAATTGCTGTTTGTCTTTTCCAGTCCTCCCTGTTCTTTTATCTCCTCTGCACTAATGCTTCATCCTTGCAGCCCTCTCTATGCCAAAATAGGTTACTCCCTCCCCGATAACATTGGTTAACCTCCCCACAAGGACATAAAACTCATCCACTTTGTAAAGGTCTCTCCTGCCCCAGCATTGATCCCCATGCCCCAGGTTAGGACTTAATGAATAAAGTTAGTGATTAGGGTGAGCTATTAAGGTTATGGTTGAAAACCACTGTTGATCCAGCATTATCCTCCAAGATACCTTATTCTTTTTAAACCGGGCAATGTATTGCTCTAGAAACTATGGCCCCTCATCTGAATGTATCAATATAACAGTAAGCCAGCCAGAGATTGTGTTGAAAGCAAATTTGAGATTGTGTTTTACCTGTCTGTCCCTCTCTTCCCAAGACTCGGTGGACAGGATCTGTGATCTGTGGAGTCCTACGCAATGACTTAGTGAAACGTAAGAACTGTTCAGTCAAGGTCTTCACAGGCGTCTGATCATCAACTTGGTCACTGCTCTTGTTGAATTGATCTCCTGGATGAGACCGAGAGGGAATGAAACAGGGATATAACAGAAGGAGAAAAATCAGGAAATGTGAGTGAAACACATAATGAGTAGGAAAAGTATGGGGAGGAAAATAACATGCTTTGAGTCACCCTTGTCAAATGCAGAGTCACTGAGAAAAAAACTTTAAAAATTGATGAATATTAAGAACTGTGGTTTAAACATCTAATTACAGATTGAGTTGCTTGTTCAGAACTAACCTTTTGCTTTTTGGGAAAGTAAAAGACATACGATAATAACGACTAAATAAGCACACATCTCCGAGTTCTCTCAATGACACTAAGAGTTAGAGATCAGTACCAGATTCCCCCCGTGTTAATTGAATTGACTGACCGACAGCGAGAGAAAGAACCTCCAACTCGGGGTCCCCGGCCCCATTGTTGTGTCGACAAAGATCACAAAGAAGTTTACCGTCCAGGATTCTGCTCGCTCGTAAAAGCGCTTTTGGTCGAAAATAATTATGTTGGTCAAACTCCTCGGAAGCGGGTAGAGGAAAACAAAATAAGTTTTGAATATATAAAGAAAATAGAGCCTTCACCGAACAGCATTTACCGGAGGCTTGCATCGATTCGTTAACAAACTTGGAGTTGGGTTGGACACCGCCGTTAACTCCGACGTTGTCATTTAAACGCAGTAATTTTTATACACAGTTGTTTAAAGATAGAAATATAGTAATACATAAATAACTACGTATTTACGTATTGATATTTACTTACATTGTTCTTAATTTAACTATTATTGATTGATGATATATCTTCCTTCTTATGATTTATTGATTGGGTATGTGGTAGTAGCCTGGACTAAATACTGGCAGATGTCAAATCCCACAATGGCAGTTGAGATAGTTCAGTTAATTAAATAAGTCGAAATAAAAATCTAGCATCAATAAAGGTGATAGGAAAGAAAATAACTGCAGATGTTTGTCATGTGACAGTACCTTTAAGAAATGGGTGTTTATAAATGGGTGTGTACATAAATATTTGTAGTGAGAGTCCCTTTAAGAAATGGGTGTTTACTACTGCAGTGATGTCAGAGAGTGGGTGGAGCTGGGCTGTCTGTCAGCTTTTTACTTTCGTTTTAGGCTGTTTGCTGCAGGGTGTGTTTTAGTTTTTTCAGTGTTGGAGCTGAAGTCAGAACAAGCAGGTGTACTGCTGTTCTCTCTGCCATAAAAAGACTATCTCTTGATTATTTGGTGAATTCAGGATTATAAATGTTTTCAGTAGTGAATGTGAACCTAATGTGCTTCTGTTGAAAGGTGTTTCTTCTGTCTTTTGGATGTTGTTTGGGAAGTTATTAAGGATTACTTAGTGTTGTATTCTTTGGGAGTTGTATTTGAATTGATGGTTGCTATGGTGTTTACTGTATGTTTCAAAAAGGTTAACTTGAGCTCATAGAGTAAACATTGTTTTGCTTTAAAAATTACTTTTCCATTTCTGCTGTATCACACCTGTACAGTGGGCTGTGTGCTCCCCATACCACAATCTATTAAAAGTTGTGGGTCAGGTGAACTCCATCATACACTTTGGGATTCTCTAAACCCTGCCTCATAACAGCTGGAAATACTCAGCAGATCAGGTAGCATCTGTGTAGAGAAACAGTTCATCAGAATCGTCCGGTTCCACCAGTAGCTGGAATGACAGGTGGGGGGAACATGATTTGGCGTAAGACTAGTTTCCCAATGTCAGGATGAACTGTCTGAATTCTGGGGCTAAATTCTCCTTTTGGGAGACTTTGGGCGGGATTCTCCGTTAGCCAACGGCAAAATCAGGTAAGGCAATTGGCCGGAGAATCGGTTCTGTAGTCGAAATTATAACAGGCGCTGATTTTATGCCAAATCGCAATGCTTCTGCACCTCAACAACGGCGGCGTCAATGCATTCCGGAGAACACGTACAGTAGACACATGATTCTCCCCCTCGATGGGACAGGTTCCCGACGGCGTGGTTCACTTGTACTTTTTTAAATCTTGAAACCGACGTGGAGGCTGCTGAGGGAGAGAGAGGGCATACGGAAGGTGTCCAACATTGCTATGGTTTGCTGACAGCTGTGCCGCTGGCTGGGGGTCTTCTGCCAGGGCCAGGGGGTGCGCTGTGGGGTCAGGTTGAACAGGCAGGGAACACCATTGCCGCAGCCAGCAAGACAGCCATGCAGCTGCGCACACCACTAACAGTCCAATTTCAACTTAGTGCCACGGGTCGTATATGTGTCCCCCAGGGCACCCCACTGGATGCCCACTGGCAGCGCCGGCCCTAGGGTTGCTGGCGCCCCGGGCAAGCTGAACTTCGGCGCCCTTGGGGGGGGGGGGGGGGCCGAGGGGGGGGGCGGACCGAGGGGGTGGACCGCGGGGAGGGCGGCCACCGCGGGGGAGGGCGGCCACCGCGCATGCGCTGGTTGGCACCGGCCCAACTGCGCATGCGCGGGACCCGGGTCTCTGGCGCCCCCTAGCACATGGCGCCCCGGGCGACTGCCCGAGTTGCCGGTGCCTTGAGCCGGCCCTGCCCACTGGCCCCAGCCAATCCATCAGCAGTATGAGCGCGATCCAACGCAACCAGTACCACCATGTTGGCTGGGATGAGTGTGTGTGGGGAGTGTAATGTGTATGTGCGGCTGCAGCTTGTCAGCCTCCCGAGTGTCAATCATGGACCTGGCGAATCCCGCACCGTTTTTCATTGGAATCACTAGCCCCTCAATAGCAGCGAAATCGATCCAGGTGCGGCACTGGTTTTGCTGTCATAAAAGTCCACAGATTCTGTGTTGGCGTCAACAATTAGTGCAGGATACTCCGTTGCCCAACGCCGATATCGCAATCAGCGACCAGGCGGACCGGCGCCAGTTTGACGGCAGTCAGCCATGCTCCGCCCCCTCGGGAATGGCATAATCATGCCACGCACCATTGCAACGGCATTGCCGCATCATTGGCAGGCCCTCCCGCGATTCTTCACCCCAATGGGCCGAGTTCCCGATGGCACAGGACACGTGTGGTCTCAGCGGTCAGGAAGCTGGCGTGACGGCAGGATTCTCTGATTGTGAGGCTAGGTCTAAAGGAAGAGTCTAGTTTTAGGACCAAAAAATCAGTGAGGCCCCAGCACCAACCCTCCGAACCGGTGAGAGGCTGGCAGCCAAGCCACATAAAACAAACAACCGTTACCAAATAAATAGCTGGAGAATTGCGGGGTCCATGGCCACGCATGCGCATGGCGACGACCTGCAGTGGTCGCGCAGGTGGCATGAGTACCGGTGGCATGAGTACCCGACATGCCAGATAGTGGCCCCATGGACACCCCCGGACCACCTCTACCAGTTCCCCTAGCCCTCTCCGAAGTTCCCCCGGACAGCGGCACATCTCCCTCCCCATCTATGGCGGCGCTGTACACAGTCCGCAGCCGCCATGCTGGCTTCACAAAAACTGAGAGCACACATGTCCCGCGCCGTTGGGAACTCGGCCCATCGGGGACAGAACATCGAGGGAAGGCCTTCAGATAACGACCTGAGACGGTCCCAATGGTGTGCGGCGTACTCCCCGATGACACCGTTTTGGAGAGGGTGGAGCATCCAAAAACAGGCGCCGCCCCGAAACAGGGATTTTCCACCCGATCGCCGATTACGATATCGACTTCGGGCAACGGAGAATCCCGCCCCAGATCTGTCAAACAGAAAATCCTGCCGCTCGTCTGTGAAACTGGAGAATTACACACCAGTTTTCAGTCTGGCACTAATAGCTTACTAAATTCTGGTAAGGTTCCATCTGTAGTTATGATACACAGTTACAATTTTCATAAAGCAATAATTTGAATATAGTTTTGTTATTGCAATGTTAACTATTTACAAGTTACAGTTCAGTATAAACTGCTGAATATAAGAACAGGATTCGACCCTTGAACATTGTCACGTTGACTGAGAAAACTCCTGGAACTATACAAGGAAATATTGAACTTTAAAAAAGACCTGAATTGTATTTTTTTTTAAATGGACACAGACTGATAGCTGAGCATGTACATCCAGCCACTGATAGGAATGACTGCTGGAGGTTTCTCTGAGGAACAATGTAACCTGCCCCTGTGCTTCCGGTGGCGGGAATGGTGTGAGTGGTAACTTATTTGGTAGCTCCTGCTCGTGGTGGACCTTTGGGACCTTTTTCCCCGACTTATGAGGGATTTGATTAAAATAAGAGTCTGGTGAGTGGAGGAGAAGAATCTCCCAGCAGTTTATGGATTCATGGACCAGAAGTGGTCTGCAAAGGAGAGATTGTTGGGCAAAGAAGGGAGTGGAGTCTGCAGCACAGGAAAACATGGCGGAGGCTTAGGGACTGGGATTGCCAGCCCAGTGGTCAACGGAGCAGCTGGGGCCATTCCTTCAGGAGCGCTTTGCTAAGCAAAGACAAGAGTACCTGGACCCGATTAAGACGGGGATTGACTGGTGGAGCAAAGATTGGGAGCCCAGGGCCAGGCGATCAAGAAGGTGGAAGAGGCAGTGGCTGAGTACAAGGACCAGCTAACCGCGATGGCGGAGGAGATGGAGCTGATGAGGGACCACCAGAAAAGGCTGCAAGAGAAAGTGGAGGACCTGGAGAATAGGTCGCACAGGCAGAACCTGAGGATTGTTGGCCTCCGGAGGGCAGTGAGAGATCAGACACAGAGGCATATGTGGCGCATATGTTCGAGAAGCTGTTGGGGGAGCATGCTTTTACTTGGCCCTTGGAGGTGGACAGGGTGCACAGAGCACTTATGAGGAAGCCACGGATGAATGAACCGCCGAGGGCGATGGGGATAATGGGGGAGATTATGCGGATCTTAGGGGAATTTGGCCGGTTCTCGGGGTACAAATTGAATATGGGTTTTTGTGATCCAGGTGAGGGGGCAAGAGAGGAGACTAAGGGAGTTGCCGTTTAAAGTGGTGGGAGGGTGGCTGGCCTAGGAAGGGCTATGGCTAGTCGGCGGGGGAGGGGGGTCGAGTAGCCCCCTGATCCGGCTGATAACCTGGAATGTAAGGGGACTGAATGGGCCGGTCAAGCGGGCCCGGGTGTTCGCGCACCTGAAGGGGCTGAAGGCGGATGTGGCCATGCTTCAGGAGACGCACCTGAGGGTGGCGGATCATGTAATGTTGAGAAAGGGGTGGGTAGGGCAGATGTTTAATTCGGGTTTGGATGCAAAAAATCAGGGGGTGGCGATTTTGGTGGGGAAGAAAGTGTTGTTCGAGGCGTCGAGCATTGTGGCAGAAATGGCGGTAGGTATGTGATGGTAAATGGCAAGCTGCAGGGGGAACGGGTGGTGTTGGTCAATGTATACGCCCCGAATTGGGACGATGCATGGTTCATGCGGCGTATGCTGGGCCGGATTCCGGACCTGGAGTCAGGAGGCCTGATAATGGGGGGGGGGGGGGGGGGGGGGGGGGGGGGGGATTTCAACACGGTGCTGGACCCGGCACTGGATCGCTCTAGGTCTAGGACGGGCAGGAGGCCGGCGGCAGCCAAGGTGCTGAGGGGGTTCATGGACCAGATGGGAGGGGTGGACCCATGGAGGTTTGCGAGGCCAGGGGCCAGGGAATTTTCATTCTTCTCCCATGTACACAAGGCCTACTCCCGGATTGACTGTTTTGTCATGAGAAGGATGCTGATTCCGAGGGTGGGGGATACGGAGTACTCGGCGATAGCCATCTCTGATCATGCTCCGCATTGGGAGGACCTCGAGTTGGGGGAGGAGAGGGACCAGCGCCCGCTGTGGCGCTTCGAGGTGTGTAGAGAGGTAATGACAATGGGGAGGTGCAAGTAGGGGTGGTCTGGGAGGCGCTGTAGGTGGTGGTCAGAGGAGAGCTGATCTCCATTAGGGCACACAAGGAGAGGGGGGAGAGGAGAAAGAGGGAGAGGTTGGTGGGGGAGATGGTGGGGGTGGACAGGAGGTACGCGGAGGCCCCGGAAGAGGGATTGCTTAGGGAGCGGAGTAGCCTCCAGGCTGAGTTCGATCTGTTGACCACCAGGAGGGCGGAGGCGCAGTGGAGGAGGGCGCAAGGGGTGGCATATGAATACGGAGAAAAGGCGAGCCGGATGCTGGCGCACCAGCTTTGGAAGCGAGAGGCAGCTAGGGAGATCAGAGGAGTTAGGGATGGAAGAGGGAGTATGGTGAGAAGTGTGGTGGGTATCAATGGGGCCTTCAGGAACTTCTACGAGGAACTGTACCGGTCTGAGCCCCCAGGGGAGGAGGGAGGGATGGGTCGCTTCTTGGACCGGCTGAGGTTTCCGAGGGTGGAGGAGGGGCAGGTGGCGGTTGGGCTGGAGGAGTTGGTCAAAGGGATAGGGAACATGCAAGCGGGGAAGGCACCGGGGCTGGATGGGTTTCCGGTTGAATTTTACAAGAAGTATTCGGACCTGCTGGGCCCGCTGTTGGTAAGGACCTTCAATGAGGCACGGGAAGGGTGGGCTCTGCCCCCGACGATGTCTAGGGCGCTTGATCCTGAAGCGGGACAAGGATCCCCTACAGTGTGGGTCATATAGGCCAATCTCACTTCTAAATGTAGGTGCAAAGTTGCTGGCAAAGATTTTGGCCATGAGGATAGAGGACTGTGTGCCGCATACACGAGGATCAGACGGGGTTCGTGAAAGGGAGGCAGTTGAATACTAATGTACGGAGGCTCTTGAATGTTATAATGATGCCGGCGGTGGAAGGGGAGGCAGAGATAGTGGCGGCGATGGATGCGGAGAAGGCTTTTGATTGGGTGGAATGGGGGTTACCTGTGGGAGGTGCTGAAAAGGTTCGGGTTTGGGGAGGGGGTTCGTCAGGTGGGTGCGGTTTCTATATGAGGCCCCCGTGGCGAGTGTGGACACAAACAGAAGGAGGTCAGAGTATTTCCGGCTGCACCGGGGGATGAGGCAGGGGTGTCCCCTGTCCCCCCTGCTCTTTGCGCTGGTGATCGAACTCCTGGCCATGACGTTGAGGGAGTCGAGGAACTGGAGGGGGTTAGTGCGGGGTGGGGAGGAGCATCAGGTGTTGCTTTATGTGGATGATCTGCTGCTATATGTGGCGGACCCGGTGGGGGGAATGCCGGAGGTGATGAGGATCCTTAGGGAGTTTGGAGATTTCTCCGGGTACAAGCTCAATATGGGGAAGAGCGAGTTGTTCGTAGTGCACCCAGGGGACCAGGAGAGGGGGATTGGTGAGCTCCCGCTAAAAAGGGCGGTGAGGAGTTTCAGGTACCTGGGGGTCCAGGTGGCTAGGAGCTGGGGGGCCATGCATAAGCTTAACTTCACGAGGCTGGTGGAGCAGATGGAGGAGCAGTTTAAGAGGTGGGACGTGCTGCCACTCTCCCTGGCGGGTAGGGTGCAGTCAGTTAAAATGACGGTGCTCCCGAGGTTTTTGGTCCTGTTCCAATGTCTCCCCATCCTGATCCCTAAGGCCTTCTTCAGGCGGGCTAACAGGAGCGTTATGGGGTTTGTGTGGGCGCAGAAGACCCCGAGGGTGAGAAGGGTGTTCTTGGAGCGGAACAGGGATGGGGGGGGGGGGGGGGGGGTGGCGTTGCCTAACCTCTGTGGGTATTATTGGGCCGCCAATGTGGCGATGGTACGCAAGTGGGTGATGGAGGGGGAGGGGGCAGCATGGAAGAGGTTGGAGATGGCGTCCTGTGTGTGCACGACAGAGGTAAAATTCGGGGGCAATGGAGACGGCACAGGGGGGAGGTGGGGGCCTCGGTGTGGTCCCCGATACGGGGGAACCACCGGTTTGTCCCGGGGAGAATGGACGGAGGGTTCCTGAGTTGGCACAGGGCAGGTATTAGAAGAATGGGGGACCTGTTTGTGGACGGGAAGTTCGCAAGCCTGGATGAGCTGGAGGGGATGTTCGGCCTCCCCCTGGAGAACACCTTCAGATATATGCAGGCAAGGGCGTTTGTTAGGCGGCAGGTGGTGGAGTTCCCACTGTTGCTGCCATAGAGGGTCCAGGACAGGGTGCTTTCGGGGATGTGGGTTGGAGAGGGGAGGATCTCGGCAACGTATCAGGTGATGCAGGAGGAGGAGGAGGAGGCCTTGGTGGAGGAGCTGAAGGGTAAGTGGGAGGATGGGTTGGGTGAGGAGAACGACGAGAGGACGTGGGCGGATGCCCTGGGGAGGGTGAATTCCTCCTCCTCTTGTGCGAGACTCAGTTTAATACAATTCAAGGTGCTGCATAGGGCGCACATGACCGGGGCAAGGCTGAGCCTGTTCTTTGGATGAGAAGACAGATGTGTTAGGTGCTCAGGGAGCCCAGCAAACCACACCCACATGTTCTGGGCGTGCCCAGCGCTGGAGGACTTTTGGAGGGGCGTAGCAGAAACGATGTCAAGGGTGGTTGGTTCCAGGGTTGAGCCGGGCTGGGGGCTCGCAATATTTGGGGTGGCAGAGGAGCCGGGAGTGCAGGAGGCGAAAGAGGCCGGTATTCTGGCCTTTGCGTCCCTAGTAGCCCGGCGAAGGATTCTTCTTCAGTGGAAGGATGCGAGGCCCCCAGGCGTGGAATCCTGGGTCAACGATCTGGCTGGGTTTATTAAATTGGAGGGGGTCAAATTTGCCTTAAGGGGATTGGTGCAAGGGTTCTTCAGCCGGTGGCAACCGTTTCTAGACTTCCTGGCGGAGCGTTAGATGATGGTCAGCAACAGCAGCAACCCGGCGGGGGGGGGGGGGGGGGGGGGGGGGGGGGGGGGGGGGGGGGGGAGGGTTTGGGGTGGGTGGGGGGCTTGTGTGAGGTTTCTCTTGATTGGGCGTGTATATTTGCCTATATGTTGATTATTTCTGTTAATTTATTACTTGTGTAGACGGGGGCGGGGGGGGGGGGGGGGGGTTGTTCTTATTTCTTTGTGTTTTTGTTGATAATTTGTGAAAACTTGAATAAAAATTATTTATTAAAAAAAAATAAAGTGGTGGGAGGGAGTTTTTGTTACTTGGGTATTCAGGTGGCACGGAGATGGGAGCAGCTACATAAATTAAATCTGGCCCGGTTAGTTGAACAAATGAAGGAGGACTTTCGGAGATGGGACATGCTCCCGTTGTCACTGGCGGGGAGGGTATAGACCGTAAAAATGACGGTCCTCCCGAGATTTTTGTTTGTTTTCCAGTGCCTCCCTATTTTTATACCAAAGGCCTTTTGTAAGCGGGTGAATAGGGTGATATCTGAGTTTGTGTGGGCGGGTAAAACCCCGTGAATAAAGCAAGTGCTGTTGGAGCGGAGCCGAGGGGGTGAAGGCTGGCATTACTGGGTGGCAAATATAGCCATGATCAGTGGGGGGGGGGGGGGGGGGGGGGGGGGGGGGGGGGGGGGGGGGGGGGGGGGTTCGGTGTAGGAGTGGATGGAAGCGGCCTCATGTAAGGGTACAAGTTTGGAGGCACTGGTAACGGCTCTTCTGAACCTCTTGCCGGCCTGGTACTCCACAAGCCCAGTGGTAGTGGCGGCCCTGAGAGTTTGGGGACAGTGGCGGAGCATATGGGAGTGGAGGGAGCGTCGGTATGGGCTTGAATTTGTGGTAATCATCAGTTTGTCCCAGGGAGGATGGATGGGGGGTTTCGGAGGTGGCAGAGAGCAGGGATTGAGAGGCTGGGGGACCTGTTCATAGATGGGAGTTTTCCATGTATGGAGGATTTGAAAGTGGAGTTTGAATCGCCGGGAGGGAATGGGTTTCGGTATCTGCAGGTCAGGGATTTTGTGGAAAGGCAGGTTTTGACTTTTCCGCTTTTACCGCCGCAGAGATACAGGATTATGTAGTTTCTAGAACGAGGGTGGAGGAGGGGAAGGTATTGGAAATCTATAAAGAACTTATGGAGTGGGAGGAAACCCAGATAGGTGAGCTAAAGCGTTAATGGGAAGATGAGCTGGGAAAGGAGTTAGAGGCGGGCCTATGGGAGGATACTCTGAGCAGAGTTAACACGACCTCATCATGTGTCAGGCTCAGCATGTTACAATTCAAGGTAGTTCACCGGGCACACATGACAGTAGCATGGATGAACAGCCTTTCTGGGGTGGAGGACAATGTGTGAGGTGTGCAGGAGGGCCCGCAAATCATGTCCACATGTTTTGGGCATGTGCGAAGCTTAGGGGATTCTGGCAAGAATTTGCAGATGTCATGTCCACGGTGCTAAAAATGAGAGTGCCGCCGAGTCCAGAGGTGCCAATTTTTGGAGTGTCGGAAGACTCGGGAGTTCAGGGGGCAAGAGAGGCTAACGTTTTTGCCTTTGCCTCCTTGGTAGCCTGGAGATGGATCTTACTGCGTTGAGGGACTCGAAGCCCATCAAATCAGGATTATGGGTTAGCAACATGGCTGGGTTTCTCAGGCTTGAGAAAATTAAGTTTGCCCTGAGAGGATCATCGTTTGAAGGTGGCAGCCATTTAGCGATTTCTTCGGCGAAAACCAAACTATCAGCAGATTCAATAAGGTGGGGGGGGGGGGAAGTTAGGGAGTAAGGGAAAGTAGGGGGACTTAGATTATTTTTGTCTAGCTTAGGCGGGAACAGTGCAAGATGGACGGGGTGTTATGCACTGTGTTTTGTTTACATTTGTACTTGTATCTTTTGTTGTTATAAAACTATGAATGCCTTAATAAAATGTTTGTTTAAAAAAAATCCAAGGATTGATTATCATCGCCAGTAAAGGCAAAGGAGTATAATGGCCCTCTCATCTCCAGGATCCTGAATATAATGGCTTAGACAGGATGGTACATTCCAGTTTTATTGGAATACACACATCTGGGGGTTAAAAGCCTGCAGCTATCAACCCGTGCTGTTATGCCTGTTTGTTGATTTGTGTATGTGTGCTGTGAGAAAAGCAGCTGAAAGTTTGCCAAACTGTAGAGAATATAATAACTGAGGCAGGAACCCTGTAAAGATAGCCAGCTTTTACAGGAACATCTAAAACTCTCTCTCTTTCTGTGAAAGTCAGCCAGCAACAGGTTTGCAGCTTGAAAAGAACTGAAATCTCTACCAAACTACTGAACTATAGGACAGCTGAACCAAAGAATCAATTCTCCGGCAGCAGAAGTCAACTAGACTGAAAACAATCATATAACTTTTCAAAATATTTACTTACTATTCGACTCAGCTTTTAGCTCTAATCCGTGTAACTGTAGATGCACGTATTTTACAATTTCTTCTTACATTTCAGTAGTTAATAAACTTATTCTATCTTAACTCAAGGAAGACTGGTTGATTTGGCTCCTTTTTATCAAAGGGGGCTGGTTTAGCACAGTTGGCTAAACAGCTGGCTTGTAATGCAGAACAATGACAGCAATGTGGGTTCAATTCCCATACCAGCCTCCCCGAACAGGCGCCGGAATGTGGCGACTAGGGGCTTTTCACAGTAACTTCATTGAAGCCTACTTGTGACAATAAGTGATTATTGTTAAGAGAGAGTGAACCTTGTTAGATTAAATCTTTGCTGCTACTAGCGAAGTGTAGGTTGAATAAAGCCTTGGAGCCAGTCATCCATCCTCACCCAAGTTTGTGACACTTAGTGGGTACACCAGCCGGGTGGTGACAAGGGGTCTTGCCTGGATCAATAACTTTGGGGAACCCCACCTGGGGCTACTCGTAACAGCCTGAACGGCTGGTCAATCATGGCTGATCTGTGGCCTTTACCCCAGATCCTTAATACCTTTGGTAAACATACATCTACCAATCTCAGGCTTAAAAATTAACCATTGGTGTAGCATAAATTGCCACTTGCAAAAGAGGGTTCAGTCTTCTATCACCCTTTGTGTTTAGAAGTATTTTTATTATTTCGCTCTTGAAACGTCTGGCTCTAATTTTTAGAATATTCCCGCTAGTCCCAGATTCCCGAACCAATGGAAGTAGTTTATTTCTACCTAACCTATCTGTTCTCAATAATATTGTGAAAACTTTGTTGAAATCACCCTTTATTCTTCTAAATTCAAGGAAATATAACCCCCAAAAAAACATATAGGTTACTTGCCTTTATTAACCAAGGCATAGAATATAAGAGCGGGGAGGTTATGATGGAGCTATATAAAACGCTTATTAGGCCACAGTTGGAGTACTGTGTGCAGTTCTGGTCACCACACTATAGGAAGAAAGTGCTTACACTAGAGAGAATGCAGAGGAGATTCATCAGGAGGTGCCTGGCCTGGAGCATTTCAGCTATCAAGGGAGGCTGAACAGTCTGGGGTTGTTTTCCTTGGAGCAGAGACGGCTAAGCAGAGATCTGATTAAGGTGTATAAAGATTTGAGGAAAAACATTTTCACCCAGAGGGTGCTGGCAATCTGGAACTAATTGCCTGAAAGGGTGGTAGAGGCAGGAACCCTCACAACATTAAGAAGACAGTAAGAAGTTTTACACAGTTCTACAAAGTCCAACAGGTTTGTTTCAAATCACTAGCTTTCAGAGCACTACTCCTTCCTCTACATCATAACATTAAGAAGTATTTAGATGAGCCCTTCAAATGCCATAGCAAGACTATAGGCCAAGTGTTCGAAAATGGGGCGAGAGTAAATAGGTGCTTGATGGCTGGCTTGGACATGATGGGTCGAAGGGCCTCTTTCCATACTGTAAAAACTTTATGGGCATGACTAAACAGCCTTATCGCACCCGACTCAGTGACGTGACAAGGCCATTTGCAACCCTTGGAACACCTCGCGAGATCTCACAGGATCTCGTGAGACGTCGGGATCTGGATCCCAGCCTCGCTGGCCAAGATCTAGATTAACATATTTAAATGAGCCTTTGGGTGTAATGGTACCTGAGGGGGACCTTCCAGGCCATCGGAGGCCCCCAGGTGGTTAGGCTCTATGCAGGGTGGTACGCTGGCCCAGCCACCTGGGCACCATGGCACTGCCAGCCTGGCACCTTGGCAGTGCACCCTGGCACTGACAAGGTGTCTGGGTGGCACTGCCAGGCTAGCAGAGGCACTGACAGGCTGGCAGTGCCAAAGTGCTTGGGTGCCAGTTTGTCCATGTCAGGGATTTTTCTCAGGGGTGCCCTGCCCTTAAGAGGTGTGGTGAGTGGAGGCAGGAGGACCTCCTAAGAGATAAATTGAGGTTGTCTGGAAGCTGCGGTGGGGAAGCTGAGGGGCTCGAGAGTGAGCAGAATGGCATTTAAAAATGGCACCTCAATCACTTCCTGTACTGGCAAGCTGAGCTCAAAGTGCATCAAGTGAGGTAAGTGCGGCCTCGATGAGGCATTCTTGACCAATGCCAAAAAAACAAAGCCCCGTTTAAGAGCAGGGTTGTTCTTGGCGCTGCAAGCTCTGAGAAACACCCTTATATTCACACCCAAAAAGGGACTCGTTAAATCACACCCTATGACTCTCTCTTATTTATGTAATCCCTCCAAGGTCAATATACCCTTTCTAAGGTGTGTTTCCCAGAACAGCTCACAGTACTCTAGTTGTGGTTCAACCAGGGGCTTTATGCCTCCGTGTATTTTAATCCTCTAAATAATTAGATGTATTGATTATTTTCTGTCCCTGTTCATGACATTTTAATGATCAATATGTATACCTTGCAGAACCTCAAGTTCCTTTAGACTTCCACTATTTTTTCACCATTTAGAAAATATCTGGTTCTATTTTTTTTGGTCCAAAGTGATGGACTCACCTTTGCCTACATTGAATTCCATTTCGAGTTTTGTCTGTTTATTTAATATATATCTTAGTCATTCATTGCTTCCATCTACATCAATAATGTAACCTATCATTGTGTTATGGACAAATTTAGATATAATAATAATAATCTTTATTTACATGTAGCATCACCGTAGACATAATTAAATCCCATGAATTATTGAGGCCAAAAACGTTTCTGGTAGGGCACCCACTTGCTGCATTCTGCCACCCTGGCCATTATCCCAACTCTCGAAGTCAATTTCCCCCACGGGAACCAGACCTTGACCTCATGTCGGGGAAGTTGAGCATATGTGAGTTGCTGGTTCAATCGGTCCTCCCACCAGCAGGGGTAGCCACATAGAAACAACTCTGGGAGCAGTGACGATTGGCTTTTTCCACATTGTATCTGAATTGGCTGGGGGCAGGGCCTGGAGTTGGAAGACGATTTTGTGGGTTTTTTTGCTGCCTTTTCCGTTTGCAGGCGAGCAGCCAGAGGGAAGGGGAGTGCTGCGAAAACGGGGTTAGCATGTGAGGGACAGGGAAGCAGTAATGCTCAGAAATATCCTACCGGCGCTGAGCGATGGATAGACATGGATGCAGTGAAAAAAAGCGGGGTTTCAGAGAGAGAAATGGGGCTGAAGGGGAGTGGGGGCGGGCTGAGGGGGAGTGGGGGCGGGGTGAAGGGGACCGACACCCGGGGGGAGGGAGTGAAGTTGGAGACGCGCGGTGTTAAGGGGGTATGTGGTGTGGGTACGGTGAGGAGGTGGTGTCTTGGGTGCAGGGGGTGAGTGCATGCGCGGGGGAGGGGGGAAGATCGTGCGGGAGGGCGCATAGGATGGGGGTGTGGGGTGATGGGATATTGTGCAGGTTGAGTGTGGGTGGGAGGTACTCTGGGTATGGGGGGGGAGCTGAAACGACATATGGGGGTGGGGAAACCGTATGAAGGGGTGGGTGAATGGCTCACTGTGGGTGGGGGTGTGGGGGGGGGGGGGGGGGGGGGGGGAGTGGAACCCCGAGAAGGGTGCTGGGGTGGAACCCCGAGAAGGGTGTTGGGGTGGAACCCCGAGATGGGTGTTGGGGTGGGAGTGGAACCCCGAGAAGGGTGCTGGGGTGGAACCCCGAGAAGGGTGTTGGGGTGGAACCCCGAGAAGGGTGTTGGGGTGGGAGTGGAACGACGGGTGGGATGATGGGGTGGGTGGCAGGGATGACGTGAGAGAGTGAATGGCGATATGGCACGTGGTGTGAGGGTTGGGAGGAAGAGGGGTGGGTGTGGGATGGCACGGCACACAGGGTAAGGGGTGGGTGGGAGATTGGTGACGGAGTGAGCAGGGTGTGCGCATGGGATGGTGTGAGGGGACAAGTGTGGGTGAGGCAGTGAATTGATGAAGTATGTGAGTTCGGGGGTGGGTGTAAAGAATGGGGGGTGTGGGGTGATGGGATATTGTGCTGGGGTGTGAAGCGGGCCGGGGTTGAGGGGTGATGCAGGAAGCAGTGTGCTGGGGAGGGGAGATCACATGGAACGGCACACAGTAAGTGGCAGGGTGCACAGGGTGAGTGAGGATAGGGGCACGAGGCACACTGGATAAGTGGGGTGAGAGAAACTGGGAATGGTGCATTGGGTGAGTGGGTTGACGGGGTCCAGCGTGTGGGGTGAGGGGATAGATGGTGGATGCTGTAATGGTGTTGATGGGGGCTGGCGTGTGGGGTGAGAGTGGGCAGGGGTCGGTGCCTGTGTCGAGGGTAGGCAGCATTTGGAGTGAGGGTGTGGGCAGCACACGGGGGAGCAGGGACAGCACATGGGTGGAGGGGTGAAGACGGCTCAAGTTGTGAGGGAGGGTGGCAAGGTGTGATAGTGAGATGCGAGGAAGTGCGTTGATGGTGGCATGCTGGGGGTGGGTTGAAGGCGTGGTGCGAGTGGGGCAGGTTGAGGGGGCGTGAGTGGTTGTGGGTTCAGGTCATGGGGGTGGTTGAGGGGTATTGCATGGGAGAGAGGGGCAGGGCTTGAGAGGCAAGGGCAAGAAGTGAGGGGACGTGCAGGTTGAGGGGTGCATAGGGTGAATGGGGGCGGGAGGCATTCGGGGCAGGGACACGGCGAGGGACTGTGGGGATGAACAGGGTGAGGGGGCAGAAGGCACGTGGTTGAGAGGGTGCTGGGGGCCGTGACAGCCCTCTGTCAGGGTGAGGGGGTGTGTGGGATGAGGGCAGTCGTGGGGTGTGGAAGGGCACAGCAATGATGGAGGTGAGGAACAGTGAAGGGGAAGCAAGGGGTGAGGATGAGTATGAGGGGGTGGTTGATGGGGTGGGCAACGTGTGGATGAGGAGAGGGCGAGATAATGAGGTGGTGGGCAACGTGTGTTGTAGGGGAGGTTGGGTGACGTGGGTTGTGGATGATTGACGAAGATGGAGGGAGTGACACGGGCGGGGGGGTAGGCGGTGTCAGGCACAGGGTGAGGACTTGAGGGAGCTGAGTGGCGCAAGGGGGTTTGCGACACTCGGTGAGCTGAGTAGGTAATAGTGCGGCATTGCGCGGGGTGAGGATGGGCGTGGGCATCGCACTGGGTGAGGGTCGGAACGAGGTGTTGCGGATGGGTGCAGGGTGAGAGGGCTGAGCAGGGTGAGGGGTTTGCAGATGGTGATGCTGCTTGAGGCAGGGCGGGCGGCGGGAGGAGTTGGGTATGTGTGTCGCAGCAAGGGGCGCTACACAGCCTGATAGTCTACAGCAATTTATTGCATTGGCCAGTAGCAAAAATGAGAAAGGTAGCTTGAATTCGGGCAGCTTTGAGAACTACTGTTTCTTAGTCCACAAAATGCCCATGGAATTATTTTGTAATATTTACTGTTCAGATCCATTGATTACTTGGATGGGGATTAGACTGGTTGCATTGAAGTTGTGAAAGTGACTGATTTTAATTTTATTTATATCCTTAAACAGCTGGATTGAGCTGGACTAACACAAGATGAGGGTCAGTAGTCCAAAAGCAGCAGAATGTCTTAAGCAGGCTGTTCCTACAGCAGCTCGACGCCGCAGGTGGAAACGCAAGGCCATGTTGGTGCTGACTGATGTATCAGGAGCCAAGCAGCTGAGCGTGCTTACACGCCGCTGTTGTCTGCTTGCGTCTTGTCGCCGGGGAGTGAAGAGATCACGCCACAGACAGAGTACAAAGAATGCTGCAACTTGGAAATGTGCAGAGGAGGTGTGTAAGGAAGATGAGACTATGCGATCAAGCGCCACTGAACAAGACGAAGAACAACATGAGGAAGAAAATAATACTGAGTCTCCTCGTAATACGGGGAGAAAGATTAACGGTTCACATAAAAAAAGCAGGACTCAAAAAAATCAGGCTTGCACAGCTGCAGAGATTGATGGAGAAGCAATGTACCAGCATTTGTATACAGACTCATTTGCCCTTAATGGGGTTCCCAACGGTGAATCGTCTCAAGATTTCATTGATGATGATGCAGTTTCCTCTGGAGCCAGTGCAAGGCTGTGTCTCACTGCAGTAAACATCAGGAACGATCAGAGTATCGTCCTCATGTCTCCATCACAGGTAGGAGAAATTTATTTTCTTTTTGCAGTCTTTTTCCTCCTCTGCTGATGGTGCTGACTTTCACTGCGATATGGTGTCCCTTCATTGCCTTTCTCTACCTCTTCCTGTGACTTTTGGCAGAAGATATAATGATGGATTCCTCATTTAGAATTGAAGGTATCCTTTTGTCATGGTTTTCACAGTATTCCATGTTGCTGCTTTTTCTGCAGAAGTTGACGTTTCGAGGAAGATGCCGCGTGACTTGTCTATACGGGAGTGTCCAAGTGTTAGGATTTACAATTGGACAGGGACAGCCTGCATATTGCCTGTACTCTTTACCAACACACGCTGCCATGAGCATCGAGGCACTGCCTCACTGTAAACCAGGCCGTACTAAACGAGAGATGAAAATGGAGGTGAAGGCAGTTTTCCGACAGCATGTACCGGCAGGTGAGGGTCTGGCATCGAGGAGAGAAACAGTCCCCTGGCTGTTAGATAGAGATACTTCATTGGTACACTGTACCCGTTCAGTGTTGCAAGAAACTGGTAACCAATGTGATGCCTATAGTAATGATCTGTGGTCACTGAACAATCCACATTTGGACAGACTGGGTTACCCTGCTCTAATTTAGCTGCCTGACTTTGATTTAAAATAAGTTAAATGGAAGCAAAGCATTACGAAGAAGTATTAATAGATGAAGCAAGTGGGTAAAACTGGGGCAAATGTGTCATCATCAACTTTGGGCCTGAAAAGGATAGAACAAGGTATTTTCCAAATGAAGTCCAAACAGGGAAACAGAGTTAATGTTTTAGGTCGATGACCTTTCAGCAGATATTCTGGATATAAGGCCATCAAAATCATAATTTCAGCTATACAAAGCACTGGTTAGACCACACCAGGAGTTCTGCGAGCAGTTTCAGCACCACACCTCAGGAAGGATACATTAACTTTGGAGGGAGTGCAGTGTAAATTTAACAGAATGTTATCTGGACTCCAAGGTTTAATTACGGGGAGAGATTACACAAGCTAGGGTTCTATTCCCTGGCATATCGAAGACATACGGTGATTTGATCAAAGTTTCCAAGACATTAGCACTGTTGCTTCACAGCTCCTCCAAAGATGTGCAGGTTAGGTCAATCAGCCATGCTAAATTTCCCCCCAGTGTCCAAAAGATTTGGTGGGGTTACTGGTTTTGGGGATAGGGTGGGGGCCTGTGCTTAAATTGGGTACTCTTTCCAAGGGCTGGAACAGACTTGATGGGCCGAAAGCCCACATCTGCACTGTAAATACTATGATTAAGATTCGATGGGCCGAATTACTTCCTGCTGCACTCTGATTCTGTGATTAAAGGGAACTAATGGGGAAGATGGAGAAAGGTATTCCTGCTTTTTTGGGATTCTAGTCTTGGGGACATAGTCTGAAAATTAGAACTGAACCTTGCAGAAGTTAGGATATACTTCTCCGTTGCGAAAATGTTGGAACTCTTTTGCGAACAGCAATTGATGCCAGGTCAACTGTTAATTTCAACCAAAGGTGTTAAAGGATATGGGACAAAGGCAGATATACAGAGTAAGGTCACAAATGAACTATGACCTAATTGAATGGCGGAACAAGCTTGGAACTAAATGGCCTAATCCTATACCTATTTCCTTTGACCTGCAATGTAGTAAAGTGTGCAAGGATTTTGAGTTGGTCACAAGTAAGTTATCAGAACAAAAGATAACTGTTTGAACACTGCTTTGGCTCACATCCACACTGGTAGGGTAAAAGTCTCCCACTACTGGATATGAGGGACCTTCGCAACCCACGCCGGCTGACCTACGCGACCCACGCCGGCTGACCTACGCGACCCACGCCGGCTGACCTTCGCGACCCACGCCAGCTGACCTTTGCGGCCCACGCCAGCTGACCTTTGCGGCCCACGCCAGCTGACCTTTGCGGCCCACGCCAGCTGACCTTTGCGGCCCACGCCAGCTGACCTTTGCGGCCCACGCCAGCTGACCTTTGCGGCCCACGCCTGCTGACCTTTGCGGCCCACGCCTGCTGACCTTTGCGGCCCACGCCTGCTGACCTTTGCGGCCCACGCCTGCTGACCTTTGCGGCCCACGCCTGCTGACCTTTGCGGCCCACGCCTGCTGACCTTTGCGGCCCACGCCTGCTGACCTTTGCGGCCCACGCCTGCTGACCTTTGCGGCCCACGCCTGCTGACCTTTGCGGCCCACGCCTGCTGACCTTTGCGGCCCACGCCTGCTGACCTTTGCGGCCCACGCCTGCTGACCTTTGCGGCCCACGCCTGCTGACCTTTGCGGCCCACGCCTGCTGACCTTTGCGGCCCACGCCTGCTGACCTTTGCGGCCCACGCCTGCTGACCTTTGCGGCCCACGCCTGCTGACCTTTGCGGCCCACGCCTGCTGACCTTTGCGGCCCACGCCTGCTGACCTTTGTGGCCCACGCCTGCTGACCTTTGCGGCCCACGCCTGCTGACCTTTGCGGCCCACGCCTGCTGACCTTTGCGGCCCACGCCTGCTGACCTTTGCGGCCCACGCCTGCTGACCTTTGCGGCCCACGCCTGCTGACCTTTGCGGCCCACGCCTGCTGACCTTTGCGGCCCACGCCTGCTGACCTTTGCGGCCCACGCCTGCTGACCTTTGCGGCCCACGCCTGCTGACCTTTGCGGCCCACGCCTGCTGACCTTTGCGGCCCACGCCGGCTGACCTTTGCGGCCCACGCCGGCCGACCTTCGCGGCCCATGCCGGCCGACCTGCGCAACCCACCATTTTCTCTTACCTTGTTGCTGATAAAAATGGAGGAAATGGTTTTGGGTCCCTTTGGCCCCAATGGTCCCTTTGTCCCCCTGACCTTGGGAAAAAAAAGGCAGCAACTATATTTTAAAAATGCGGCCGCACTCCAGATGCATACCCGATCATTGGTGCGCATGCATTAAATATCGTAAGGGGTGGGCAATAGATGCTGGCCCTGCCTGCAACACCCACATCCCTTGAATGAATATAAACAAAAATTCTCATTGCACAAGTCCAAATTGAATGCACCCTGAATTCACTGAAGTATCTGACCCTGCCCTTCAACTTTCCTGCTGAAAGTAACTGCGAGATTCACTGCTGAAATCCATGGTTGCCAAGGCACTCATCACCACAAAGACAGCCACGTATTTGGAAGCTTCAGTGATGGACATCTTGATAACTCTTTGTGCAGCACTAACACAAACTATTGTTTATTTCTCCAAAAGAGCCAGCTTTCCCTTTTTCTTCTTTCACCGTGTATCTTTTTTCCTGTCTGTCAAATGTGTGAGAGAGATAGAATTTCATGGGCGCTGGAAAGTCTGCAAGGACCTTTGGACCCCAGTGTGAAAATCATTCATTTAGATCCCTCACCCACACCAAGGGCTGACCCCGAGAACTGGGGCAGAAGTTCTGGTGACCTTGAACTTCAATACGGCAAATGTAGGTCAGCATGGTGGCGCAGTGGATAGCACTACTGCCTCACGGCGCCGAGGTACCAGGTTCGATCCCGGCTCTGGGTCACTGTCCGTGTGGAGTTTGCACATTCTCCCCGTGTTGCGTGGGTTTTGCCCCCACAACCCAAAGATGTGCAGTGTAGGTGGATTGGCCACGCTAAATTGCCCCTTCATTGGAAAAAAATAATTGGGTACTCTTAAAAAAAAATTTAAAATATGGCAAATGTAGAGGGCTACTCACCTCCCCACTTCCCCTCGGTAGCCATTGCGGCAGGTCCCTGTTTTTGTAGAGGAGTACTAAACAATGCTGATAAAGGGGCGGCACGGTAGCATAGTGGTTAGCATTGTTGCTTCACAGCAGTAGGGATCCATGTTCGATTCCCGGCTTGGGTCACAGCCTGTGCAGAGTTTGCACGTTCTCCCCGTATCTGCGTGGGTTTCCTCCGGGAGCTCCGGTTTCCTCCCACAGTCCAAAGATGTGCAAGTTAGGTGGATTGGTCACGCTAAATTGCCTAGTAGTGCTAAAGGTTACGTGGGGTCGCTGGGTTGTGGGGATAGGGTACAGGTGTGGGTTTAGGTAGGGTGCTCTTTCAGGGGCCAGTGTAAATGCGATGGGCCGAATAGCCTCCTGCACTGTAAATTCTACGACAACACCGGCGCGACTTTTCGCTGGGTGTTCAGATGACTCCCAGGAATCCGCTGCATTCTACTTCAATCTCACTCATGAGATTTCAATCTCATCTGGGGTGGCACAGTGGCCTCATAGTGCCAGATACCTGGGTTCAATTCTGACCTAGGGTGACTGCGATTAAAGTTTGCACATTCTCCGTGGGTTTCCTCCGGGTACCTCCCACAGTCCAAAGATGTGTAAATTAGATGGATTGGCCGTGCTATATTGTCCCGATAGGGTTACGGGGGTTGGAGGTGGAGATTGGGCCTTAGTGCAGACTCGATGGGCCAAATGGCTGCTTCCTGCACAAGGGATTCTATGATTTTGAATATTTCTATCAAATCGTCTCTAACTTTATTCCCCCTGTGGAGAACAACCCTATTTCTCCAATCTGTCAACATTACTGAAATCTCTCATCATTCTTTTTTTAAATCTTTTTTTAAATTCATCAAAAGACTACCAACAATAACAAATACAGTATCAATCCCGCAAACAGCATCCCTTCAATATACAAATCCAGACATCACTCATACGTTCACAAAAACCAAAAGAGAATGAACGGTCATCCAATAAACAAACCCCCTAATGTTCGATGGCATCCGATTCTTGAAAGTGCATGATAAACAATGCCCATGAATTGTAGAACCCTCCCATCCTCCCCCTCAGCTCAAACATCACCACCTCAAGCATAAAAAATTCCAGCAGGTCCCCCCCTGCCAAACCGAGGCACAGGGCGGAGAAGCTGACCTCCACCCCATTAGGACCCGCCTCCGGGAAATCAGCGGTGTGAAGGCTAAAACATCCGCTCCCACCTGCAGCTCAGACCTGTCCAACAGCTCGAAAATGGCTTCTAGCTCCAAACTCACATCTACCACCCCCGAGGTGACCTTAAAAACTTCCCTCCAATACACCTCCAGCTTCGCGCAGGACCAAAACATGTGAACATGATTTGCCACGCGCCTCCCACAGCGCTCACATACATCCTCCACCCCCTCAAAGAGTTGGCTCATCCCCGACCTCGTGAGGTGTGCCCTGTACAGGACCTTCATCTGTATCAGCCTCAACCTCGTGCATGAGGTTGCGGCGTTTACCCCCAGGCGCACTTCACACCACAGACTGTCTTCCATAACCTCCCCCAACTCTTCCCCCAATTGGCTTTAATTCCCTCCAAGGATACCTTATCCTCCCCCAAAATCCTCCGATAGATCGCCGACACCACCCCCCTTCCGTCAATACCTCTTCCAACAATGAGGGGGCCGGCGCCGTCGAAAAGTTTTGAACTTCCTTCTTGGCAAAGTCCCGGAGTTGCAGGTACCTAAATACTTCTTCCTGCCCCAGTCCATATTTCTCCCCCAATTCCTCAAGCCTCGGAAAATGACCTCTCAGGGACAGGTTTAATTTTCTGACGCTCCTCTCCTCCCATCTCCAAAACCAACTTCCCCGGCTCAAACTTATAGTTCCCCCTAATTGGCATCCCTCTTGACCCCACCCACAGCTTAAAAGTGCTGCCTCCAAACCTTCAGCATTGCCACCACCACCAGACTCCCAGAATATTAACCCGGGGCCATTGGCAGCAATGTTGTGACCAACGCCATCAGGGTCGTCCACCTGCACAGACTCTCCTCCTAACCCACTCGGACCTACCCCCCAACTCCTCGCCTTTTCGGCATTTGCCGCCCAATAGTAATATAATAAATTCTGGAGGCCCAATCCCCCCTGCCTGCTGTCCTCTCTACAGAACGTCCTTCCCAACCCTGGCTACCTCGCTCCCCCCCCCCCCCCCCCCCATAATAAACAAGATGATCAACTTATCCACCGCCTTGAAAAACACCTTTGGCAAAAAAATTGTCGGGCACTGAAATACAAACCTAAAACACAGCATCACATTTGTTTTAATCGCCTGTATCCGACCTGCCAGCAACAGAGGAAGACTATCACCCTCTTGCCAGATTGGCCTTTACCCTCCCCACCAAGCTGGTAAGATTGTACCTACAGGAGCCCCCCACCAGTACTGCGCCACCTGCACCCCCCAGATACCTAAAGTGGGTTACCGCCGTGCGCAATGGCAGCCCCCCTACCCCCACCCCTGTTCGGGGCACCACAAAGTATTCACTTTTTTCCAGGTTTAATTTATACCCCGAAAAGGACTCAAACATTTGGAGAAGCTCCAATATACCCCTCATCGTGCACTCGGCTCTGAGACATACAGTAACAGATCATCCGCGTACAGAGACACCCTATGTTCGCGCCCCCACCCCGCACTATTCCCTTCCATACCCCCGAGCTCCTCAGTGCGACAGCCAAAGGCTCAATCGATAGCACAAATAACAGAGGGGACATAGAACACCCCTGCGAGGTCCCCCAGTGCAGAGCCAAGGATCCCAAACTCATATTGTTTATGCGGACGCTCACCCTTGGTTCCTTATATTAATAACCTTTACCCACTCCACAAATCTCAGCCGGATCCCAAACCTCTCTATCAAATACCCCACTCTACCCGATCAAATGCCTTTTCTGGGTCCAGCGCAACCACCTCCTCTATCTCCTTTCCCTCAGCCAGTGTCATACTACATTTAGCACCCTCCTAATATTCGGGAATAGCTGCCTCCCTTTCACGAACCGTGTCTGGTCCTCCCCTATCACCTTCGGGAGGCACCCCTCCAACCTAACTGGCAGAATGTTTGCCAATATCTTTGAATCCACGTTCAGTACAGATATAGGCCTGGACAAACCACGCTCTATCTGGTCCTTATCCTTCTTCAGCAACAAGGAAATTGAGGCCTGCCCCAAATTTTGTGGCATTTCTGCGCCTCCTCAAACATCCCCACCATCAGCGGCACCAAATTGTCCTTTAATTTCTTATAATAATCCACTGAGAACCCATCCGGTCTTCCCACTTTCTCAACTGCATCCTCCCAATTACCCACTTTACCTCCTGTTCCCCTACCGACCCCTCCAATGTGGCCCTATCTTCATCCCCCAACAACAGATATTCCAGACCGTGCAGGAATTCCCGCATCCCCCGGTACTCTGACCTACAAACATTTTTATAGAAGTCCTCAAACACCCTGTTGATCTGGTCCAGGGCCACCACCAATTTCCCCATCCTATCCCACACCTGGGCAATTTCCCTTACTGGTGCCTCCTTCCGAAGTTGGCTCCGCCTTCTCCCCATACTCATAAACTGCTCCCCTCGCCCGCCTTCCCGGTGAACAACCGATTAAAACTAGCCTGTTGCTCCCTCCTATCTAAAAGTGCTGAATCTGCAATCCCCGTGTACCTCATGTCCACCTCCAACATCTCATCTACAGCCTTTGCAGCTCCTCTCTCCTCTATCCACCTTAGCCATAAACAATATCACCTCCCCCCTCACCGCCGCCTTCAGATCTCCCCGACCCCACGACTGGGCAAGCTAGCGTGACTGCGACCTGTCCTGCCTTGGCTCCTGCACCAAGTTCCAGTCCCCGCCCACTATCAGCTCGTACGAATCCAAGTCCTGAATGGCCCCACATACCTTCCTCTCTTACCGACCAACACCACTACCCCCAGTGCCCTGCTGTCAAACATTGAATAAAGCACTTAGCTTATCCAGCCCTCCCTGAGCCTCACCTGATCTTTCGCCCTCAAATGAGTCTCCAGTAACATAGCCACATCGGCCTTTAAACGTTTTAGGTACGCAAACACCCTCGATCTCTTCACTGACCCTCCCAACACCCTCACGTTCCACGTAACTAGCCTAACCAAGGGTCTCTTTTTCACTCTTTTTTTTTTTCTCCCCCACCCTCTTCCTATCTAGCATCGCCATAACTCATAATGTGGGTTTCCTCCGGGTGCTCCAGTTTCCTCCCGCAGTCCAAAGATGTGCAGGTTAGATGGATTGACCATGATAAATAGCCCTTAGTGTCCAAAAAGGTTAGGTGGGATAGGGTAGAAGCTTGGGCTTAAGTAGGGTGCTCTTTCCAAGTGCCGGTGCAGACTCGATGGGCCGAATGGCCTCCTGCACTGTAAATTCTATGAACTCTGGGCCCAGCCCACTGGATCTGACCAACCCCCTCACATTGTTACCATCGAACCCCCCCCCCAATCCCCCCATCCACTTCCTCTCGAAAACACCTCACCCAGTATTGATTTCCACCCCCCTCACATTTCCTAGGTCCATCGAAACCTGCTCACTAGGTTCCAATATCCGCAGTCCCTCCCCCACCATACCTCTGTTCACTAGCTGACTTAAGCTTGCTAGTGTGGGAGCCCCTGCCCAGGCCCCCATCTCTCCCCCTGCCCGGTTCCAGGAAAAACCTCAAGAAAACAAACCTATCCAGTGCAAACAGACAGACTCCAGAAAAACCGTTACGACAAAAAACAAAGACAGAACGTTATCCAAAACAACAACTCTACCCCATTTAACTCATATAACAGCATGAAGTAAAACATTGAATTACATACGCTCTTCCTACTCCCCTCCCCTCGGTCCAAGACCAGTCCTCAGTCATATTCCTCACTTCTGCCCCAATCCTTCTGCCTTCTCAAACTGTCTCATAATAAAAGTCTTTGGAGTTGTAGGTCATGTTCAACTTCGCTGGTACACTATGCCAAACTGCATCCCACTGTTATACAGTACCGTCTTCTCTCGGCCAAAGGCCGCTCGCCAGCTCCACCGTTACGTCCTCGTAAATATGTACACCAGCTCCAGCCCACTGCACCTCCCGCTTCTGCTTCACCCAACCCAGGACCTTCTCCTTCACCTGTCACCGTTGGAAGCAAACCATCACTGCTCTTAGCGGCTCATTCGCCTTTGGTTTAGGCCTCAATGACCGATGAGTCCGATCCAGTTCGTACTAGGAGGAATCCTCTTTTCCTCTTTCTCCCCCCCCCCCCCCTCCCAACCAACTCTTCCATCCTCTCGGGCAGGCCCACAATACACAAATTTTGCCACCTCAATCTATTTTCCAAATCCTCCAATTTAGTTTGCAGCCCTTTGTTGGCCTCGACTACCCTCTGCAGCACCTCACTCATTGAGGTGAGCTGCTCGCTGTGTTGCAACGTAGCTTCCTCCACTCCCGTCATTTTCTCAGCCTGCTCCTGCACCTCGGCTGATGCCTTTGACATAGCCTCTTTCATCGGAACAATCGCCTCCTCCATAGGGACAATTGCCTCCTCTACCAACACCTTCAATGCCACCATCATCTCCTTCCTCATCACCTCCCTGTGCTTTGCAAACTGCTTCTCCAGTTCCGAAGCCATCACCTCCGTCATCTATTCTGCCATAAGCTGTGTGGCCCCACCCGGTGACCCAGCATCCGCCATCTTGCCAGCTACCAGGCTGGCTCTTTCACTAAACGGCGATCCATCACATCCTCCCTTATTCACGCAGGTTTTCTTCTGGTTTTTCGACATCTCCCTTCTTCCTTGTGCCTTCCTGCACTCGATTGTCAAAAAATTGCTCCGGGACCGGGCATTAAACTCCCAAATAACAAGCCTCGAGCAGGAGCCACCCAACGTGCGACCTCCTCCTACATGCCGCCACCGGAGGTCCATCCTTCATTATTCTAATAAATCTTTCCAGCGCTCTCTTTAAAGCTGTCACATCTTTCTGGAGGGCAGTGCCCAGAATTGGAATCAACAGCCTAGTTGTGACCAAATCAGTGTTTTATAAAGGTTCATCATAACTTCCTTTGTACTCTATAACTAATATCTCAACATGCCCTGCCATCTGCAATGATTTGTGTACGTATATCCCCAGGCCTCTCTGTTTTTGGACCCCATTTAGAATTATAATTGTTAGTTTAACAAGCCTCGCCTCTTGTGATCAAAATTAACAATTTCACACTTGAATTAAATTTAATTTGCCACATGTCTGGTCATTCCACCAGTTGATTATATCTTGTTGAAGTCTATAACCATCCTGCTCACTTCTCACTGAGCCTCAAAGTCTTGTGTCATTGCAAATTTGAAATTGTGCCCTCTACACCCATGTCCAAATATACATGATTGCTTGGTATATAATCTGTCCTTAGCTGCCCTGGAAGTGTTTGATGCAACAGTTTAGATGCAGCTATATGTGCTAAAGTGATACTCCTAATTTCCGTGCCTCTTCATTGCAGCTTCAAGACACAGTTTGATGAAGGAGGTGACCTCTTCGTGCTCAGTTCTCCTATTCGAGCATCTCGACACCCCAGGCACTGTTTTTCTTTCTAGCTTCCCAGAATACAGGGAAGTCTTTGCTTCACATTCGGTGAGTTATTCAGGAGATTTAGAGGCCATCCTGCACATGTGTTCTGGATTTTGTGGTGTTTTCAGGCATATGCCTGTATGTGTTCATGACTTGAGCTTTGTTAAGCTTATTGCTTCAGTGGGTAAATACATAATTATCTTTGGTGCTGCATCATTTTCAGTCTCTGGTCTGCACTGAGTGCACTTGCTGCTGGGCTAGATGGTGTTAGAAACTAACCAAGTCTGATCACTAACTAAGGTTTGTAATTAAACTCAAACGCATAGGCATCACAAGTAGTATGTGCACTGACTTGGAGGATGTTGAAGAGGGTCAGACAGGAACCAGATACCAAAATTATTTGAAAACGTATCAATTTGCTGGTGAAATAAAAATTATCCATAATGTATTGATTACTCTGACCAGAATGAGATGAATAGAGTTAAGATATAGCAAAAGATTTAGACTGATTTAGATTGGACATGCAATTAGATGAAAAATGGTAAATGAAGTCTCGCAGTGGTTAAACAAAAAAAACTGGCATTTATATAAATCATAGAACTGTATAGCTCAGGAGTTTATTAAAGATGTCTAAAAGTGCATTCCAGCTAATGAAGTACTTTTATTGTTTAGTTACTGCTTAAGATGGGATGTGCAAACTATTGCACATTAGCCATAATTAGTAGCATAGAAAGAAATAAAAAAATTAATTAATCACAATGAGTCTCAAATGGATCTGGATTAGCAGACTCATTTCTTTCAGTGCTGGAAATGATGGTAAAACAATTTTTTAAAGAGCCAACCTTCAGCCAGAACATTTGATACAAGTGCATAGAGGTTCTGCTGGAATTTGATGCTTCTCAAAGATCATTAAGATACTGTGGGCAATTCTGGATATTAGAACATAGAACTGTACTGCACAGTACAGGCCCTTCGGCCCATGATGTTGTGCCGAATTAGTCTGAAATTAAGATCAAATCAACCTACTCCCAATCATTCTAGTGCACTCCATATACCTATCCAATAACCGCTTGAAAGTTCCTAAAGTGCCAGACTCCACTACCATAGTTGGGAGTGCGTTCCACGCCCCAATCATTCTCTGAGTAAAGAACCTATCTCTGACATCCCTCCTATATCTTCCACCATGAACCTTATAGTTATGCCCCTTGTAACAGCTACATCCACCCGAGGAAAAAGTCGCTAAACGTCCACTCTATCTATCCCTCTCATCATCTTATACACCTCAATTAAGTCACCTCTCATCCTCCTCCTCTCCAATGAGAAAAGTCCTAGCTCCCTCAACCTTTCCTCATAAGATCTGCCCTCCAATCCAGGCAGCATCCTGGTAAATCTCCTTTGCTCCCTTTCCAATGCTTCCACATCCTTCCTATAATAAGTTGACCAGAATACTCCAAATATGGTCTAACCAAGGTCTTGTACAGTTGCAGCATAACCTCACGGCTCTTAAACTCAATCCCCCTGTTAATAAATGCTAACACACTATAGGCTTTCTTCACGGCTCTATCCACTTGGGTGGCAACTTTAAGAGATCTATGGACATGAACTCCGAGATCGCTCTGCTCCTCCACGTTCCCTGCTGTTAACCCTGTAATCCGCATTCAAATTTGTATCTTGGTGTCATCTGCAAATGTACTAACCCAACCTTCAACTCCATCATCCAAGTCATTGATAAAAATCACAAATAGCAGAGGACCCAGCACTGATACCTGTGGTACACCACTGGTGACTGGGCTCCAGGATGAAAATTTACCAACTACCACCACCCTCTGTCTTCTGTGTGATAGCCAGTTACTGATCCAATCGGCCAAATTTCCCTCTATGCCATGCCTCCTTACTTTCTGCATGAGCCGACCATGGGGCACCTTATCAAACGCCTTACTAAAATCCATGTATACAACATCAACTGCTCTACCTTCATCTGTGTACTTAGTTACCTCCTCAAAGAATACAATCAAACTTGTGAGGCAAGACTTACCCCTCACAAATCCGTACTGACTATCCTGGATTAAGCTGTACCTTTCCAAATGATCATAAATCCTATCCCTCAGGACCCTTTCCAATAATTTACCTATGACCGAAGTGAGACTAAACGGCCTATAATTCCCAGGGTTATACCTATTCTCTTTCTTGAACAAGGGGGCAACATTCGCCTCTCTCCAGTTTACTGGCACTATTCTTTTGACAGTGAGGACATAAAGATCATAGCCAAAGGCTCTGCAATCTCATCCCTCGTCTCCCAAAGAATCCTAGGATATACCCCATCAGGCCCGGGGGCTTATCTATCCTCTGGCTTCTCCAAATTTCTAACACATCTTCCTTCCGAGTATCTACCACCTCCAGCCTACCAGCCTGTATCGCACTATTCTCCTCAACAACATGGCCCCTCTGCTTTGTGAACACTGAAGAAAAGTATTCATTTAGGGCCTCTCCTATATCTTCAGACTCCATGCACAAGTTCCCACTACTATCCTTGACCGGCCCTAATTTCGCCTTGGTCATTCTTTTATTCCTCACATAAGTGTAAAAAGCCTTGGGGTTTTCCTTGATCCTACCCGCCAAGGACTTCTCATGCCCCCTCCTAGCTCTCCTAAGCCTTTCTTGAGCTCCTTCCTAGCTATCTTGTATCCCTCTAGTGTCCTAACTGAACCTTGTTCTCATCCTTACTAAGCCCCCTTCTTCCTCTTGACAAGACATTCAACCTCTTTTGTAAACCATGGTTCCCTCACTCAACTATTTCCTCCCTGCCTGACATGGACATACATATCAAGGACATGCAGTATTTGCTCCTTGAACAAGCTCCACATCTCAATTGTGCCTATCCCTGACAGTTCCTGTTTCCATCTTGTCCTCCCCAATTGTTGCCTAATTGCATTGTAATTACCCTTCCCCCAGTTATAAACCTTGCCCTGCTGTATGTTCCTATCCCTCTCCATTGCTATAGTGAAAGTCACCGAATTGTGGTCACTATCTCCAAAGTGCTCTCCCACAACCAAATCTAACACTTGGCCCAGTTCATTACCCAGTACCAAATCCAATGTGGCCCTGCCTCTTGTCGGTCTATCCACATATTGTGTGAGGAAACCCCCCTGCACACACTGGATAATAACAGCCCCATCCAAACTATTCAAATTGTAGTGGTTCCATTCAATATTTGGAAAGTTAAAGACACCCATGACAACTACCCTGTGACTACTGCACCTATCCAAAATCTGCATTGCAATCTTTTCTTCCACATCTCTGTTACTGTTTGGGGGCCTTTAGAAAACTCCTAACAAATTGACCGCTCCTTTCCTATTTCTGACTTCAGCCCACACTACCTCAGTAGACAGATCCTCCTCAAACTGCCTTTCTGCAGCCATTATACTATCCTTGATTAACAATGCTACTCCTTCACCTCTTTTACCACCTTCCCTAATCTTACTGAAACATCTAAACCCCGGAACCTCCAACAACCATTCCTGCCCCTGTTCTATCTACGTCTCCGTAATGGCCACAACATCGTAGTCCCAGGTACCAGTCTATGCTTCTGGGGCTGGTTTAGCACACGGCTAAATCGCTGGCTTTGAAAGCAGACGAGGGCAGGCCAGCAGCATGGTTCAATTCCCGTACCAGCCTCCCCGAACAGGCGCCGGAATGTGGTGACTAGGGGCTTTTCACAGTAACTTCATTTGAAGCCTATTTGTGACAAGCGATTTTCATTTCATTTCATTTTTCATTCAAGCTCACCAACCTTATTCCTGATGCTCATCGCATTGAAGTAGACACACTTCAAACCACCTTCATGCTTGCAGGTCCACTCTTGTGACCTTGGTACCTTCCTCAGTGCTGCACAACCCTCAACTTCCTGAACTCCAGCAATGCTATCTCCCGGACTACAAATCAGTTTCCCATTCCCCTGCCAAATTAGGATATTGCACTACTAAATCAGCCAATATTGCAGTGAGCCACCTGTTTATTTAGTCAATCAGTGACTAATATTTTTAGCAGCGACAGGCAGGGAGGCTGGGGTACCGTCAAGGTGGAGAGGAGGCTCTATGGAACAAAGAGGAGACCTCAGGCAGGAAAAGTTGCCCCTTGCAGCCCCAATAATTTCCTTAAAGGGGTTATCCCTATTACATTGGAACCCATGATTTATTTTTAACTTAATCTGTTGTAAGCGGAGGGCTCCAGTCTGTCTCAGAAGTGGCCAGTTTCCCTGGTGGCAATGCTGCGGCTTTTTTAAAAATTCATCCATGGGATGTGGGCATCGCTGGCTAGGCCAGCATTTATTGCCCAACCCTGAGGCATTTAAGAGTCAACCACCAGAGCTGCCGTCCCTCTGACTCAACCAACAGCTTGGAAAGCCCGATTATCACCCTTGATTAGATGACATGACTGGTGGTGTCCAATTAAAAGTAACAACTCCAGGATAATTGCTGCAGTCTCTCTGCTCACCCATGTGCAAACAGGCATGTGGTCCCAATGTCAGAATATTGTCTGTTCCCATCCCATCCTACCAGATAAAATTCAGTCCAATGTCTCAGTTACAGTCTGCCTTCTGATGATCTCCCTTGTAATAGTTTGTTGTCAATAGTGAGATCACTAGCCCTGTTATAGCCTTATCTCTGTGCACATTTTGATATTTCTGATACAAATTGTACAGTGAAGTTTAATTTTTGTTTTGATTCTCACCTTTCAGAAAAAGATGAATCTTGGAAAACTTCCATTCCTTGAGTGCTCAGCTTTGACCTCTATTGGGGTGGTTCCTCTCCCTGATGATCAGGGGATAACTATATCGGAGAGCTGGATGGCCACTGTGCAGGAACTCTTAAAGACATGCCTGGGTGAGCTATAGAGAGACATGATGCAGAGGAAAGAAGGATTTTGGTACAAAAGCATGTGAAGCTCTGGTTGCTCTTGTCCATGCCCCTGCCCATCGGACTAGGTTGTCTCTGTTTTACCCAATCATTTACTATGGCATATAATTATTTAACACTAGAAGATCATGAGTGATTATTGTTCAAAGTTCATCTGGGCAAACTTCACATGTTGTAGGCCCATGCCATTATATTGTACTGATCACGTGTTAAAATTGTGTAACTCACAATGAACCAGAATGAGGAGAGGATGGGGGCTCGGATTGACTGCCTGTGGTGAGGATGTGCCTATGTGCAGATCATCTGCTTTGGGTATGCTGGAGTGGGGAGTGTTAAATATGATAATACAATAGCTTTCTGATCTTTTTGAGAAATCATGCATTTCTGTAGATCTTTTGGTTTGATTGCAGAAGACGACGATGGATATCCCATCATTCTGGTATGTGGAGGGAAGAATATTGGGAAGTCAACCTTCCATAGATATCTCCTGAATTCGCTTCTGAACCAGTGAGTGAACCCTGGCATTAATTCTGCAATACTCGTGAACAGTTTCAGTGTCCAGAATTTAGAACTTGAACTTTTTGGGGTTGAATTGGTGCTGATGATTAAAGTCCTGGATATTCAGAAACAGGATGAGGCTAAGTGAGCAACAACAATGAAACTGTGAAGCTGGACCACACAGCGCAGCTGTTCCCAGGTTCGGTTCCTGATCAGTATAAAGTTATCGGGGAAGCAGGTCATGGGCTATGGTTGACATTGGGGTTCCTGAGCCAAGGAGCTAATAAAATTAGCCGGAATTCCAGTCCCTGATCACTATTCATTGACTCTTGCCAGAAAATTCATCTGAGGACGATGTCTGGTTCTATGTTTAACTAACTTGCTGGCTTTTTAATTGGATAACAGAAGGTTGATGAAGGCAATGCTATTGATCGATTTCCAGAAGGCATTTGTTAAAGTGCTGCACAACAGACTTGTGGGCAAAGTTATACCTATGGAATGAAAGAGACAGTAGCAATATGAATACAAAGTTGAGTGACACAGGAAACGGAGTAGTGGTTAACCAATGTTTTTGGACTGGAGGAATATTTTGTCGGGGAGTTCCCCAAAGATGGTGTTGGGACCTTTGCTGTTCCTGATTTATAATTTTAGAGTACCCAATTATATATTTTTTTAATTAAGGAGCAATTTAGCGTGGCCAATCTACCTAACCTGCACATCTTTTGCGTTGTGGGGGTGAAACACACGCAGACACGGGGAGAATGTGCAAACTCCACACGGTCGGTGACCCAGGGCCGGGATTCGAACCCGGGTCCTTAGCGCCGCAGTCCCAGTGCTAACCACTGTGCCACGTGCCGCCCCTTCTTGATATAAATCAGTTAAGTTGGTAGCTGGAGAAAATTGAACTGGTTTCCTTGGGAAAGAGAAGGTTGAGGGGAGAATCAGTGGAATTATTCAAAATCATGAGGATTCTGGACACAATTGATGGGGGGAAAATGTTTCCATTGGTGGAAGGATGAAGAACAAGATGGCACTGGTTTACGGTAATTCGCAAAAGAAGCAATGGCAACATGAAAATTTGTTCACACACTGAGTGGTTAGGATCTGAAATGCACAGCCTGTGGTGGAAGCAGGTTCAATCAAGGCATTCAAGGGGGAATTGGATTGTTATTTGGAAAGGACGAATGCAGGATTACGGGGAAAAGGCAATGGAATGACACTCGGTAAATCTATCCTACGGAGAGCCAGTGAAAATGTGATAGGCCAAAAAGCCACCTCCTGGGCTGTAGTAGATGTCTCCTGTGTTGTAGCAATTTTGTAATTCTGTAATTGTGGCCCAAAAGTGCATATAGTCTGTAACGGGTCCAATGTTTAGTTTAAATTTATCATTAACTATTTACTCTGGTAGTCTATGCCCTTCGTTTAGAACTCAATAAGCTGCTGTACGTTTTATGATTTGATCTACCTGCAGATTTGTATAGTGTTATCACGGGCTATTAACAAGTGAATAATCTTTTTTCCTATAGCATTCCATGCGTAGAGTTTCTGGAGCTTGACGTGGGTCAGACGGAGTTCAGCCCCCCTGGCTGCATGGCCCTACACTTAGTGACTGATCCTGTTCTCAGTAAGTAGACAATGGAACAGTGTTGAGTCAGGCAAGCAGGCTGTGTATTATAGTGTGCGCAAGTGTATTCTGTCATAAATAGAAGAAAACGTTGAGAGAAGATGACTCTACAACCAAGTACATCACTAACTCAGGAGCTTAGCTATTGTTTTGAAGTGTCTTGAGAATAGAGTAGACTGATTCCTCCAAATTTCCCCCCTCCCTCTTTCTGACAGAAGCTGTTCAATATCATGATGTACCATATATGACCATGATGAGTGTGTCTGGGGAGAGATGGATTAAAGGGAGCAACCCTCTAGCCTACTATTCTGGTGTGGGTCTCTCTTGCTCCAGTGAAATGCTACTCTCTCAGTATTTTTGTACTTAGAAACATAGAATCCCTACAGTGCATAAGGAGGCCATTTGGCCCATTAAGTTTGCACCAACCCTTCAAAGACCACCAGACCCGGGCCCAATCCCCCACCCTATTCCCACAACCCCACCCTAAGGAGCAATTTAGCATGACCAATCCACCTAACCTGCACATCTTTGGAATTTTAAAGGTTTTTTTGGTGTGCTGTTTTATCACATGCTTTTTAAAAATCGACAAAACAAAAATGTATTTCAGGTCCAATCAGCGTTCACTCAATAATCTTATAATGGCCATTGCTTCTTTCATCCTTCCTCCCTGGAGTCCAAATTAGTCATCTCCAATGTAGTTATGCGGCTTTCCAACCTTTCTCTGTTACAAATTTGAAGGTGGCATTTGCTGCATGGACAATCCGAGTAATTATACAAAACTCAGAACATTGGCATGGCTTTGTAGATTTTTTTAAAAATCATTCACTCAGGTTGACTGGATTAAACTCTTGACTGTGCTGAAAAATATTGGAATGGACTGGAAAAAACCAACTCATAAGAAATCCATACATGGGACAACCGACAGAGAGGGTAACCAGCAGGGAGTTGGAATAGTGTGTAATTGGAAGAGGTGTTTGTCGAGGGTGTTGTTTATCACCAGTCCTCTTCAATATCTATGCAGAAGCAATGATTAAAGAAGCATTTAGAGACGCAGAATCTGGTGTTAAGCATGGAGGGCGAATGATAACAGTTAGATATGCAGATGATAAAGCACTTGTAGCGAGTACAAGAACTAGTAGACAGTCATGTAACAGCAGACACGACTTTGGGATAAAACTGAACATTAACAAAATCAGTGATACATATCTTAAAAACATCAAGAAATACTAATGCATTCATACAAGTAAAATACCAAAGAAAATAGGAACAGGAGTAGATAATTTGGCCCGTCGAGCCTGTTCTGTTATTCAGTATGGTCATGGCTTGTCCTCTATCTCAACGCAATACTCATACAATCTCCCCACACCACTTGAGGCCTTTAAAGTCTACAAATCTATCCATTTAATTCTTCTTTAAGTCAATGACTTGGCCTCCACAGTTTTCTGTGGTAGAGAATTCCACAGGCTCATCATATTCTGAGTGACCTCAGTCCTGAATGGCCTATCCTGTATCCTGAATCTTTGACCCCTTGTTATACACCCCCCAGCACAAGGAAACATCATCTCAGCCTCCAGTCCGTCCAGCACTCTCTGACTTTTAGACATTTCAATGAGACCCCCTCTCATTCTTCTGAACTCCAGTGAAAAGAGGCCTGAAGTCCCAACATCTCATGATAATCCTGCCATCCCAGAAATCAATCTGGTGAACCTTTGCTTCACTCTCTCTATAGCAAGTATATCCTTTCTTGGGCAAGGAGAGCCAAAACTGCACATACTACTGACTCACCAGGACATCTTTGGGCTGTGGGAGTGAAACGCACACAGACACTGGGAGAATGTACAAACTCCACACAGACAGTGACCTCGGGCCGGGATTGAACCTGGGTCCTCAGAGCCGTATGCAGCAGTGCTAACCATTGTGCCACCGTGCCGCCGAAGTAGGACATCTTTGCGTCTGTGCTCAAGTCCTCTTCCACTGAAGGCCAACATACCATTTGCTGCCTTCACTGCTTGTCAGACCTGCATGCTTACTTTCAGTGATTGGTGTACAAGGACACCCAGGTTCTTTGCACATTGATGTTTCCCAATCTATCACTATTTAAATAAGACGCTGCCATTCTGTTTTGCCGACTGAAGTGGATAACTTCAGACTAATGCTGCATCTGCAGTCTAATTGCCTGCTCACTCAACTTGTCTGTCACATTGAAGCTGCTTTAAATCTCCCTTACCACTCACTTTCCTACCAAATTTGTGTCATCAGGAAGATTGGAAATATTATATTTGGTTCCCTCATCCAAATCATTGATGCATATTGTGAATAGCCGGGGCCCAAGCACTGATCCCTGCGGGACCCCACTAATCACTGTTCGCCAGTCTGAAAAAGACCCATTTATTCCAACTTCCTGTTTCCTGTCTGCTAACCAATTCTCAATCCATGCTAACATATTACCCCCCAAACCAGAGCAGGTGCAACTATTTGGGAAAGGTGGAAGGTGTAACAAAGAAATAAGAACATGGGTAGCATTAGGAAAGGCTGTATTTAGTAAGTAGAAGCATTAACTAACAGAAAGCTGAATAAACTGAAGAGTGACTTATAAGGAGCAAGATTTGGAGTGTTTTGTATGGAGTGAGACTTGGAACTTGATGAAAGATGAGATCAACTTGCAAAATAGCTTTGAAATGTGAGTTTGGAGGTGAATGGAAATAATAAGCTGGACAGAAAAAGTAGCAGTCAATGAAGCGCCGTGGAGAGTGAATGAACAAAAAAATTTGCTGAACATAAGATATGCTCTGTCCAGTATCTCTGCCTTTGCCTACTTAAGAGGAAGTGGACTAGTAAGAGAAGTTATAGAGGGAAAATTTCACTGTAAAATAAGAAGGAAGAAAATATCAATGCTAAATGGCTTGAAAATCGAAGAATATTATTGGAAAATGGGAGGACTGCAGCGAGAGAAATAGAGACGACTGAACCTTCGGGCAGAGCACCCACATGATGTTTTGTCGAGCCCAATGTCCAATTCTGTCAAATGCTACCGAACAGCGTGGGCTTGCTGGGATTGATAAAAGCAAGGGGTCTCTGTGGTGTATGCTTGTTCAGTATTCATCATAGAATCATGGAATTTACAGTGCAGAAGGAGGCCATTCAACCCAGTAGTCTGCACCGGTCCTTGGAAGAAGCACCTTACTCAAGCCCACAGTTCCACCCTATCCCTGTAACCCAGTAACACCATCTAACCTTTTGGACAAGAAGGGGCAATTTAGCATGTCCAATCCACCTAATTTGCACATCTCTGGATAGTGGGAGGAAACCGGAGCACCCGGAGGAAACCCACACAGACACAGGGTGAACTGCAGGGTGCTGCCTGTGAGACTCTGGACCACTCTTAGCAATTTTCTACTGCAATATCTTATAACAAATAACTCTGGATATTGCGGAGCAGAAGTGGAATGAAAAGAATAGCCTTATGTTTTCATTAGCTGCAAAAACAAGCTACAGATTGAAACTCCTGGTCCTTCACCACCCACTTCAAAGTTTTGACTTGGTGTAACACCAACATAACCTATTCTTCAATACCACAGCACCGTAGAACTGATGTATCTGTTTTGTGCTTGCTCTCTCATTTACACTTTTCTTCAACAGGCCCTCCTTACATGCACCAGTGTGAGCCCCAGAAGATGGTGTATTATGGTGATGTGTCCTGTGAGCGGGACCTAGATCGATATGTGGAAACTGTAAAGTATCTATACGCGGGATACAAGAAGGAAACGCCATTGGTCATAAACACTATGGGCTGGGTCAAAGGTCAGATTAAAGCTCTCAAGTTAAATATAACCAGCATTGCTGTAGATTTTGTTTTTACCTTTTGCTTTATTTTTTTCTTTCCTGTGAATTGTCTCCTGTCCTCCCTGAGAATGTTGTATCGTTCTGGGGTTCAGGTCCAGGTTCATTTTAATTGCTCCACTATTGTTGACCATGTCTCCAGCTCCCTGGTGATTTACCTTTGTTGCCTTCCTCTGCTTGTCTAGCTTGAAGCACCCTACTCATGGGTGTATTAACTTACAGGGTCACTTCCGGCCAATTGGAGGAAGCCCAACCCCAAGTGACAGGCCTATCCTTCCAGGTTCCAATGGTGAACCCGAGTCCCAGAGTATTATCAGTGCCCTGGAGAATTGCAGATGTGGTAGGATATCAGATCATTGAGCCCCTGTGCAAGTATCTGAAGGGTAATCTTAGACCCAACTTGATTGCATATGGAAAATTTGGCGGGGGGGGGGGGGGGGGGGGGAATGCCCGATACAATGATGGAAGCAGCGGTTGATTTGCCTACTGTGGATGAAAGAGGCACGAGGTCACACTGAGTATGCAGACATTGGTGGTGTGAAAATGGTCAGACACTAACAAGTGGGGAAAGGGTGCATGAAGTTTTGCATTCTGCACTGAAGGCTCTAGCTCCAGACATCCGGAAGCGAGTTCAGGTTTGCTCAGTTAGAGTATTTGGAGGTACGATTCTCTGTTGCTCCTTTGCCCCTTGCAGTTGCCACCTTGTCACAGAAAAGTGTCCTGTATATAGGAAGCACTACATGTTTCTTTCTGGAAACTGCACATGTTCTGTTACTGGATTAACAATTCAAAGATCGTGAGTTTGAAAGTCACTATAGCAAGTTGCAAAACTGAATTCATTATATGTGGTACAGCTCCCACCACTTAAGTGTCCCTGTGATCCCAGTTAGCTGCCTATATTGAACAAATGGTACTGACCATTGCATTTACCATTGGCCATGTGTTAAGTGGGTCATCTATAGTGGGCAGTTCACTTTGTGATTATGTATCATAAAGCCCTTAACCCCCAATAACTTCCAGAACTCATGCCAGTGCTGCAAATCCTTCTTGCTGTGCTGCTTCGGCATCAATTTTAAAATGAAATACAGGAATCTTTTGATAATGTCACCAACTGGTGCATTTATTCACTTCATTAGGTGATGTTAAATTAAAGTTTGGTATGACTTTTGACAATAATGGATTTAAAGGGCATATAATAATAATCGCTTATTGTCACAAGTAGGCTTCAATGAAGTTACAGTGAAGTTACAGTCACCACATTCCAGCGCCTGTTTGGGGAGGCTGGTATGGGAATTGAACCCGCACTGCTGCCTTGTTCTGCATTACAAGCCAGTTGTTTAGCCCAGTGTGCTAAACCAGCCATATTGACCCTTAATTGTGATATGGAGCTCAATTATATTAATGTATAAGGAGTTACAGCTTCACTTCAACTGTTATGCTGGCCGTCACATATCGCAAACAAATCGAGTCTGCATGTGACTGCAGTCCCACACCACATGGTTGACTCTTGATGCACTTTGACGTGGCCTAGATAATTTATTTTTAAAACTTATTATTGATGAAACTAGGTACTGAGCAGAAGTAGTCCCACCCTAGCAGCCTTGTCTCCTTGAGGGGTAAAGTTTGCCTGATGCTCGTGGCCTCCGCAATTTTCAAATATATCTGACTTTCTTTGCACCTTCACTCCTTCTTCCCAATAGGATTCGGTTTGTCAATTTTGGTTGACCTGATTCGGCTCTTGACCCCAACACATGTGGTGCAGCTTGGTAGTGCTGAGAGGAGCCAGGAGCCTGCAGCTCTCACACCTGAGTTTGTGCAAACAGCAGCTGGGTGGCAAACCAAGGGAAAACAACACATTCAGCAAAAGCCTGAGCCCTTGAACTCATTATCAGAGGAGGAGGAGCAGGATAACCATCTGAACCTGCAAGCAGGATTCCAGCGGCATCGGCTGATGCGCGTTCAGTCTGAATTTCCTGGAGTGGGAGATAGAAGCAGTTTGTAAGTACAGTACTGTTAATTATCTTATTGTGTTAATAAGCTGCTGTGAACATAACCCCCACAACGGAGGAATGCAGTTAATTACTGTGCAATAAATGAGAGAATTTAACTTAAACATCCACTACCATAACTACAATATGTATATCTACAGCAGGGTTTTTCAAAGTGCGAGACGTGACCCACGAGAGATCAGTCGCATGGCATTTCCACAGTGGTCCCAATCGCGGAGGAAGCGCCAAGCGGCTGCTACAGACTTTTAAATTGAGAATGCCGGCCGCGACTGGCTTTAAATGCGAACTATGCAGTCTTCCGGCTAGAAGCCACAGCAGAGAGCAGGTCACTCGCCCTGCAAATAAACTTAGCGTCAAACACCCTGTACGTTCGTGCTTTCGGCGCAAAATCACAGAGAAGATCTTCTTCCATTTTCTAGCTGCAGGCAAGCAAGGCAACAGGACTGTGAAAATGGATCATTTTGTTATAAGGATGAGAGGACCAGAGATGCAAACAGGTAGTGTACCTCCTCGCCAGGGTCTCAACTGAAACTGCTGGAGGGCACTGTTCAGGAGAGTCCACAGGAGGACAAGGCAGCACTAGTATTAGCTCTATACAGAGATCCAGGGCCTCTGGTGAACAGCCAACAAAGAAAAAACTGAAATCAGGAACAAAGCAGTATAAAGATGATTTCTTGAGATATGGCTTTGTTAATTGTGTCAGTGCAAATCAGGATGCAAAGTTCATGTGTGTTATATGCAGGGAAGTACTGGCAAATCAGAGTTTAAAACCCTCAAAACTTCAAAGACATTTGAAGACTAAGCATGACGGATTCGAGGGCAAACCTCTTGATTTTTTTTAAGGATGCAGCAAGAACTTAAATTATCAACTGAAGTCCGTAGCAGAAATGGAACATTGAATGACAAAGCACAATTAGCCTCTTACGTGGTGGTTTACCGTGCAGCTAAAGAGAAAATGCCCCACAAAGAGCAAAGAGATTAATTCTCCCTGTAATATTAGACATGGCTCATATGGTCCTCGATGAGAGATCAGCTGAAAAACTGAAATGCATCCCACTTGATGATAATACAGTGGATTGCCGTATTTGTGATATTGCTGAGAATTTAGTAGCCCAGCTTATTTTTTCATTTAATGTTAGGCGTTCCCGATACAACTGGATGAAAGTATAGATGCAATCTTGCTAGTTTATGTATTTGTTGAGGATTTGGTGTGCTGCCTTACATTGCGACTGGCGCACAGATTTTTGAAGTGTTGAATAGTTACGTGGTTGGGAAGTGTGGGATCGATTGGCTTCATGCAGAGGAATCACGCCAAGATGAATGGGGAAAAAGAGTGGAGTTATAAGGATTAAGGAGGCAGCTGGTCAGAACATTGTTCAGAATCATTATTTTATTCACCTTGAGGCATTGGCATCAAAAGGAATTCCATCCAATCTGTGTTGAAAGAAATTGTGAAAGTTGTGAATTTCATTAAACGCAGCATACTCAGGACCTAGCTTTTTGCTGCTCTATGTTCTAATATGGTATGTTGGCTGTCCAGGGGTCTGGTACTTGGCAGTGTTTATGAACTGAGGTTTGAAATCACTTTGGACATTCTGAATTCTCCCTCTGTGCACCCGAACAGGCTTCGTCGCAATGAGGCGACTAGGGGCTTTTCACGGTGAAATAATTGCAGTGTTAATGTAAGCCTACTTGTGACAATAAAGGTGATGATTATTAATATTATTGTACACTCTGCTCCTTGAGAAATTATGATTCGTTTGTTGATGGAACTTGAATGCTAACTGTGTCTTACCATGCAGTCATCTTTTCAATTCTAAACGAACTGAACCTCAAATTGCAAGTGAAGGATGATGATTGCTTTTGGCACTGTGAACAAATAGATGCTTTCCAAAAGCCATTGAAATTTTGGCAAGTGTGAATACAAAGCCAAAAGTACTACATGTTCCCCACACTTCTACGACACATCGAAGAAAACAATAAGGGCACTGTCAATAGACAGATGAGTCTTATTCGGTCACTTCTGGTTGCGCTGATAGTTTTTGTCGCTACTTTCCAGAGGAAAAGTTTCAGATTTTGAAAGAGAAGAGGTGGGTGAAAAATCATTTTGCATTTAAGACTCCAGAGTCAATTATTAACTTGCAAGTGATTTCAAATGAAAAGACTGAACTTCTGCGCCTCACCTGTGACAGCACATTAAAAACACGCCACAAATCTATGAAGCTGTCAGCATTATGGAGTAGCATCTCCAAGGAGTATCCAGTGATAAATAAAACTAGCATTTTGTTGCTATTGCCCTTCACTACGAAGTGCGAAGTTGGGTTTCTCCATGTGCGAGGTTGGATTTCTGTCTTCACAAAGATGAAAACTGCACAAAGGAGCTGGCTGTGTTGTGCACCTGATATACGCATTGCCCTCTCCTCCTGTGAACCTGATTGGAATGAGATCATGATGACCAAGTGGACTCAACCTGTCATATTAAAGGTAAGCAAAACTGGTGGGTTGCAATGACGCCAGAATATCCAGATAACGGGCCTGCCAGAGGGGATCAAGAGCAGGGACCTGATGGGCTATGTAGCCCAAATGCTGGGCAACCTAGTCGGAGGGATAGCTTCTCCAACCCGCCAGAGCACACAGATCGCTCCGGCTGAAGCCCAAAGCAAGGGAACAACCAAGGTTGATAATCGCAAAATTGCATTGTTATCAGGTTCGTGAGAGGATCCTGAGGTGGGTGAGGCAGACCAAGGCGAGCAGCTGGGAAGGGCATAGAATCCGGTCTACCAGGACATTGGAGCAGACTTGACTTAACGCAGGCTTCCACCAGGCGAAATCCGCCCTGTACAAGAATAGGGTGAGATTTGGAATGCTGTTCCCAGCCAAGCTCTGGGTCTCATTCCAAAGTAAAGGAACATTACTTCAACATCCCGGAAGAGGCGGACACATTTGTTCGGTCGAACGGCCTGGACAAGGGGCAGACAAGGCAACGCCGAAGGGGGAGGAAAGAGGGAAATAAAGAAATTTGATGGACACATGATATGTTTGCGTGGGAATGTGCTGCTTCGCTTTGATCAGAAAGAACGATCATAGGGAAAGGCAAGGACAGCGGAAGAACAGATCACGTGGAAGGGCAAGGACAGCGGAATGTAAGAGGGTTGTAGTGATCTTTACATGGGTATGTACATAAGGGATTAATGGGAAATTGAAAGATCACTAGGGGGCAGCACTGGCGGGTATAAAAGCCAGACGCAAGTGGCCCTCTGCCTCTTTTGGTGATTAGACTGATGAGAGCAGGAGCATAGATCTAGCTCAGGGCTACTAGTGGGGTCAGACATAGCTACTGTATATAAACATAACCTTTCTACTGGTATTGATCTAAAAGTAAGAACTCACGCAGTTGTTAAATTCTGTTACTCAATAAACCTTTCAATACCTCTGGACGAGTTCGAGCCTTCTTCATCAAGGTGCAGAAAGCCTCTGCCGCAACTGGATTGAGTAACGCATGTTACATACAGTAGTGCTACCAAACACTACAGTAAGGTAACAAAAGAAGGGTGAGGCAGAGACGGAACAGGTAGTTAGCAGGCTCGGGTAAATTGTATCTGGTCTACACAGACGTGTTTATTTTGTATAAAATGAAACCTGAATGAAAACATTTTCCAAAAAAAGTGTTTCCCCCCCCCCCCCCCAAGTCTCACACACCATCTTACCTTGGACATGTACTTGTATTTTGTTTTTCAAAGCAAGGAGCTCTAACCCTTGATAATGGAGAAGGCTGATAGTTTTGTGTGGTCCTGCACGTGTGCTTGTGGGGGCTCATTGCCCGGACTAGGCAAAGGACTCTGCTGTCCGTAAGAGTTATTAGGGTGTGGGGATAGGAATGAGGGGCTCCATGCCAGCTGGGAAGTTGCAGCAAATTGCAAAGAATATCCAGCACAGAAACAAGTCATTTAACCCAACCAGTCACTTCCTGCGATTACAGAAGATAAAGTATGAGTTAAGGGACTCGACATGTTTATGTAGCATCCCCTTAAATGCATCTACGATATTCACCTCAGTGACTCCCTATAGCAGCAAGTTCCACATCCTCATCACAAAGATTTTTCTGAATTTCCTATTTGGGTTCTTGGCATCTATCTTGTATTGCTGACCTCCAGTTTAATTCTTCCTCACAAATGGAAACACCGTGTGTTTACTCAATCAAAACATTTCATGCTTTTTAAAAACTTTAAGGCCACCTCTCTCAGCTTGTTTTCTAGAGGAAAGACACCTGCCAGTTCATCTTTTCCGGATGGAAACTTCGCATTTCTGGTATTGGTGCCAACTGCAGGCAGAACTCAGTGTAATGCATGTTTACTTCTGCAAACTACACCTGAAGCTTGTTGTTTTAACATCCTCTTGCTGTTGATTTGTGTTTTTCAGAAAGTTTCGCAGTAATGTGCTGAGAGACTTGGCTCTTTTGGGTTGTTTCAGCCAGCTGCAGCCATTGGACACTGGATGCCCTGTGCCGTTGCACAGCATGCTACCCTATCAGGTAACTACCACTCCTTTACAAATTTAGCTCTGGTTGTGTCTGTCAGCTGTATGTTTGAAGATTTAATGCTTGGTTCACAGCCTGAGCGTCCCCCCAAACTTCATTTGTGTGGGGCAGTGTACTACAGGGTGCACTTTCCTTGCAAATTTAGGTTAAATCTCCTACTTTGTATGAAAATCTTTAGTCTGGCTGTTCACTTCTTAGAACTCAACATTTTGAGTCTCAGATGAGACAGTCAGCTCATCATAAGCAGTCCAGTGTGGACATCCTGGCATAGAAATTGGCTTGTTCTGAACATGGGGTGAGTTCCAAGTGCTGCACACACTGTTTGCCTAATGAGGCTGGCAATGGAACAGTGGCAGATTGGTCTGTCAGCCTCATTACCAAAATACACTGCAGCTACCAGTGTCAGTCTTAGACATTGGCTTAGTGTGAATTTTGAGTGGCTGGTGTGGGAGGAGAAATGAGAAGTGGTGAGCAGCAGCCCATGGTTTTAATGTGGCTTAGGAGGACCACTCCTACCACCTTTTTCTGTTAATGTAACCTTTCTCTCTTTGCTCATGTTTTTTTTAAACTATTAAATCTCATCTTCCTTCTTCACCTGTCCATGTTCTCTATTATCTCTTTATAATTATAATTAGAGGTCTTACAACACCAGGTTAAAGTCCAACAGGTTTGTTTTGAATCACTAGGTTTCGGAGCACAGCTCCTTCCTCGGGTGAATCTGAGTATTCACCTGAGGAAGGAGCACCGCTCCGAAAGATAATGATTCTAAACAAACCTGTTGGACTTTAGCCTGGTGTTGTAAGGCGTCTTAAGTGTGCCTACCCCAGTCCAACGCCGGCATCTCCACATCGTAATTATAATGTGGTTAGAATAATGTGGGTGTGATAAGCAGGGCTGGTACACGAGACCTGAAGAGTGGAGTATTACCCTCAATGAATGAAGTTGTCTAATCTTTGCTTGATTGAGCCCTGGATCTGATGCTTTTAGTGTCGTGCAGCTGGTTAGGATTGCGGGAACTACATACCTGATTCTTAGAGGGGGGAGGGAACACGGTTTTCGGATTCTAGACCAGAGCATTGGTATTTGATGAATACATCAGTAAATAAAATTTAACTATAGTCGAGTCGATACTTTTTCTGATGATGAATTGGTTTGTTTTTCCTTTAATCAGAAGTTAGTGTTAGGTATCTTGCCATGTGGGCAGTTTTGTAAATAATTTTGTGTCCTGTGCAGAATGGATAGTGTCGAGTTCCAGGTGTAAGGAGTAATGAATATTGGACTTTTGTGGGTGGTGGCAAAGTATCTTGTGGATGTTGGACACCAATGGACTATATTCTGAAAATAACTAACTTTTGTTTTCTAGGTGCCGTTTAGTGCAGTCGCTCTGCATGTGTTACACTGTGATGTGACTCCTACCCACATATTATACGCAGCCAATGCCAATTTGGTTGCACTGTGCAGAATACCAAATGCTGTCAGCTCCCAGGCAAATGGGCCTGTATTGCTCCCACAGGCTCCAATATGTGACTGTTTTGGTGTTGGTAAGTACTGAGAAACTTGTACCAGATCACATTCTATGGGTCAGAAGTGCACTGATCACTGCCCAATCTCCTTGCAGCACCAATGTATGGGGTAGAAGGTGAGGTGTTTTACAGAGCTAAGGCGCAGGATAAGCATCAGCACATTATGATGCTAGTAAATGCTTTTAATTCATGGAATAATCATTTGTAACACACTGTGGTTCTTTGGTTCAGACACCATCACCGTGTCACCTGCTTGCACAGGCTATGGAGTTGGCTGGTCATCGTCATCAATTTGACATAGTCAAATGCAGCAGCAAATTGTACACAGCAAGGTGCCATAAACAATAAATATGATGTGATTGAGGGAGTAATGTTGGCAGCACATTCTTAAGAATTGCATCCATGTGAGTGGACGGAATTGTCTGGTTTCACATCTTTTGTGAAGACAGCATTTCAAACAATGCAGCAGTGTCTCAGGACTGCACTGCAATGCTGGGCATATGTGCTCAAGTCTATCGAATGGGGCATCAGGCAAGGGTGATATCAATTGAACCAAGCTGTACAAGTTTGTCACAATATATGCTGTTCAAGTGATAATGCTTTGGGGACTTGTAGTAGAGCACAGAATTTACAGTGCAGAAAGAGGCCATTTGGCCCATCGAGTCTGCACCGGTCCTTATAAAGAGCACTCTCAGCCCACACCTCCACCCTATCCCAGTAACCCCACCTAACCTAAGGGAAATTTATCATGGCCAATCTACCTAAGCTGCACATCTTTGGACTGTGGCAGGAAACCGGAGCACCCGGAGGAAACCCACGCAGACACGGGGAGAACGTGCAGACTCCACACAGGCAGTGGCCCAAGCCGAGAATCGAACCTGGGACTCTGGAGCTGTGAAGCAACTGTGCTCACCACTATGCTACCGTGACGCATAGTGGCGACTGTAGAAGGAGATCACACGCAACATAGCTCCCACTAGAATCTTTAGTTTTTAGTTCTTTTCTCCCGCTCTCTGGGGGTAATTGATGGACAGGTTCATGTGAGAGCCTTTTGTGTGAGGATGTCAAAAGGCGCAAAAAGAACATGAAAAGAAGTGTGAGCAGTAGCCCTTCTGAGGAATTGAGCAAGGTGCAGAGTCCTGCTGGATTCAAGATGGCGGAGGCAAGCTCGTTGGGTGGGTCCGTACCTATTACAGTGGACAAGCTGACAAAGGTAATGGCTGTCGAGTTTGAAAACCAATTCAGCAAGCATTTCGAGATGCGAGGGAAAGAAATGATGGGGCCCTCGCATAGTCAGTAGATGATGCCTTGGTCCCGATAAAGGAGACTTTGGGAAGACTTCGAAAACGGTGTTGAAAGGGGTGGAGGAGACACTGTTGCGACATAGCAATCAGCTGGTCTCGCTGGCTGCTGATCTGCAAAGGGTGGAAGATAGGAACAAGGGCCTGAGAGCTATGGTCGAGGACCTGGAGAATAGGTTGAAGCAGCAGAACCCCAGGATTATGGGGTTGCCTGAGGGAGTGGAGGGTCCTAGGCCGACTGAATATTTTTAGGCAATATTTATGAAATTGATGGGGGAGGAGGTTCAGGTTCTCCCATTGAGCTTGATGGACCCACCAGCTGCTTCGGACAAATGAGCCACTGCAAGCAGTGATGGCATGTTTTCACAGCTATCGGACGAAGGAGATGGTCCTGAAGTGGGCCAAGAGAGAATCGGGAGGTTCGGTGGGAGGCAGCAGTATTTGAATATACCAAGATATCGCAGCAGAATTGCCAAAGAGGCAGGTAGCCTTTAATAAGACAAAATCAGCGCTTTTTAAGAATGGTATGCGGTATGGTGCGGTGTACCCGGCGAGGTTGAGGGATACACATAATGCCAAAGACCATTTCTTCGAGACGGAGGAGGAAGCGGAGGCTTATATCAAGGACTTGGACTGAACTGAATGGGTTTGCAAGAGACTTTGGTGGTTGGGATGGATTTGTATGGGGACACTTGTTGTAAAGATTGTGATTTGTTTTATTTTTTCCCCGTCCCCCTTCTCCCTCTTTCTTTTATATATAGAGTTGATAATTGTTATTTGTGTTTTTTTTGGGACTTTCCCGTTTGGTTGTAGTCTTTTTGGTAGGCATTTGTAGTTGGGGAGTATTTGGTTGGGGGTGGGGGGGGGGGGGGGGGGGGGAAGGGGTGTTGAGTAGATTTAGGGTTGAGGGAGGAGGTGGAGAACCTTTGCTCTTGGGTGTGGTAATATGGGTTTTTAGTTTCTTTATTTCGTGGGTTGTTTATTTGTGATGTGGGCTCTAGTGGGGGGGGGGTGGCTATCTTGCAGACTGAGGTTGGGTAATGAATGGGTGCGAGGTGGGGGAGGGGCTATGACTTGCTGGACCTGTTTAGGCAGGTTTCAACAAGCCTAGAAGGTGTGAATAGTACGGGGAAGGGGATGGAGGAGAGAGGTGTTGGTTTGAGAGGATGTACTGGTGGATTTGTGGGATAGGGGATGGGGAGAGTGGAGTGTTGACAGTGACTTAGTTCTTTGTCCTATCAGGAAGGTGGGACTGGATGCTAGATTGAGGGGGTGAAAGAGATGAGGGACTTGTTTTTGGAATGCAATTTGCGAGCTTGGAGGAGTTGTCGGGAGAAATTTGGGTTTTCTCGAGTCGATGTTTTTATGTACCTACAAGTTTGCAACTTTGTTAAAAAGGTGCTCCCGATATTCCCTGAGATGCCTTCTTCCTTGTTGTTAGAGAAGGTTTTATTGCTCGCAGGGATGGAGGAGGGGGGTACCTCAGGGATTAATGAGCCTCAGTATGTCTGGCGGTTCTTAGGGAGTTCTTGTATCTCGCAAAAGCTAAGTACACTGTGAGGGGGACAATTGAGGGGTTCTACTGGAGATGGCAGTGGTTTATTCTGTACTTTAAAGATTTGGTCACCGTCTGTTGTTCGGTAGGGGATGGGAGAACTGGGACGAGGGGCTTTTGGTTGAGGGTCGTGTTGTGTGTGGGAGCTTGTTTATTGATTTACTGTATTATTATTTATGTATAAAATTACACTACCTTCCGAATCCTGCTCAGATCAATAGGATGAATGTCTTCTCTTCCTCTGTCTGCAGGGATCCTACGTGAAATGAGTTTGCAGTTTCAACCCACTTCCTAGTGAATGATGCCCAACAGCTCAAAGCTGCCCTAATGTGGCCAAAGCCTGACTGAAGGCTGGATTTCTGTCTCTGGGACAATCCAGCTGTATGAGTGTGTCATTCTTACCCTTGAACTGTTTGTGTGAAACTCCAATGATCTCTGTAAAGTTGGCAATATTGAGCATATTTCTGATTATTCTAGGCAGGGTTACTGGATATTCTGTATTGAGAATTAATTTTAGTCTTTTTCCATAGGAATTATTCGTGGCATTAATCTGGAAAAGAGATTGTATTACATACTGACCCCGATTCCTGTGGCCAGGCTAAAACAGGTTAACTGCTTACTGATGGGGGCAGTCACTATTCCCCATTCACTCTTCAGGAACCAGGTAAGATAGGCTTGGGGAAGCGAGCTGACGATAGTCACTGGGCTGAGGAATGGGATTATTAAGAAGAGGTGCCGCACTAGTTATGCTGCTGTTCAGGAAACTTGAGCAGCCAATACTGGGATGTTATTGATGCTTTTGATATAATGAAATAGTATTGATGTATTCGATTTTTTTTTTAAAAGTCATGAATCATGCATTGGATAACATGCCGGATGGGGCACATTCTGGTGGGTCTAGTGGTGACTGTAATGAGTAGGGTATATTGGGCAGGGAATGTTGGGGTGCATTTCGATGAGAGGTGTTGGTGCATTAAGTGGGTATCTAAGTTTAATGGAGATGCTGTTGTATTTGACTGGAATGATTGGCTGGGATAATCACATTTTTTGGGTTAATGAGGATATTTTTTAATTCTTTCATAGGATGTGGGCATTGCTGGTTTCACCAGCATTCATTGCCCATCCTTAGTTGCACTGAGGGTGGTAGTGAGCTGCCTTCTTGAACTGTTGGAGTCCTTGTGATGTAGGTTCACCCACAGTGCTGTTAGGGAGGGAGTTCTAGGATTTTGACCAGATTACGGTGAAGGAATGGCATGTTAGTTTCAGGTCAGGGTGTTTTGTGGCTTGGAAGGGAGCTTTCAGCTGGCGGTATTCCCATGAATCTGCTACTCGTGTCTCTCCAGGTGCTACAGGTCGCAAATTTGGAAGGTGAGTCCAAGGAGCTTTAGTGAGTTGCTGCAGTGCACTATGTAGATGGTGGACACTGTGCCAGTGGTGGAAGGAGTTAATGTTGAAGGTGGTGGAAGAGGTGCCAAACAAGCAGGCTGCTTTGTCTTGGATGGTGTTGACCTTCTTGAATGTTGATGGAGCTCCACTCGTTCAGGCAAGTAGAAAGTATTCCATCACTGACTTGTGCCCTGTAGATGGTGGTCAGGAGGTGGGATTATTATTAGATGGAACTGACTGCTTGTAACCCTTCACACCAGGGTTGCTGTAAAGTTTTTGTTTGCTATATCTAATTCATTGTTTTCTCCTCCTATTTGTACTGAGGAGGTGTTTGGTCCTTCGCAGTACCTTCGCGGGTGATCCTGACACACAAACACCATGGACATGAGAAAGAACAGGCAGGGGGAGGGAAAGCAGGAGAAGGAGAGAGGAGCACAAGAGGGAAAAGGCAGATGCTTTGCTGCCCAGGTTGGGTTTCAATGTTGCAGGATCGCAGGAAAATGAAGCATGCTACAGCAGTGGTGGCATTTTTTAATCTTCTGTTATCTAGAGTGTGGTCAGCCTAGGTACTGTAAATGCAGGGAGCAACAGAGCGACCAATACAGGTCTGTCACATTTATAAACAGAACTTCCTGCTGCTTTTACTTGAGCTCATCTCCTCTCAAAATATAATATTTAATTGCAGATTAAACTTTCTAACTATATTGCATACCTCAACAAAACTCTCCTTGGGACATGGTTCCAGGCGTACCTGATACTCACCTAAAAGGTGATTCTACATGTGTGAACCTCAGTGGGACATGCCACAGAACTTTGACTCTTGTAAAGGGGTGGAGGATGTGGTCAGTGTTTATGAGGAGAGCAGCTTATTGTTTGTGGTGTGGGTTACCCCACGTCTTTAGTTCAATAATAGGCCAGGTGATTGAAGAGAAGCCAAAGTAAAGTGGGAACAGCTGCTGCTGCTGTTGTTGTAAAGTGGGAAGTTGGGGTTCTCATGACACTGAACCATCATTCTATCTCCTGTACTGTGGATCACAGACCTAGATCTGTCTGAAACTTAGAAGTGATGGCCTGGCAAATTCCCCACTGGTGCTGACTATTTTTGTTTCTCTTTCAGCCTGGAGTGATAGGAGAGGTGCCGTACATAACGTCCGATTATTCCTTCGATGTTTCTGGAGCTGGAAAAATTAAAGTTGGTACACAGCCGAGGAGGCGGGGTCATGTTAATGCTGTGTCATAATGGAGAATGCCTGCTCATGCTTAAATAATGGGGAGGATAGATGGGCAGTCTTTCATAATGTGGGCTAAGTGGCACTGTGCCTTATTGCAGCATTTAGGGTTTTAAGATGGGGATTTATAGCGGTAAAAGTGTTACGGGTCTGCAGACACTTGTAATATTTGTTTTGGCCTCCTTTTCCCCCACCCTTTCTCCAATATCAGACTGTCACTCAGGCCGTGCCTGAATGGGGAAATCTTCGTTTTAAAGTATGGTACTGAACATTTGTTGTAAATAAAGGATTGTTCGACATCCCTACGTCTGGTCTGGTTTGATTTTCTCTAACGTGTAGAGCTTGGACAGAAAGTTAGATTTGTTAATGAATGCCCTCTCGTATGGGTTTAAAGGATCACTGCACTATTAAGAAAAAAGTTCAGCCCTGTTCCCTAGCCAAACTTTATCCCTGAACCAACACCCAAACACAGATTATCTGAATACTATTCCATTGCTGTTTGTGGAATGTTGCTGTGTGTAACTGTGCAACTTGACTGCTGCTTTTGCTACATTACAGCAAAGTACTTAATTGGCTGTAAAGTTCTTGGGGACATTCTGAAATTTTGCAAGGTGCTCCATTAATGTAAGTCAGTTGTTTCTTCGTTGATACTCTTTTTCTATTTAATAATCAGAAATGCAGTTTACCATATCTGCATTTCCTATTAACCAGATGCGACTAACATATTGAACAATACTGGTTTAGACCAACTTCAGCTGGGGCCAGGGATAATCTTTGCTGCAATCACAAAGACAAACTCAAGGGGGTACTCTTGCACCAAATCTCAACTCAATAGATGCTTTGAGCTAAAGCCTCTTGTTGAAATGTTCCTGACAAAGGAGACTGCACAAAGAAACGAGAGTATATTAGAATAGAAGATTTACAGGCTAGGCCTTATTTCATAAATGTCATTAAATGTGATTTATTTAGTAGATGCTGTAACTGATCTCTATCGGGTTTGGGTTGTTAACTCTTCTTGAGTACCCAAGAGCAATTGAGGGAGAAATCAGTCACATTTCCACCCCAGTCATTGTTCCTTACTTTGTGAAAAGTACCCTTCTGAGAATGCCATATGAGAACAGGACTGAGTTTTATTGTGTGGGATCCTGCACAACAAATAGCGTCCTCTGTTGTATACTGCAGTGTGGGTGATACTAATGGAGCGCAAACCTCAATGGGAGTCCACAACTTGAGGACGAGGCAACCAAAAGGAAAGTAATATTTTTGGTGTGGGGAGGGGGGGGGGGGGGGGGGGGGGGCAGGGCACTGTTTGGGGCCAATTTAAACCTACTGATATCAATGTTCAATACAGGGTCTCTAAGTGGAATTGGTAAACTTCATGCCCTGGAAATATCGTGCTCTGGCAATTTTTAAAGGTCCCACCCGATGAGCAAATGGGAGAGCTTACTGTATCAAGTTGTCTCTATAACATTTCCTATGATACAGTTAGAATCCCAATTGCAATTTACACGAACCCATACACAGGACATGCATGTCTGCAAAAAGAGTGTGAGTCACTGTTGTCCAAACATGGCTCAGGGCACCCTTTTCCCCCAAGCCCCCAAATCCCCATTCAAGGATTCCCTGCAGGTTTGCAAGGCTTTCAAGTTGCCGATTTGCCCCATTCTGAAACTTGTGAACTGCTGTTCCTTCTCCCTTTCACTTTGCGTAACCCCCTCTCTCTTGCCCTAGCTCTCTCTCTTGCCTTGTCCCCTCCCCTTTCTTGCCCTGCTCCACCCTCCCCGCCCTCTCTCTCTCTCTCTCTCTCTCTCTCTTCCCCCCCTCCCACCTTCCCTCGCTTTTGCATGTATCTGAGCCTTGTTTTGTTTGTTATTTCCAGATATTTACACAGATATTTGCTGCCATTTCCCAGTCTTTGCTAATCTCTGGTTTGTTGGGAAGCTAGAATTTATAGAAATAAAGTTATTGATGGTGCTCAAGCCTTGAGCGAGAGTTTTTTAACATTCTGCAAGTCAGTAGAAAGTTTCAATTCTTCAAATCCCTCTGGAAAATGACCAAGAAACCTTTAAGTTATTTGTAGAAATGCATAGTGGCATAGGAAATATTGTAATTTCAGTAACTCCACTGACTAGTTCTATTGTACAGGGAAAAATTACAGCTTGCTCTCCCAGCATCCCCAAAAGGACATTAACTGGGTATTGACTTTCACTGGAGTGCAGTTCTATAAGTAGTGTCTCATGGGTATGTGTTCCAAAGCTAGATACTCGGAGATATGGGTTCTGATCCTCACTGGAGTATGAATTCTGTGCGCATGATTCTTAAGTCGTTTATGGGTTTCAGGCATTAACTATCCTATAGATGTGAATTCCAAGGGCACCAGCTGTTATTGGGGTATGGATTCTATTGATACTGACTATTCTTGCAGTATGGATGCCACTTAGGTAAGTACCCCAGACACTGACTCTTGCTGAGATCATTTTCTTTTTCTTTAATAAATTTAGAGTACCCAATTCTGTTTTTTTCCAATTAAGGGACAATTTAGCATTGCCAATCCGCCTACCATGCACATCTTTGGGTTGTGGGGTTGAGACCCACACAGGCACGGGACGAATTTGAAAACTCTACGAAATATTACGTATGTGAGGCTAGATAGTATTGTGAAAGTATTTAACCGTATGGTATTTCACCACTGGGCCCAAACATATCCTCAGTCTCAAACCACATTCATGTATGGTTGAACAAACATGATGTGTTTGTACTATCAATTTGTTGAGTTCACAGTTGGTACTCAACCCAAAGACTGAAGTCTCCCACACTGGAATTTGAAATCCAGGTCTGCTCCTGGAAATCACACATGGGAATAGGGTTTTATAACCATTTAGTGTCCAGATGGTTAGGTGGGGAAACAGGGAATGCTAATCTTACCGGCTGTTACCCAGACTCTTGTCTAATTCTGGAAGAGAACTGTACAGTTTGGAGCTGGTTGATGGAGAGTTGTAAATTTGGGTGATAACCATAGCCCAGTGGTAGAAATGTTGTCAATATTTAATGTTGAGGAAGAAGTTGGCATGCTCGACATCCTAAGGAAACAAATCAGGGACTATGCTCGACAGAATTAAGATGAGCAAAACAACAGTAGAGCTGCATCTTGTTTCAGTATGCCTAATGTGTTCCAAAAAAGCATTGGGCTGAGCAAAAACTCACTAAACAAAAAAGCATTGCCATAGGAAAATGTTTGAAAGGAGTTGCTTTATGTTCCTGCAGAGGCACAGTGATGCCCTCCTGCTCATTACAACTGCACTGGATATAGTCTGAAACAATGCAGTATAAAGAAAGCTGTACTGGATACTAAACCGTTATAAAACCCTGTCCCATCCAAATTCTTCCTCACCTGATCTGGGTGTGTACCTTTGAGTTAGGGAACCAGGTTAACAACTGGGAGCTGCAAGGCTTTCACTGGGACCTAGTGGTAAACACCAGCCTGGCAGCATCCATGAGTTCCTGCTCTGGAAAGATGCTGATGCCTTATCCTGGTGCTAAACCTGGAGGTGATGATCTGGCTACGCGAACAGTAGGTGAATAGGTGGTTGAACCCAGAAAGAGGGTTAGCAGATGCAGGGTGGGGGACCTCCATATTTATGGATCTGTTCAAGGTTTTGGGGCTGGAACCTGTGCTTGAATCCTATTCAGCAGCATGGTGGCACAGGCCACCTCGCAAACCTCAATTCGCCAACTTGGGCATTGTATCTACAACTTGTGTCACTCCTGCTGCAATACAACAGGCAGGTGCATAATTTACTAATCCTGATTTCCCTTCTTGCTACCTGTCCATAACAGGTGTTTTGATTTGCTTCCCCCTTTTATAATCTAATTTCTATTAATAACCCAACAGCAGATTTGTGATACTGTGAATTCAAAGGGTCATTTAATTTGCACACACATGGAGGGGAGGGGATGCACATAGCCCCCTGTGCACTCATGCAGCAAAACAGGGATAGAGAAAAGAAACATTTACAGAACAATGACCATTTGTGTGTCCAGAATCAACATCCGGTGAGGTATTCCTTCACTGGAAGGCTGGGAATCGATGCTGTATAATTCACTTTTCCAGTAGAGTTGACTTCACACATGGTGACTGACACGCAGAGATTACTCAGTCTTGTAGGCAATGGCACAGATGTTCCAGTAGAAACAATGTAAATGGGACCAGGTCGTGAATCTGGGCAGACTCCCTTTTCTGTGCTGCTGTTTTTAGATGGTAAACTAGCAGAGTTTGCAGTATGGCATGGTAATATAACTGATTCCACCAGCTTGAGGTTCATGTCATATAATAGGCGGATCAGGGATTATGGGGAGAAGGCAGGAGAATGGGGATGAGAAAAATATCAGCCATGATTGGCGGAGTAGACTCGATGGGCCGAATGGCCTAATTTCCCTATGTCTTATGGTCTTAATAGTACAAACAAAATTACAGCACAGGAACAGGCCCTTCGGCCCTCCCAGCCTGTGTCGATCCAGATCCTTTATCTAAACCTATCGCCTATTTTCCAAGGATCTACTTCCCTCTAATCCCCGCCCGTTCATACATCTTATAATCTTTATTGTCACAAGTAGGCTTACACTGCAATGAAGCTACTGTGAAAAGCCCCTAGTCGCCACATTCCGGCGCCTGTTCGAGTACACGGAGGGAAAATTTAGAATGCCCAAATCAGAATGTCCAAATTATCTAACAGCACGTCTTTCAGGACTTGTGGGGGGAAACTGGAGCACCCGGAGGGAACCCACACAGGCATGGTGAAAACGTGCAGACTCGCACAGACAGTGACCGGGAATCGAACCTGGGACTCTGGCGCTGTGAAGCAACAGTGCTACCGTGCCGCCCACGACTCCCACCTCTCCAATGTGATGAAGGGTGTATGTCCCCGAAGTGGTTAAACATTGCAACTGTTAACACTGGCCGGGTCCTTTGTCCTCGCAAACAAATCAACCTTAGTTAGGTAATGCAGGTGGCCTTTGTAGAGTTCTCTTTAAATTTAGTCTGTGCAGCCCACAATGTGTCGTCATGTCGATGTGCAAGTTTCTTCGAAACTGCCAGATTGTTCTTTTTGTTCAAGGGCATGGACAGACATAGATTCAGTCATTTTAGAAGATGTCCAGTATTTTTAAAGTCTAAAAATTAACCATATATTGAAAAAAATTATAATGTGAAGTATTTGTTCCCTGACTGTCCGTGCAGTCTGTGGGTGGGTGGGGGGGAAGAATTCTATTTCCTCTTTTTAAATCCAAACTTAACGAAGAAGAAGAATAGGAAGCAAAGAAGTAATCATGCGGGTCAAACGCATAGCTAAGCTATGAAAGCTGGAAACAGCAGAAAGAATTCAGCCATGATACAATGTAAATTTTGGTACACTTAATGTATGTGCAGTACTGTACTGTAAGAATCACACAATTGAAAATCAAGGTGATGACAGACAGCGCTACTTGGAAATGTTTTCTAATTTTTAAATCATACGAAAATGTGCTATTAGAAAGCACTGTAAATGGGATATCCGTAATAAAGGTAATAATGACACGAGGAATGACATCCTCAGGAACAGATGGTTTCCATCCCAGTCACATCCTGCCAATCAGTCCTGCTCATTTTCCCAACTGCCTCTTGCTGCTCAGCCAGTTTCCTAACTAGGTTAACAGTTTGCCTTCAGTTTCATGAAACCCCTGGTTAACTCGTCTACGATAATGCCCGGGTTTTCAACTCATTCTCCCCCCGCCCCTTAATTTTTCTTAAACATAGAATGATGTCCGGCAATTTTTGAATCTAAAGAATGGTTATGAATCGACGGAATTTTGGAAGATTATAGTGCTAAATGTTCCCATGTTCTTCCTTTAAAAACCTGGGATGGAATCCCTCTAGTCGAGTCTAGCCTTTGTAATACATTTACTTAAATGTGAATATTTTCAATATTATTCCCACAACTAGTGTTGTAGGAATAGCCCCACTTTCAGTTTTATATACGTTCTCAGGTTTAACGTTCAGTGACCGATTTCAAAATTTGTGAGAATTCCTGCCCTAGTGGTTTAACTTTAAAGACTGGGTTCAGAGAGTGAGTAGGGCCAGCCCAGGGTTACCACTCCATCCTAACCAGTGACCCCTGGAAAATGCATGGGCACGATTGTGCTCTGCCTGATATTCCCTTGTCAAATTTCCACTGGATGCTCATTGTCTGGGGTCACACAGGTGCATACCACAGGAGTATTATAACATACTCCACTGAGAGTCACAATCTTCAGGACAGATGGGGGGCCCTGAAAACCAGGGGAATCAAAACCTTCAAGTCAGGAGGACACTGATCCCCAGTGAGCGCACCTTCATGACGGCAGAAGACCTTAATTCCAGTGAGAATAAATACGTTCCTTGAGGAGAGCGGGGTAAATACTTTATTTATGATGTAAATTCTTGTGTTTTGTCAGTAGAACCCAGTGCTGAGATCTACCTGTTTATGCTGGGGATTTGAGGTTCTCGATGAATTTGAGCTGCTTCTCTGAGCTGGAACATTGCATACAAAAAGCCAAAGAAAACCAATATATCCCAACCATGATCCCCTTCAGTCCACCCTCTGTGACGCACCGGCTCAAATATCAGACCAGCTCAATGATTTAGCTGCCTTTGCTGTTTTGCAGATGTAATGAGCTTCAATCCACAGGAAACTCTTTGTTAAAAGCATACTTTTCAAAAACAAAACTCTTGGAAGTATCTTTTCAAGTTACAGAATTTTTGAAATACTTCATAACAAAATGATTCAGGAGTGAACTGGTAAGATTGCTTTGGATTTTATTTAATCAGAAAACTTTGGAGAAAATCATTGAGCTTTAGAGCTCAAAATGCAGGATAATCTCCTGGAAACCTTTATGCTGCCTTTTTAAGAGACTCAGCTTCAGCCGATTTAATCATCTCCATATGCTGATCCTGGCTGCTGCAGAAGGACTTGGCACAGGAATCGGACTGCACAGTGGCAGAAAATAAATATGGGCACCGCATGTTTGTGGCTGGGGAGAAAATTCCATCTGTGAAATATTTGGGCTCCTTCAGACAGACCCGGTAAAGGTAAACAGATATTAGAGAGGAAATTAATCTGCAGTCTGGTCAGAGGAGTAGAACACGGCAGTTGTGTAGCACACAGACGAATTTCAGGGTCTTCACAGAAAGACGGAGTTCAGTGTGCAGAATGGTACTGCTGGGATGTGAAAACTTGCTGCCATGGTGATGAGTATCATACGGGTGATGCTGAACAGATTGAACTTTCTGAATTGTGATCAGATATCGGAAGGTTTGACTTCAGTGAAAGGGTCTTAAGTGTGACGAGAAAAAGGAGCACAGCACAGAAAAGGGGAGGTGTGGAGAGAGAAAGGGCAAGAAAAGAAACAACAGAAAAAGGGAGTGACAAAAGGAATGATGGAACAAGGAGAACCGATGCAGGGAGAAAAAAGGTGCAATGAGAAAAGGCGAGTACAGGAAAATTAGATGAGAGGGCAAAAGGTGGATGAAGGAAAAAAAGCCGAGCAAAACTGAAAACAGAAAAAGCAAAAAAGATGCAAATATAAAAGGTGATTAAGAGTGGTGTACAGTTAGGCCAGAAAGGGACAAAAAGAGAGAGAGCAACAAAATGAAAAAGACAAAAAGGGTAATGACAAAGTGAGACAGGAACCAAATGAGAGAGAGACAGCGATACAGAGAAAATTGACTGAGTGAAATAGGTAAAGAAACAGACTGACCCAGAGAAGCTCAATGAGAAGAATTTGGTCCTCGTTTTGAAGCTTGTTTTGGGTTGATGTATGGTGAGGCAGTTATTATAACACTCTGTCCAGCTGGCATTCGGACCTCAATATTTGGCTTCAGGTGGCATTGCCTACAGAATTGATCATGAACTCTGTCCTCTCTAAATATGGATCCCCACCTCGAAACTGGCTTAACCTGCGCCTCCGAATGCAGCCAAGTAAGTACTACAATTAATCTCTGGTAATGTAGCAGTGTAGATGTTTAACAGAACAGAGATGGGGGAATGAAAAATTGATTTATGCAGCAAGCTGTTCTGATTTAGAATAAAAAGATGGTGAGATTGAATTCAATAGAAACTTTAAAAATTGATTGAATATGTATTTGAAAAGGAGAAATTCCAAGGGATATGGGGAAGGAGTGGGACAAACCTGATAGCTCTTTCAAAGAATCAGGCAAAAGCCAAATGGCTTCATTCAGTGTTGTAAGGTTCTTTGATTCTAAACATTCAATGAAGATATCCCTTTACCTGACCCTAGGTTTTGCTGCACTTGTAATTGTCAGTATAATAACGGTATGTTTGTACGTTATTGTTGGATTAGGAAACCGGAGTCTGTTATTTTTTTATCCCTTCTATCAAGGAGGCTACTGATGAGGTTCCAGATGATTTCTAAGATGAACAGCACGAGAGTGGGCAGTCCGAGATTAAATTTTAGGTTACTAAGCCAGGCAAGTGGTTGAAGTATCAGTGGGAGAGCATTTTGCAGAGAACAACCATAACACCATTAGATTCAGATCGTTATGGAAAGGGACAAGAATGGGTCTGAAATCAAAGTTCTAAACTGGGGGAACATTTGATTTGGCCAGAGTGGACGATAAGTCTGACAGAATCGTGGAATACATTAAAGAAGGAAATATGGAGAGTTACAGTCCAACATGTTCCAATGAAGAAAAAGGGTGGGATCAACAAATCCAGTGAACCCTAAATATCGTGGGAAAATTCGGAATGTCCAATTCACCTAACAAGCACGTCTTTGGGACTTGTGGGAGGAAACGAGCAACCGGAGGAAACCCGCACAGACATGGGGAGAACGTGCAGAGTCGGGAATTGAATCTGTATCCCTGGCGCTGTGAAGCAATAGTGCTAATCACTGCGCTACCAGTGTACCCGAACAGGCACCGGAGTGTGGCGACTACGGGATTTCCACAGTAACTTCATTGCAGTGTTAATGTAAGCCTACTTGTGACACTAATAAAGATTATATCAAACTATGTACAGCATTGGGTAAAGAGAAAAATGGAGGCTTATGGCATACATCGAGGGCTCAAAACAGTAGGTGCACTCGAGGCATATAAAATGTGCAAGGGGGAACTTAAAAGGAATTTAGGAGAGCAAAAAGGGGACATGAAAGGATACTGGCAGGTAAAATAAAAGAATCCTAAATTGTTTTACAAGTATATTAAGGGCAAAAGGATAACTGGGGAAAGAGTAGAGTCCATTAAAGACCACAGTGGTAATTGTGTCAAGGGACATACGTAGGGTTCTAAATTAATACTTTGGGTGGGTATTCAGTAGTGCGAGGAATGATGTGGGGATAGAAATCAGGGAGGTGAAGAGTGGTAGAAATTGGAGGGTGATGGTTGAATGGTGTTTTTCTGACTGGAAGCCTTTATTCAGTGGTGTCCCGGAGGGATCAGGGTCGGGGCCCTTGCTGTTTGTGCATTATATAAATAGTTTAGAATGTACGAGGGTTGATCAGTAAGTTCATAAATGATCTGAAAATAGTGAGGATGGCCTTCGATTACAGGAGGGTACGGACGGGCTGGTCAGATGGGATGATCCGTGGCAAATGGAATTCAACCTGGATAAGTGTGAGGTGATGCACTTGGGCAGAACAAACAAGGCATGGGAATATATGGTGAAAGGCTGGACCCTGGGAAGCACAAGGATCAGAGGGATTGGAATAGTTAAGTGATTGTTTTTGACCAGTGCAGACTTGATGGGTGGTAGGTTCCTTTCTTGCTATAGACCTGTGACCCAGAGTCTTGTCAGCCTATAGCTCCATCAGTTTGTACAGTACCACTTCCTTAGTGATTGTAATTTCACTAAGATTCTCTCTCCCTTCCACCTCCTGATTTACAGCTGTTACTGAAATATTTTAGTATCTTCCATAGGGAAGATAGAAGCAAAATATTTGTACATTTCATCCACCATTTCCTTATTATCTACTATTAACTCCCTTTTATCACTCTCTCGAGGACCAAGACTCACTTTACTTTTATCCTTTTTAATTACCTGTAGAAACTCTTGCCATCCATTTTTATATTTCTAGTTAGCTTCCTCTCAATTTCTTTCTCCTGATTAACCAGTCATTCTCTGCCACTATTTACATTCTGACCAATCATATGACCTGCCACTGATCTTTGTGTAGTTATATGTTTTTTCCTGAAGTTTGATACTTTCTTTAACTTCTTTAGTTAACCACAGAGGTAGGTCCTCCCCTTAGAATGTTTCTTTGTAGTAGGAATATACGTATTCTGAAATATGGACTTAAATGTCTGCCACTGATTCTCTATTGATTGATCCTCCAGCCAAGTATTCCAGTTCACTTCGCCTAGGTTAACTTTCCTTTCTCACATAGTTGCCCTTATTAAAGTGTGAAATACTAGACTTGGGCCCATTTTTCTCTTTCAAAATGCATGTAACATTCAGTCATATTGTGGTCGCAGCTTGGTGGAGTGCCTTTATTCTGAGGTTGAAACTATCTCGAAAGCATTCTACAAACTCCTCATCCAGGCTTTTACTGCCAATCTTATTTTTCCAGTTTATATGTAGATTGAAATCATCCATGAGTATTGCCATTTGTTTGGCACACGCACCCAATATTTCTTCTTGTATATATTGTCCAATATTGTGGTTACTGCTAGGGGGCTGTAGACTACTCCACTAATGACTTATTTCCCCTATTATTCCTCATCTCCACTCAAACGGATTCTATATTCTGATCTCTTGAACCAAAATCATCACTAACTATTGCACCAATGCCATTCTTGATTAATAGTGCTACCTCTCCACCTTCCCCTAGCTTTTAATGTTCCTCAATGTACCCCTCAATATTCAGGACCTAATCCTTGTCATCCTGCAGCAATATCTCCATAATGCCTATCAGATCATATTTATTTACTTCAATGTGCGCTATCAATTCATTTAATTTGTTCTGAATGCTACTCGCATCCGATACAGAGCCTTTAGTTCTGACTTTTTTTAGGGGTGGCACGTGGCGCAGTGGTTAGCACTGGGACTGTGGCGCTGAGGGCCTGGCTTCGAATCCCGGCACTGGGTCACTGTCTGTGGAGTTTGCACATTCTCCCCGGTTCTGCGTGGGTTTCACCTCACAACCCAAAGATGTGTATGTTAGGTGGATTGGCCACACTAAATTGCCCCTTCATTGGGAAAAAAATAATAATTGGGTACTCTAAATTTATATTTTAAAAAAGGTCTGACTTTTTTTTTCTCTCTCTGTAACATCGAGGGCGCAGTCTAACCAAAATAAAAGAGGAAGTCTGTTAAATGCCAGGAACGACCCGCTATCTAACGGCACTCTGTCTTGTTTTTGTGCCCTGGTGGGTAATGTCCCCCCCCCCCCCCCCCCCCCCTTCCCCGAGACCGCACTTAGCGTAATTTCCTGCGCTGAGGAACTCTGACTAGCAGAGCTCCTCAGTGCGGGAAGAGATCGGGGTGCCAATTTTCAATGGCAGCTTGAACCCCTGATGCAACCCTGGATCTGCCCAATGCCCCAACTCACCTGTTAAGGGGTCCTCTGGGACCCCTGCATCCCAACTCATACGGCAGGGCACTCCTTGCATGGGCACAATGCCAGCTTGGCACATTGTCACTGCCATCCTACCAACCTGACAGTACCCATGGATGGCTCTGTCAGGGTGCCCAGCTGGCACTGCCAATTTGCCAGCCTGGCCCCAACAATGCCTGGGTGCCACCAGCGGTGCCAGGGTGCCACCATGTCTGGAGGCCAACCACCCGGGGCCCTCCGATCGCCTGGGTGACCCCCTGGTACCGTTCCACCTGGTTCCAGTTTGTGGGGACCAGTACAGAATGGCGCCTGCTTAGGATCTCCTTGTAGATGCCAGATGGCCGATCGTACCGGCATCAGCTCACTTAACCATGCAAGACTGGGTCCCGTTATCATGGGCGGGATCCAGATCTTGCGAGGCATAACCACCATTGGCAATACCGGCCACGTCCTGCCCCGATTTGAGCAGGGCGCAGCCGATAGATCACAATCTTGACTGTAAGTGTATTCTTAGAATTTTTTTCTCTCTCCCTTTCTGCCATTCTCAGATCGTGGTTTCCCATTGTACTATTTTGCTGTCCTGCCTTGACTCTACCCCTTGGTTTGCTTCATCTACCCAAGCTTGATACCTCACCTTAACAGAAACAGTTAATGTTAACAGTTATTCACCTGAAACATTAAACTCTGTTTCTCTCTTCACAGGTGCTGCCTGACCTGCTGAATATTTCCAGCATTTTCATTTTTATACCAAAGTACACAATCGTTCAGCATTGTACAATACAAATCTCTAATAAACCATAGGTGTAGCCACATGCACTAATTTAAGTACGACATGCGTCTCACACAACACAGCTAAATCTATTTCATATATGGATATTACCATCAGTCAATAACCAAAGAAGTAACTCATTCACAATAATCAAAAAACACTGTCAAAACACTGCTTTTTATCTCACTATTTTACCAACAAATGCACTAAAAGGTTATAGTTCACACATGCACACTTTGCAAATATGAACATCATGATCACATGCTCAACAAAGGAATCTATTACTCATTTTATTTACTAATCAGAAATGTAATTAGCCACAGCTGGATTCTGAATTAGTCAGATGTGGCTAACATATTGGGCAAAACTGCTCTATTTTATATCCAGGACACACTCTTTCCTGTTTTCGGAAAAGGGGAGAAGCTATTTGGATCGGAGCGTTTCCGGGTGGTCTACACTGCGTGCTGTTGGCTGTTATGGAACGTTAGTCACCTGAACATTCGCCTATGACTTTCCCAAAGCAGAAACAGGACACCCAGATGAAGGAATAACCTTTGCCAATATGCAACAAAGATTTTATTTGAATGGCCTGTTAGCAGTAAGGTTAATTTCCATCCAACCTGCTCTGGACCATACATTTATTTATAGAACCGCATCCAATTTTGGGCACCACGCCTAAGGAAGAATGTATTAGCTTTGGAGTTGGTACAGCGCAGGTTCCCCAAAATTATACGAGCTAAGAGAGTTAAATTATGAGTCCAGATTGCATAAACTTCCCTTGTATTCATTTGAGTTTAAAAACTTAAGAGGTGAGCTAATTGAGGCATTTTGAATGATTCAACAAGTTAGATACAAAGAAACAATTTCATCTTGTGAGGGTTCCAGAACAAGGGGACACAATTTAAGCCATGTAGGAGCAAAATAAGGAAGTGGTTCTTCACACAATCGTCAGTAAAAATCTGAAACTCTCTCCAAAAGACTTGATGCCGGTTTCAGTTGGGAATTTTCAAGACTGAGATCAATGGAATTTTGTTAAGTAAGGGTATCCGGAGGCAACACGGTGGCGCAGTGGGTTAGCCCTGCTGCCTCACGATGCCGAGGTCCCAAGTTCAATCCCGGCTCTGGGTCACTGTCTGTGTGGAGTTTGCACATTCTCCCCATGTTTCTTAAAATATTTTTACTCTCCTTTTTCACATTTTCTCCCGAATTTACACCCACCAACAATAAACAACAATAAGCAACAGATATGTCAATCCCCATAACAATAACACGATCCCATCTTCCCACAAACCCCCAAACATTAGCCCACGTGTTAACATAAACAAATAACAAAAAGGAATCAGGGATTACCCATAGTCATCCTTAATATACACAGCTCCCCTCCCACCCCACCCTCCTACCCATCCCTCCCCCCAACTAATGTTCGATGTTATCCAGTTCTTGAAAGTGCATAATAAATAATGCCCATGACTGGTAGAACCTCTCCGTCCTACCCCTCAGTTCAAACTTAACCTTCTCAAGGGTCAAGTATTCCAACAGGTCCCCCCGCCACACCAGGGCACAGGGTGGAGAGGCTGCTCTCCATCCCAGCAGGATCTGTCATTGGGCGATCAACGAGGCAAAGGCTACGATATCTGCCTCCGCACCTGTTTTCAACCCTGGCTGGTCCGACACCCCAAATATGCCATCCCGGAGACCCGGGTCCAGTTTCACGTGCACCACCTTGGAAGTTACCCTAAAAACCTCCTTCCAGTAATCCTCTAGCTTTGGACAGGACCAAAACATATGAACGTGATTAGCCCCCCCCCCCCCCCCCGCGCAATGCTCATACACATCTTCTACTCCTTCAAAGAATCGGCTCATCCTCGCCCTCGTTAGGTGCGCTCTGTATACCACCTTCAGCTGTATCAGCCCCAACCTCGCACATGAGGTGGAGGCATTTGGTCTCCTCATACCAGACCCCCTCCTCTATAACCTGTCCCAACTCTTCCTCCCACTTTGCTTTGATCCCTTCCAGTGGCGCCTTATCCTCTTCAAAAATAACTCCATACACCGCTGACACTACCCTCTTCTCCAGTCCCCTTGTCGTCAGCACCTCCTCCAGCAATGTGGAGGTCGGTTCCTCCAGGAAGCTGTGTATCTCCTTCCTGGCAAAATCTCGAACCTGCATGTATCTAAACATTTCTCCCTGCTCCAGCCCATACTTTGCTTCCAGCTCCCTCAACCCTGCAAACCGACCCCTAAGAAACAAATCTTTTCGCGTCTTAATACCCTTCTCTTCCCATTTCCGAAAACTTCCATCTCACTTCCCTGCCTCAAATCTGTGGTTCCCCCAAATAGGCATTTCCCTTGACCTTGCACCCAAACCGAAGTGTTGGCGAAACTGCCTCCAGATTTTCAATGAAGCTATTATTACCAGACTCACTGGGTATTTCCCCGGAGCTATCGGGAGCGGCGCTGTTGCTAGTGCTTTCAGTCCCGACCCCCTGCACAAACTCTCCTCCATTCTGACCCACTGGGAATCAACCCCTCTGACCCAGCTCCGCACCTTCTCCACATTCGCTGCCCAGTAGTAGTACATCAGGTTTGGGAGACCCAAACCCCCTGCCTGCCTTCCCCTCTGCAGCAGCACCTTTCTCACTCTGGCCACCTTCCTTCCCCATAATCCTTCCCTCAATCTCCCTGAAAAAAGCCTTTGGGAGGAAAATCGGTAGGCATTGAAAAATAAACAGAAATCGCGGCAACACATTCATTTTAACCGCCTGTACCCAACCCGCCAGTGACAGAGGGAGATCATCCCACCTTGCAAGATCGGCTTTCACTCTCCCCACCAAACTAGTGATGTTGTACCTGCGAAGCCTCCCCAACTCCCGGGCCACCTGCACCCCCAGATACCTAAAGTGAGTCCATGCCCTACGGAATGGCAGCACCCCACCCCTGCCCCCACCCCCGGCCGAGACACCACAAAATACTCACTCTTGTCCAGGTTCAGCTTGTACCCCGAGAAAGACCCAAATACTCGAAGCAGCTCCAATATTCTTCCTATCGAAGCACTCGGTTCCGACACATACAACAGCAAGTCGTCGGCATATAAGGACACCCTGTGCTCTATCCCCCCCACACTATTCCTTTCCATGCTCCCGAACTACTTAATGAGATGGCCAACGGCTCAATCACAAGTGCAAAATGCAGGGGGGACATAGGACATCCCTGCCTCGTCCCAAGGTGGAGAGAAAAGTATTTCGAGCTGATATTGTTTGTGCAGACACTTGCCTTCAGCTCCTTATATAATAGCTTTACCCAGTTCACAAATCTTGGTCCAATCCCAAACCGCTCCAGAACTGCCATCTGGTACCCCCATTCTACCCGGTCAAACGCCTTCTCGGCGTCCAATGCCACAACCACCTCTGTTTCCTTCCCTTCTGCCGGTGCCATAACGATGTTCAAAACCCTCCTAACTAACCCTCAAACTAATGTTCGAAAAGAGCTGCCTCCCTTTCACGAACCCCGTCTGATCCTCACCTATCAGCTTTGGGAGGCACTCCTCCAGCCTACCCACCAGTACCTTCGCCAATACTTTTGTGTCCACATTCAGAGTGATATGGGCCTATATGACCCACACTCCATCAGATCCTTATCTTTTTTTAGCAACAGTGAAATCAATGCCTGCCCCAAGATTTGTGGCAGCACTCCCTTCCCTAACGCTTCTTCAAACATCCCCACCATCAGGGGTGCCATCTTATCCTTGAATTTTTTATCATATTCCACCGGAAACCCATCCGGCCCTGCCACCTTCCCCGACTGCATCCTCCCAATCGCATCCTTTATCTTCTGCTCCACTATTTCTCCTTATAATGTAGCTCTATCCCCCTCCCCTAGCCTCGGGTACTTCAACCATCCAGAAATTTCTGCATCTCACGGTCTCCCCCGGGTGGCTCTGACCTGTACAACCTCTCATAAACCGCCTCAAAAACCTTGTTAATCAGCTCCGGAGCCTCCCTCCGGAGCTGACCTGCTAACATACTTCCCCGCCTTATCTCCATGTTCATAAACTGCACCCCTTGCTCGTCTCAGTTGGCGCACCGCCTTCCTGGTGGACAGTCGGTCAAAGCTCGCCTGTAGTTTCTTCCTCTTTTCCAGCTTCGCTGGGTCCCCATCTTCTGCATAACTCCTATCTACCTCCAATATCTCATCTATTACCCTCTGCCGCTCCAACCTCTCCTCTTTGCCCACCCTGGCCTTAAACAAAATTACCTCACCCCTCAGCACCGCCTTTAGAGCCTCCCAGACAACGGCCTTCAACACCTCACCTGTACAGTTGAAACCTACACATTCCTTAAATACCTTTTCAATATTCTCACAGAACACTTGGCTCCCCAAAAGCCCCACATCCAGTTTCCACCCCGGCCTCTGCGCTACCCCCTTCTCCAGTACCCCATCCACCCAATGTGGAGCGTGATCTGACACAGCAATTGCAGAGTATTCCGACCCCTTGACTCCAGCCAGCAAAGCCTTTCCCACCACAAAAAAGTTGATCCGCGAGTATACCTTATGGACTGCTGAGAAAAACGAGTACTCCCGTTCCCTTGGGTGCAGGAACCTCCAAAGGTCCACCCCTCCCATTTCCACTATTAGCCCAGCCAGCGCCTTCGTACCCCCCCCCCCGCTCGATGGGATCAGCAAGCAGCCGTGATCTGTCCAACCTTGGCTCCTGCACCAGGTTCCAGTCCCCCTCACAATCAGCTCATGTGTGTCCAAGTCGGGAATGGCCCCAAACACCTTCTTCACGAATCCCACATCGTCCCAATTGGGACCGTACAGTGCCACTAATCTCCCCTCCAGCGCCCCTGTCACAATCACATATCTACCCCCCTGATCTGCCACCATCTTCTCCTCCTGGAAGCGTACCCTTTTGCTGACCAACACCGCTACCCCTCGAGCCCTTCTATCAAATCCAGAGTGAAACACTTGGCTAACCCAGCCCTTTTTAAGTCTCAAGTGAGACTTGAGACTTCACCCTCAAGTGAGTCTCCTGCAGCAGTGCCACATCGGCTTTCAAACTTTAAAAATGCGCAAGCACCCTTGACCTCTTGACCGGACCTCCTAGCCCTCTCACGTTCCACGTGACTATCCTTACTGGGGGGGCCCACCTTTCTTATCCACCATCATCATACCACTGGGCCCTGCCCCATAAGCCTGACCCTCCCCTGTCCATTGTTAACATCGAACCCCTTCCCCCCTCCCAAGAACCCCCCCCTACATTTCCCCCTGAAACAACATCTCCCAGCATCCATTCCCCCCCCCCCCCCCCCCCCCCCCCCTCCGCCTCACTCCCCTCGTAGGCCCATTGAAGCCTGCTATCTAGGCTCCAATGTCCGCAGCCCTCCTCTCACCTCACCTCCGTTCATTAGCTGACTTTAGTTAGCCAGCGCGGGTGGCTCCCCCCCCCGCCAAGATATATCGTCCCCTTCCACCCAGTCCTAGAGGAAGAAAAAAAAACAAAACCAACAATCCAACGCATACAATTCACTAACATAACATTTAACCGTCGCAACACAGAACGTCAATCAACCCACCATTAACTTAAACTCTGTAACAATGCAAAGAGAAGTAAATTACAATACACATCAGTAAAAAGAAAGTTGTAGCATTTATACATTTTCTAGCTGCTCAAACAGTCCACAGTCTCTCTTCCAGTTCCGCTCCTCACGTCTGTCCCAAGCCTTCTGCCTTCACGAACGCCTCAGCCGCATCCACTGTCTCAAAATAAAAGTCTTTGGCGTTATACGTTACCCTCAACTTCGCCGGGTACACCATACCAAATCACATCCCCTTCGGGCAAGCCTACAATTCTCAAATTGTGCCACCTTGAGCGTTTCTCCAAGTCTTCGAGCTTCGCTCGTAACCCTCTATTGACCTCCACCATCCTCCGCAGCTCGTCCCCCATTGAGGTGACCTGGTCGCTGTGTCATGACATGGCCTCCTCCACTTCCTTCATCTTCTCGCCCTGCTCTCTCACCTCGGCCGATGCCTTTGCCACCGCCACCCTCACCGGGGCGATTGCCTCCTCCACCAATGACTTCAATGCGACCACCGTCTCCTTCTTCAAGGCCTCCATGTGCCTCGCAAACTGCTTTTCCAGCTCCACCGCCATCACCTTGGTCATCTTCTCCACTGTAAGTAGTGCGGCCCCGCCTTGCGGTTCGGCTTCCGCCATCTTGTCAGCACTTTTGCTCGTCCTCTCATTCAGCGGCAAACCGCGATTCCTCCTTTCTTCGACGCTGCTCTTTGCATCCTTTAGCGGTTTTTTTTTTTTCTTTTCTCTCCCCTTCTACCCTCCTGTCCTTCATCAATCTGAATTATTCTTTTTTATTGAAAAAAACAATTTTACTTCCTTCACACACAAAAAAGGGGAGAAAAAAAAACTTTCACCAAACTTCTTAAAACTTTCTTTCTTTCTCCTCTACATTGCCCCAGAGCTCCCCTGGGACCGGACTTCAGCCTTCTTTCTTCATTCTAGGTGGGAGCCATCCGATGTGGGACACCCCACCTACATCATGCCCTGGTCTCGGGCCTGCTGCCTCGGCCTCCTTGTAGCTCCACCCCCGCTGCTCCGACCTCCACGCCGCGCTAGGCCCAGCGCCTCAGCCCCTGCCGCCGACACCCCCGCGGGGTTCTTCGCCGGTTTTTAAACCGGCCCCGCTAGCTGTCCGTGACGGCTCCAAAGGCCGACGATAGTCGGCGGGTGAGTGATGACTCGGGGAAATTCCCGAAATCGCTGCAAATCGTGGCCACCGGCGGGAGCTCTTCTTACTGCGGCCACACTGCACGCCCACGCCACCGGAAGCCCCACATTCTCCCCGTGTTTGCGTGGGTTTCGCCCCACATCCCAAAAGATGTGCAAGCTAGGTGGATTGGCCACGCTAAATTGCCCCTTAATTGGAAAAATGAGACTTCCGGTTGCGGCTATGACCAGCTAAGTCGCACGTTTGGCAGCTCCTGCTACAAAGGTGTTTTCGGGCCGATTGGAGGGCCCCAACGGCGCTGTAAGGACAAATCCCGGTGGGGGAAGGCTCCCTGAGGAGAACCAGACCAACTTTATGGTCGGTACCCGGAGTGGGGTGGTAAAAAAAGCAACAGCAGCTCCCCAAAAAAAGTGGGGAAAGAAAACCAAAATGGCGGCCGGTGGCGCACCCGAGGAATGGAGGAAATGGGCGGAGGAGCAGCAGGCCGCGCTCCTGCGCTTCTTTACGGAGCTGAAAATGGAGCTTTTGGAGTCAATGAATGCGACGACCACCAGGCTGATGGGAGCCCAGGCGACCCAAGAGGCGTCGATTCGGGAGCTGCAGCAGGAGATGACTGTGAGGGAGGAGGAGGCCACGGTCCTCGTGGGAAAGGTAGAGGTGCACGAGGCACTCCACCTGAAATGGCAGAGCCGTTTTGAGGAGCTGGATACCCGAATGAGGCGGAAGAACCTGAGGATCTTGGGCCTGGCAGAAGGCCTGGAGGAGTCAGACCTCCCGGGATACGTAGCAGAAATGCTGAGCTCCCTGATGGGGGCAGGGGCCGTCCCTTCGCCCCTGGAGCTGGAAGAGGCCTACAGGGTCATGGCTAGGAAGCCAAGAGCAAATGAGCCCCCGAGGGCGGTGCTGGTGCGGTTCCAGCGACTCAGCGATCGTGAGAGAGTGCTGGAGTGGGCCAAGAGGGAAAGGAGCAGTAAGTGGGAGAATTCGACGGTGAGGGTCTACCAGGACTGGAGTGCGGAGGTGGCTAAGCGGCGGGCCCGGTACAACCGGACGAAGGCGGTGCTACATGCAAAAAGGATCAGGTTCGGAATGCTGCAGCCAGCGCGCTTGTGGGTCACCTACAGGAACCAACACCACTATTTTGAGTCCCCAGAGGAGGCGTGGGCCTTTGTACAGGAAGAGAAACTGGACTCGAATTAGACCCAGGGGGTAGAACATAGAACATAGAACAGTACAGCACAGAACAGGCCCTTCGGCCCTCGATGTTGTGCCGAGCAATGATCACCCCACTTAAACCCACGTAACCCGTATACCCGTAACCCAACAATACCCCCATTAACCTTACACTACTGGCAATTTTAGCATGGCCAATCCACCTAACCCGCACATCTTTGGACTGTGGGAGGAAACCGGAGCACCCTGAGGAAACCCACGCACACACAGGGAGGACGTGCAGACTCCACACAGACAGTGACCCAGCCGGGAATCGAACCTGGGACCCTGGAGCTGTGAAGCATTGATGCTAACCACCATGCTACCGTGAGGCCCCTACGGGTACTTGGCGGCCGTAGCCGCTCGGGTACTTTCAGCTGAACAAGCGGTTCTTTTTTTTTTTCGGCTGGGTCGGAACTGGGCAACTCTTATTGGAACGGTTTCCTTTTTTTTTTCTTCTTCTTTCCTTGTTTGGATCTTGAACTCTGGCTTTGGGGGTTCTTTTTTTTCTTCTGATGTTTTTTCCCCCCCTTTGCCAACTTCCCGTAGTTATTGTTATTGTGGTTATTCATGGTTATTTATGGTTATTTATACTGTTTGGTAGAGGGCGACTGTTAAGTACATTGTTATTTGTTATTTATCTGTTATTTATAATGTTAAGTTGGGGAGGCGGGACGGGGGGGAGAGCAGATCGGGGATATGGGCTCCTAGGGGGGGTTCTTTACAGGCATGGACGGGGACGGGGGTGGAACTGAAGATGGCGGGGTGGGGTGTGGCAGGGCGAAAGCGCGGGCTTTCCTCTGTTTTCCCGCGCGCGGGGCAGAGGAGGGGGGAGGGGAGGAGTGCGGGGCGTGGCTAGCAATGGCGACCTTTCCCGCGTTGGAGCGGGGCCAGGGAGGAGTGGCAAGGGGGGGGAGGCCCCCCCCCCCGAGCCGGGGGGAGTCGGAGTGTGGCAGGAGCAGCCGGGTCAGCGCAAACCAGCTGACTTACGGGAGTACGATGGAGGGTACATCGCGGCTAGGAGGGGTCCTAGCCTGGGGGGGGGGGGGGGGGGGGGGGGGGGGGGGGGGGGGTTAGGGAGGGACACCGGGTTGCTGCTGGAAAGACCAGAAATGGGAAGTGGAGGACTGGAAAGGTGGGGGGAGGGGGCCATCGCCATGGGGAGCGGGTCAGAAGGGGAGGGTCGACCCGGGGCGAGCAGGGAACGGGACATGGCTAATCGGCAGGGGAAGGGGGCGGGTCGTTCCGCGACCCGGCTGATCACTTGGAACGTGAGGGGGCTGAATGGGCCGGTCAAGAGATCAAGGGTATTCTCACACCTGAAGGGACTGAAGGCTGATGTAGCAATGTTACAGGAGACCCATTTGAAGGTAGTGGACCAGGTTCGCCTGAGAAGGGGGTGGGTGGGACAGGTGTTCCACTCTGGATTGGACGCAAAGAACCGGGGGGTGGCGATTCTGGTGGGAAAGAGGGTGTCGTTCGTGGCGGAGGAGGTGGTGGCGGATAAGGAGGGTAGGTATGTGATGGTGAAGGGTAAGCTGCAGGGGGAGAAAGTGGTGATGGTCAACGTATATGCCCCGAACTGGGATGACGCGGGTTTTATGAGGCGCCTATTGGGCCTCATTCCGGGACTGGAGGCAGGGGGCTTGATCATGGGGGGGGACTTCAACACAGTGCTGGACCCCGGGCTAGACAGATCGAGCTCAAGGACCAATAGGAGGCCGGCAGCGGCAGAAGTGCTGAGGGGGTACATGGAGCAGATGGGAGGAGTAGACCCATGGAGGTTTGGTAGGCCGAGGGCGAGGGAGTATTCCTTTTTCTCCCACGTCCATAGAGTGTACTCCAGAATCGATTTCTTCGTGTTGAGCAGGGGGCTGATCCCGAGAGTACGGGAAGCTGAGTACTCGGCCATTGCGATCTCTGATCATGCACCACATTGGGTGGATGTGGAAATGGGGGAGGCGCGGGACCAGCGCCCGCTGTGGCGGCTGGATGTGGGGCTGTTAGCGGACGACGAGGTGTGTAAAAGGGTCCGGAAGAGCATTGAGAGCTATCTGGACTTGAATGACACGGGGGAGGTGCAGGTGGGGATGGTCTGGGAGGCCCTGAAGGCAGTGATCAGGGGAGAGCTGATCTCCATAAGGGCACACAGAGAAAGAAAGGAGAGGCAGGAGAGGGAGAGGCTGGTGGGGGAGATATTGGAAGTGGATAGGAGATATGCGGAGGCACCAGAGGAGGGGCTGCTGGGAGAACGGCGCAGCCTGCAGGTCAAGTTCGACCTGCTGACCACCAGGAAGGCAGAGACGCAGTGGAGAAGGGCACAGGGCGCGGTCTATGAGTATGGGGAAAAGGCGAGCAGGATGCTGGCACACCAGCTTCGCAAACGAGATGCGGCTAGGGAGATTGGGGGAGTGAAGGAGAGGGGCGGGAAGGTAGTACAGAAGGGGCAAGAAGTGAACGGGGTCTTCAGGGATTTTTACAAGGAGTTGTATCGGTCTGAGCCGCCGACGAGGATAGGGGGAATGGAGGACTTCCTAAACAAATTGAGGTTCCCAAGGGTCCAGGAGGGGCTGGTAGAAGGGCTGGGGGCGCCAATAGGGCTAGAGGAGCTAGTCAAGGGAATAGGTCAGATGCAAGCGGGGAAGGCGCCGGGGCCAGATGGGTTCCCGGTGGAATTCTACAAGAAAAATGTGGACTTGGTGGGACCGGTACTGGTACGAGCCTTTAATGAGGCGCGAGAGGGGGGGGTTCTGCCCCCGACAATGTCGCAGGCTCTGATCTCCCTGATACTGAAGCGGGATAAAGACCCCGTGCAGTGCGGGTCCTACAGGCCTATCTCGCTTCTGAACGTGGATGCCAAGTTGCTGGCAAAGATCCTGGCAGCTAGAATAGAGGATTGTGTGCCAGGGGTAATCCATGAGGACCAGACGGGGTTCGTGAAGGGGCGGCAGCTCAACACGAACGTGCGGAGATTGCTGAATGTAATTATGATGCCGGCAGTGGAGGGGGAGGCTGAGATAGTGGTAGCGCTGGACGCGGAGAAGGCATTCGATAGGGTGGAGTGGGAGTACCTGTGGGAGACGTTGGAACGGTTTGGGTTTGGGGAAGGGTTTATTAAGTGGGTGAAGTTGCTCTACTCGGCCCCGACGGCGAGTGTAGTGACAAACGGGAGGAGGTCGGAGTATTTCGGGCTCCACCGAGGGACCAGGCAGGGATGTCCCCTATCCCCCCTACTTTTCGCACTGGCGATCGAACTGTTGGCGATGGCACTGAGGGGTTCAGGGGGGTGGAGAGGACTGACTAGGGGAGGGGAGGAACATCGAGTATCGCTGTATGCGGATGATCTACTGCTGTACGTGGCAGACCCAGAAGGGGGAATGCCGGAGATAATGGAACTATTAGCAGAGTTTGGGGACTTTTCGGGGTACAAACTAAATTTGGGCAAAAGCGAGGTTTTTGTGATACACCCGGGGGACCAGGGAGAGGGTATTGGGAGACTCCCCTTCAAGCGAGCAGGAAAGAGCTTTAGGTACTTAGGGGTGCAGGTGGCAAGGAACTGGGGGACCCTCCACAAGTTGAACTTTTCCAGGCTGGTGGAACAGATGGAGGAGGTATTTAAGAGGTGGGACATGGTACCGTTGTCGCTGGCGGGGAGGGTGCAGTCAATCAAAATGACGGTCCTCCCAAGGTTCTTGTTTTTATTTCAGTGCTTGCCCATCTTCCTCCCTAGGGCCTTCTTCAAAAAGGTGACGAGTAGCATCATGAGCTACGTGTGGGCGCATGGCACCCCAAGGGTGAGGAGGGTCTTTTTGGAGCGGAGTAGGGACAGTGGAGGGCTGGCACTACCCAATCTCTCGGGGTATTACTGGGCGGCAAATGTGTCAATGGTGCGCAAGTGGATGATGGAAGGGGAGGGGGCAGCTTGGAAACGAATGGAGAGGGCGTCCTGTGGCAACACAAGCCTGGGGGCCCTAGTAACGGCACCATGGCCGCTCCCCCCCACGAGGTACACCACGAGCCCGGTGGTGGCGGCCACCCTCAAGATATGGGGGCAGTGGAGGCGACACAGGGGGGAAATGGGAGGTCTGTTGGCGGCGCCAATAAGAGGGAACCATAGATTCATCCCGGGGAACATCGACGGGGGATTTCAGAGCTGGTACAGGGTGGGCATACGGCAGCTGAAGGACCTGTTTATAGAGGGGAGGTTTGCGAGCCTGGGAGGGCTGGAGGAGAAGTTTGAGCTCCCCCCGGGAAACATGTTCAGATATTTACAAGTGAAGGCATTTGCTAGGCGGCAGGTGGAGCGGTTCCCCCTGCTCCCCAGTAAGGGGGCGAGTGATAGGGTGCTCTCGGGGGTCTGGGTCGGAGGGGGGAAGATATCAGACATCTACAAGATAATGCAGGAGGCGGAAGAAGCATCAGGGGAGGAGCTGAAAGCCAAGTGGGAAGGGGAGCTGGGAGAGCAGATAGAAGACGGGACGTGGGCGGATGCACTGGAGAAGGTCAATTCTTCCTCCTCGTGTGCGAGGCTGAGCCTCATTCAATTTAAGGTGCTGCATAGAGCTCACATGACGGGGACAAGGATGAGCCGGTTCTTTGGGGTGAGGACAGGTTGTGTCAGATGTCTGGGAAGCCCAGCGAACCATGTGCATATGTTCTGGGCATGTCCGGTGCTGGAAGGGTTCTGGAAGGGGGTGGCAAGGACGGTGTCGAAGGTGGTGGGGTCCAGGGTCAAACCAGGATGGGGGCTTGCGATCTTTGGGGTCGGGGTAGAACCGGGGGTACAGGAGGCTAGGGAGGCCGGAATACTGGCCTTTGCGTCCCTAGTGGCTCGACGAAGGATATTAATTCAATGGAAGGACGCGAGGCCTCCAAGCGTTGAAACTTGGATTAACGATATGGCTAGCTATATTCAGCTAGAAAGGATCAAATTTGCCCTGAGAGGGTCGGTACAGGGATTCTCCAGGCGGTGGCAACCTTTCCTTGACTTTTAGATCAGAGATAGACGTTCGGGGTCGTGGCAGCAGCAACCCGGGGGGGGGAGGGGAGGGAGGGGGGGGGGGGGGGAGGGGAGGGAGGGGGGGGGAGGGGAGGGAGGGGGGGGGAGGGGAGGGAGGGGGGGGGGAGGGGAGGGAGGGGGGGGGGGAGGGGAGGGGGGGGGGAGGGGAGGGAGGGGAGGGAGGGGGGGGAGGGGAGGGGGGGGAGGGGAGGGAGGGGGGGGGAGGGGCGGGGGGGAGGGGAGGGGGGGCAGCAATGGTCGTGGGGGGACATGCATAACTGTAACGCGGGCAAGTCTGCTCGCTGCTCATGTCTGAAACTGTAGGCTGCCTTGTTTGTTAAGTTGTTGCTGGGGGGGGGGGAGGACTGGTGCGCGCGAGAGGGCGGGCGAGGGAGGGCTATTTGCCTAGAGGGATTGTGTTGTATATAATTTAAAAAATAGTAGGGGTAAATGTTTGTATGGAAAAACTCTTTCAATAAAAATTATTTTAAAAAAAAATTGGAAAAATGAATTGGGTACTCTAACTTTATAAAAAAAAGTTAGGGTATCCAAGGGTATGGTGCAAAGTTGGGTAAATGGAGTTGATGTGCAAATCAGCCATGATCTAGCTTAATTAAAAGAACAAGCTTGAACTGATTGGCCTTGTTGTGTTCCTATGTAACAAGCTTCAGGAACTGAATTGCCACCTCCACCCAGCCAATGTGCTGAATAACTCCTTGATCCTCAGTAACAGGCTCAAGAAGCTGAATGATCTCCTCTTGGTCATGCACAGCAGGTTCAAGGGGCTGAATGCCCTGTCCTGGCAACAGGCTCCAGGGCCAAATGGCCTCTTTTTTTCCCTGTGTAATGACTCAAGAGGCTGAATGGCATCCTCGGTGTTTACACTGGGCCCTGTATAATGACAGAGCCTTTTCCCCTTTGGAATGTGGTGGTTTTAGTGAAATTATATATCTGGCCAATCAAATCTCATCTCCATTAATTCATGTATGGTGATTCTTGTTACTATTTTCCTTTAATACAACCCTGCGGCTAAAGAAATTATGAAGAATTCAAGGAATCATCTTTGATCCCCTCCAAACTTTTCATCTTGAAAACCTGTGCCTATCTCTACATTGTAAATCTTTGTCTTGGTGATGCCCCTAGCCCTGTGAATTCATTGGGAAATATGGCATTAGCAATGCTGCAGAGGTTTATCCTTGTTGTTTGTACTTTTTGCAGAAGTGGAGTTGTAATTTCTATCAACCTGTTACAGCAAGCACAGTTAGCAGATACCATGGGTGGGCTGGGGGTTGTAAATCAAGCAGTATCTAAAATGGGGAAGATGAGTGGCTTTTAACACGTGACCAGCAATTTTTGAAAAAGACAGATTGTACCAATCTCTCAGCCACTGAGTCTCTTAACATACTCCGACTGTCCTGCATTCACTGCCTAGCCCAAATCCCTGCCTGTGTGCAAAGAGCTGCTCGAGTGGAAGGGAAGGGGCTCACGCTGGCAAGGAGTCTGAGCCCTGTTCCTTAGGATTTTCAGCCCCAGCATGATCTGGTCAGAGTTCCTGGCAATGGATGGTTCCTCTGACTGGGTTAACACCTTCTGGAATTTTTTTGCTCAGGTATTTCTTTCCTGTTTATTATGAGCCTCATCTGACGCAAACCCAAACTTCCCCAGCCAAAAGAAATTGGACTTGAGGCTAGGAAGAAACAGAAAATAATACGAACAGCGGAAGGCTGAGCTAACCAGACAGTGAAGTCATTCTACCTCCCTCATACTCCTCCCAAAAAAGGGAAAAAAACACTTGCATCAGGTTGAGTGATCGTGCTGCTTGGATTTGGCACTGAGATCTGTTTCCTCAATTTGTCTGCCGCACTGCAGCAGTTCAAAAAAAAAACTCAGTTCTTGTGTGTCCAAAACAATTTTCTCTTTTGAGAAACACGGGACATTGGCAAGGTCCAAGTTGAAGAAACAAAACAGATGAACTGATAGTGCAAAAACAAACGATAGCTTTTACAGAGACATGGCTACAGAATGATACACATCAGGACTTGAATATGGAAGCGTATGTGACATTTAGGAGGGACAACAAGCTAAAGGTCACTCTGTTAATTAATGATGGTTTTCGCACATTAGAGAGGGAGGACCAGTATGCAATTTGGGTTGACATGAGGAATGATAACAGCAAGAAGTCACTTGTGGGATGAGCACTTCTGCCTCAAGGCATTGAGGACTCTGGATCGATCCCGGCCCTGGGTCACTGTCCGTGTGGAGTTTGCACATTCTCCACGTGTCTGCATGAGTTTCGGCCCCACAACCCAAAGATGTGCAGGGTCGGTGGATTGGCCACGCTAAACTGCCCCTTAATTGAAAAAAAGTCACTTGTGACAGTGGAGTACAGGTATCCCTAACTGTAACTGCACATTACAACAGAGTATGAAAAAAAAATAATGGCAGCTTATCAGAAAGGTACAGGGATGATCATGGGGGATTTTAATCTACAATATAGATTGGAAAAATCAGATGAACAAAGCAGCGTAGGTGAAGAGTTTGTAGAAAATTTCCAGGATAGTTTTTTAGAACAGCACATTCTGGAGCCAACCAGATGGCAGGCTCTACCAGATCTGGTATTGTGCAATGAGATAAGATTAATTGATAACCTCATAGTGAAGACACCCTTAGGCAGCAATGATCATATTTTGATTGAATTTTACATTCAGTTTGAGGGAGAGAAGAGTGCATCAAAGACTAGTATTTTAAACTTAAATTAGGGCAATTATGAGGGCATAAGAATGGAGACAGCTAGAGTGAACTGGCAAATGTGCTTAAGATAGATTGATAAAGGTTCAGTGGCAGACATTTAAAGGGATATTTCAGAATACACAGAATAGACACATTCTAATGAGAAAGAAAAATTCCAAGGGCAGGGCCCATCAACAATGGTTAACTAAAAAAGTTAAAGACAGTATTGAAATTAACGAAGAAGCATATATTTGTGAAATACGCGTCTCAGGTTAGAAGATTAGAAAGAAAATAAAGAACATCAAAGAATAACAAAAAGATTGACGAGGGAAAAACAATTTGGGAGGTAACTTGCTAATAATAAAAGGATGGATACCAAGTATTTCTATAGATATTTAAATAAGAAAAGAGTTTTAAAAAAACTAAACATTGGTCCGATAGAAAGTGTATCTAGCGAATTGATTATGGAAATCAGGACTATGGCACGTGAACTAAATAGGTATTTTGCATTGATCTTCACTGCAGAGGACACAAATAATATCCCAGAAGTAGCTGGAAATCATGAAATGGAAGGGAGGGAAGAACTCAGGAAAGTACTATCACCAGGGAAGTGATATTGAGTAAATTGTTGGATCTGCAGACTGACAAATCTCTGAGGTCCAGATGGACTTCATCCTAAGGTCTTGAAAGAAGTGGTGAATGAGATAGTTGATGCATTAGTTTTACATAGAACATAGAACAGTACAGCACAAAACAGGCCCTTCGGCCCTCGATGTTGTGCTGAGCATTGTCTGAAACCAAGATCAAGCTATCCCACTCCCTGTCATTCTGGTGTGCTCCATATGCCTATCCAATAACTGCTTGAAAGTTCCTAACGTGTCCGACTCCACTATCACAGCAGGCAGTCCATTCTACACCCTAACCACTCTGTGAGTAAAGAATCTACCTCGGATATCCCTCCTATATCTCCCACCCTGAATCTTCTAGTTATGCCCCCTTGTAACAGCTACATCCACCCGAGGAAATAGTCTCTGAATGTCCACTCTATCTATCCCCCTCATCATCTTATAAACCTCTATTAAGACGCCTCTCATCCTCCTCCGCTCCAAATGTTATCGCTGGACACCTGGAAAAATTCAAGGCAATCAGGCAGAGTCAATATGGTTCTGTGAAAGGGAAATCATATTTAACCAATTTATTGGAGTTCTCTGAAGGAGTCTCATGTGCTGTGGATAAAGGGGAACCAGTGGATATAGACATAGAATTTACAGTGCAGGAGTCCGGCAAGAAGAAAGATGGTGAAGACAGGATCTCTGGGAGGAACTGCTCCCCTCACACTGGAAACTCTGACCGAGGTGAGAGCCGGAGAATTTGAGAGACAGTTCACCAAGCATATGGAGGTGCTGTGGAGGGAGATGATGGCTGTGATGAAGGAGTGGGTATGAGGGGATGGAGGGCCGAGGCCGAACAAGTACTTTGTGAAGATGTTGGCAGAGCTGTTGGGGTAAGTGAGGAAGAACCCACCTGATGTGAGCTGGACAAGGCACACCGTTCGCTCAGGCCAAGGCCAAGAGCAAATGAGCCATCAAGGACAGTTATAATTTGCCCCCCCCTCAGTTTCATGTCAAGAGGAAGGGGGGTTAATTGGAACCTGATCGAACAGGTTTTGATGGACCTGTCAGGTGTGAAAGGTTGGGGGAGGGTATCATTACTGGGAGAGGTGTTTGCAAGAGGAAGTAGATTGGGGGATTTGGTGGGGGGAGGGGTTTTACGGCAACAAAAGGATGGGCAGGTCAGGCCTGAGGGGCAGGGCCCGGGTTATGATGGTGATGAATAAGAGGGGTGTGGGGGGGGGGGGGGGGGGGGGGGGTGAGAGGTCCCTGGTCAGAATAGTGAGGTGGAACGTGAGGGGGCTAAGGGGACTGGTGGAGAGATTGAGGGTTTTTACACATTTGAAGAGCTTAAAGGTTGACGTGGTGATGCTGCAGGAGCCCCATCTGAGGGTGAAGGATCAGGTGAGGCTAAGGAAGGGTTGGGTGAGTCAGGTGTTCCACTCAGGGTTCAATAGGGTTTGGGGGTATTGGTATTGGTTGGCAAAAGGGTGAGGTTTCAGATGGAGGAGGTGGTGGCAGATCAGGGGGGCAGGTACGTGATAATGAAGGGAACACTAGGGGGGAGGTTGGTGGCACTGGCGAGTATATATGGCCAACTGAAATGATGCGGGATTTGTGAAGATGGTGTTGGGTGCCATCCTGGATCTGGATATTGTCATGGGAGTGTCCCTTTCAGAAATGTTTTTGTCGTATCACATGGCTTCAGTAATGTCATTGTATGGGTGGAGCTGGGCTGTGGCTCTGAGTTTTTACTTTTATTTTTGAGTTGGGAGCTTGGCTGTGGCTCTGAGTTTTACTTTCACTTTGAGTTTGAACTGGCTTTGTACAGCACAGGTTGAAAGAAGGGTTTTTTCCTCCATTTGCATTTTAAAAGCTGTTTCCAGACTGCTGAATAACTTGAAAAGAAATAATTGTTTTCTGGATGAAATTCAAACCTGCTGTTTTGGAAAAGGCACAAGAGCATCCAAACCAGATCTTGAATGCTGTGTGCTGGGCCACACATTTGAAATGGGTGTTCTGGTTTCTGGACAGGTACACCACAGGTTAGGCTTCCAGGTGGATGGGTGCAATTGCTTCCTCTCAAAACCAGACTGTTCCCATGATACACAGCCCTCCTCCTGCTATGCTCAGAGGTGTCCCATTTCACAGGATCCAAATTTTATTCTGTCTCCCATGCCCAGACTATGCAAAAACTGACAGATTTTAAATTTGAACATTTTAAATGGGGGCAGGGCACAGGAAAAACTCACCCATCTGGAAGATTTTACACAGCTGGAAGTAAATGAGGTAAAGACACTGGTTGGAACCATTAGAAAAATGACTTGCCTAATCACAAGGACATCACCCTTACTGACCATCAATATAAAAAGTATTTTATTTCAGCCTGTGAGATCCTGTTGTCTTTGGGTCGGCTATGCAACCTTGGAGTATTTTGCCTCTCCAGGACCCCAGTATGTTGCAGTGTCGCTGGTTGGAGGTGCCTGAGTGCAGAGGACTATCTATCCCTGTTTTTATTGACTGCTAAACAATTTGTCATGGGGAAATTGTTGGACAGGGAGTCAGTTGTGGAAAGTAGCTGGGACTATCACACAGAACATAGAACATACAGTGCAGAAGGAGGCCATTCGGCCTATCAAGTCTGCACCGACCCACTTAAGCCCTCACTATCACCCTATTCCCATAACCCAATAACCTCCTAACCTTTTTGGTCACTAAGGGCAATTTATCATGGCCAATCCACCTAACCTGCACGTCTTTGGACTGTGGGAGGAAACCGGAGCACCCGGAGGAAACCCACGCAGACACGGGGAGAACGTGCAGACTCCGCACAGACAGTGACCCAGCGGGGAATTGAACCTGGGACCCTGGCGCTGTGAAGCCACAGTGCTATCCACTTGTGCTACCATGCTGCCCAAATATCTCCCCAATTTTCTTGTTCTTCAAATGAGCCTAGGCAGAGACTAATAATATTACTGATGAACTTTCAAATAGAGAACCTATCACAGTGCTAACCACTGCGCCACAGTGCGGCCCCAGGAGCCATTTTAATGATCTGTTCAGTTAAGGTACAGAAGAAGTCCTAGGAAGCTGAGGAAGTGGTAAAACGTCATTGGCTCTATTCTGGAAAAGGGTTAGGGCTCAGAAGAAGCCCTGAAAGCGACATATCTCAATGAGGCTGGTGAGATTGGAGCTCGATGAAATCCAGGGGGAAGTGCCAGCCCAGTGAAGTGAGCTGGCTTTTAAGGAGCTGAAATGCAGACTCCGAAATCCAGGGGAACAGAGCCATGGGAGCCAACCTGGGAGATTTTGCACTGTAAGGTCAAAGGTTTGGAGTCTCTCGTGAGAAAGACAGTGGCGAAAGGCAGTGGAAGTGGGGTAATTGAATATCTTTAAGGCACAGGTAGTTGGATTCTTGCTGGATAAGGGAATCAAAGGTTAAAGGGGAAGATGGGAATGTGGTATTTGAAAAGCAAACCGATCAGCCATTTAAAAATATATTTTATTCAGAAGTTTTTTTCAATTATCATTTACAGAATAGTCCAGCAAATTTATATTACTTCTATACAAATTAATCCATATTAATCTTTATTCATGTAACAAATATTCTTACATTAACACTGCAATAAAGTTACTGTGAAAATCCCCTAGTCGCCACATTCCGGCGCCTGTTCAGGTACACTGAGAAAGAATTCAGAATGTCCAATTCACCTAACAGCACGTCTTTCGGGACTTGTGGGAGGAAACCGGAGCACCCGGAGGAAACTCATGCAGACACGGGGAGAATGTGCAGACTCCACACAAACAGTGATCCAACACAAATATCCCCCCAACACAGCCCCACCTAACCCGGATTAACCCAGAACACCTCCCCCTGCCTACCCACCCCCCTTTATTTGCTGATGATGAACCAGCTCCTTAAAGAAGGTAATGAACGACACCCAACTCGTGTAGAACTGCTTCTCTGATCCCCTAATGGCATACCTAATTTTTTCCAAATGCAGGAATTCCGACAAATCCCCCAACTACGCCGAAACCTTAGAAATCGCCGGTGCCCTCCATCTGAGCCAGACTCACTTCCTAGCTATTAGAAAGGAGAAGGCCAAAATATAAGTCTGACATGCCAGAGATCGCCACCATTGGGCACAGCACAACTCTAACTCCCAAAATCTTCAACATTGTTTCAAGGAAGTAAAGTCAAACTTAACCAGCTTAGGGCAGGACCAAAACATGTGCAAATGGTTGAACAACGCTTACATCTATTGTCTACCCACGGGAAGAAATCACTCATACATGCCCTGGTCAAGTGCGCCCTATGCGCCTCTTTAAACTGTATTAAACTTAACCTTACACACGAGGTGTAGTTAACCCTATGCAGACCCTCGCTCCACATCCCACCTCCCAAAACCAAACCTAACTCTGCCTCCCATTTCCCGTTTACTTCTCAAAGCAAACTCAATGTGAATTAATCCCGCCGTCTGCGCTGCAAAGAAATGAAGAAAACATGTTGCTTCACCAACAGAAAGCATCATCAAAGGGCTTTGACAAAGAGTCATAGGACTCAAAACATTAGCTATTTTCTCTCTCTACAGATGCTGCCAGACCTGCTGAGATTTTCCAGCATTTTCTCTTTTGTCCCCTTTACTTCCTCCAGCAATGCCTTCTCCATCGCCACCATCTGGCCATATGCATGATATCTTCCCTTCCCTTAGATAACATCTTATCCATAAGTAAAGGCACCGGCAACCCAGGAAACAAAAAGAGCTCCTTCCAAACAAAAGTTTGCAACAGCAAATACCTAAACTCATTCTCTCTCGGGAATTGAAACTTCTCCACTAACTCCTTCAGCTCACCAACCCTACCCTCCAATAATCTTTATTGTCACAAGTCGGCTCACATTAACACTGCAATGAAGTTACTGTGAAAATCCCCTAGTCGCCACACTCCAGTGCCTGTATGGGTACACTGAGGGAGAATTCAAAATGTCCAATTCACCTAACAAGCATGTCTTTCAGGACTTATGGGAGGAAACTGGAGTACCCGGAGAGAGCGTGCAGACTCCGCACAGTGACCCAAGCTGGGAATCGAACCCGGGTCCCTGGCGCTGTGAAGCAACTGTGTTACCGTGCTGCCCTTAAATCCCTAAACCTCTCTACCTCCTCCCTCTTCGAGGTCTTCTAAGTCAAGTCCATCCCGCTGGTACAAACCTATGGTCCCCACAGATTGGCACCAGTAGCGACATAGACCCTAATTTAATGGGCTGTCTGAATTGATTCTATATTCTTAGAGCGGCTATTACCACTGGGCTCGAAAATAATCTCGGCGAAGAGAACGAAAGAGGAGCAGTAACATTGAAACATAGAAAAAATATGAGCAAGAGGAGGTAATTCAGCCCTTCAAGCCCGCTCCGCCATTCATTATGATCATGGCTGATCATGCAATTCAATAGCCTAATCCTGTTTTCCTCCATATTCTTTGATCCCTTTCGCCCTAAGTACTATATCTAACTGCTTCTTGAAACCGTACAATGTTTTAGACTCCACTACTTCCTGTGGTAATGAATTCCACAGGCTCACCACTCTGGGTGAAGGGATTTCTCCTCATCTCTGTCCTAAATGGTCTACCCCGTATCCTCAGACTGCCCCCTGGTTCTGGACACACCCATGTCTTGCTTCACGTTTCCCTCTCCTAATTTATGCCCATTCAGATAATAGTCTGCCTTCTTGTTTTGCTACCAAAGTGGATAGCTTCGCATTTATCCAAATTATACTCCATCTGCCATTCATTTGCCCACTCACTCAACTTGTCCAAATCATACTGAAGGATCTCTGCATCCTCCTCACAGCTCACCCTCCCACCCAACTTGGTGTCATCTGCAAATTTAGAGATATGACATTTTATTCCCTCATCTAAACCATTAATATATATTGTGACTAGCTGGGGTCCTAGCACTGATCCCTGTAGTACCCCACTTGTTGACCCATCAGCTGTATGGGCGTACTCCAACACAACCAGTGTCTGGGTTTGGTGTGTGTGTGGGGAGTGTAATATGTATGTGCGGCTGCAGCTTGTCAATCACAGACCCGGCGAAACCCGCACCATTTTTCATTGGAAACAATTGTGTTCCACGCTGCACCCGCGGCTAGCCCCTCAACAGTCGCGGAATCGATCCAGGTGTGGTGCCGGTTTTTCTGTTGTATGAGTCCACAGATTCTCTGTTGGCATCACACAGAGATGGAGATTCCTGCCCCAGGTGCTCCGCCTGACAGCAATTCATTTTAGGCTGGATGTTTTTCAGGTTCTGATTCTTGAACAGCATGCATGCACTCAAGATACTTTTCAACCATAGAAGCAGCTGGCAACACTCAGACATTAAAGTCCAAGAGTTCCTCAATGAAGACATTCTTGCAACCACTGAATTCTTTGGATAGACATGATCACCGTGTCAGGGAGCTCTGAGGATATTGTAGCCCCTGGGTGGTTGGAGATATGACGGGCCAGTACCAGTTTGACACTGCCAAGGGGTGCGGCTGAAAGTGTTGTGGCCTGAAAGAGGCAGGGTACGAAGGGGAAGATATTTGGTGACTCCATAGTGGGATGCCGCTAATCCTGGGGTGAAGGACACTGGTACCAGTGATTGTGGAGAGCCTGCTATCAGCGAGAAGGAGAGGGACCGGAAGGGAGACCTATTGAGAGGGCGTTGATGCCCTGATGCCAGTGGTCCTTCGGGCATGGAGGGGGGTTGGGGGGAGAGGGGTTATATCGATGAGGATGGTAGTGGGGGGGGGGGGGGGGGGGGGGGCATCTCCCATGTGCATCTTGGGGACATCTAGACATAGTTGTAGCCCACATAAGATCTTGAAGATAGAGGATCATTGAATGGGCGCTATCTGTAGCTAGGGGGAATGGAAATGTCAAATGTTCACTATTAAATCATGTTACACCTGATATATGTCAAGCCTCTGTCACATTAATCTTCACAGCGGGGCTGCCTGAACCCCCACCCCCTGTCACCCTCTGCTCCCCCCACCCGCTATATCCCTGGGAACACTGGTCCAAGATTAAATGCTCCTGATGCAGACCCCATTCAGACGATGGGTGTGATCATGCTGTAAGTAGAAAGACAGGAGTCAGATTTTGACATAAACTGAGGAGCACCAGAGCTAACCTCACAGCGGGTTATCGTTACTCTCCTGCATTGTATGATGACCAGCTGACAGTGCCAACACAGGTCCATCACCCTGGGGTGATGTGACACGGACCCTGGGAGGGTGGAACACGGTAGTCAGGTGGTGGGAGGGTCGGGGAATAGGGGTAAGGAGGGCAATTGGGGGGGGGGCAAGGAGGACAATGGGGGGGGGGGGGGAGCTGACGGATAAAGCCTTGTCCCATGAGAAGTGGGCTAGGGTGAAGGCCTCTCTGGTCCTCCGGGTATGCCGGACCCTGACTTCCCTGTCCTCCATTCTCCGGCTCTTCCTGCAGGCCCTCTCCGGGCTCATCCATCATCCCCTCCTAGTCTGCTTCCTCCTCCTCCAGCATGTCGCCCCACTGCTGTGCCAGGTTGTGGAGGGAACAGCAGATCACCACAAAGTGGGAGGCCCTCTGGGGGGGTATACTGCAGTGCACCACCCGAGCGGTCCAGGCATCAGAACTGCATTTACAGCAATCTGATGACACTGCACATATGTAAATAGCAGATAACTACCCATTGTACGATAAGCGTCGCAGGAAAGGACCTCAATCAACAAATGACAGGAGGGAGGGGAGGCAAGAGGTTATCGGTACCGAGGACAATGACTTGTATGTTGTAACCAACGCATATATCCTTACCGAATGTACAATGTATAAAATGTTAAACTTCAATAAAAACATTTTTTTTAAACTTTGAACAAAGTCAGTCAGATCCATTTGGCCGTCCACACTTCCCATTGTATTGCCATTGAGGAAACTTGTTTGCTATTCCTCAGACCACAATGGACAGTGTCATGCTCTTGACCCTCAGACTTCATCTATCAAGTTCCTGACCACTTACTTTGCTTGTCTAAATCCCCGTGAGGCCTTTTTGCTTCCTCTTTGTATCTCACATCAGGACACCAGCAGGACATGTAATGACTTTACTGCAAACGCGGTGCAGACAACATTCTAAGAGGGTAAGAGGGCTCAAAATCGGGTGAGCAATGCCCGCCGGATTCCGTAATACCTGCCTAGGCCCCACACCCACAAACGATGGCCCAAGGCTGAAGCATACTCATGTCCGAATATTCAATAATGACAGCACTGATGATGTGAGACAATAAATGATTTATCGTTAGAACCACATCATTCGAATCCGATTAGGAATGAATGGCAATGCTCTTAATTGGCTGTGACCATTGCAGCAACAAACATCATTAGGAGAATACAGCAAACCCGAACATATATATACAAGTGCCAAAAGTACATAGAATGGTTGTACACATTTGCTACCTCTATGCCTTCAAAACCTCTTTATCTTTCTTTTACTATTGCTACATTTAGATGCAGCCCTGACATATACAGTTGAGATGGAGACAGCATTCTGACTGCTATGCCCTGTTGACTGTGATGACTTTGGCAGGTGTCCTCCGGTAGCTTGAAGCAAAGAGAGCCCTGACCTGCCTTTAGACTTGTATTCTGTGACCTTGCCGTTGAAATGATGCATACAGAACATCTGGTGACTTAACTAGAATGATGATTTATTGATGAACACATGGAAAGGTAACAAACAGAATGCTATCCACACTAGGTTACTATATGAGTTCCGTGAACTCTCCTGGAACTACCCTATGTGTGCCTGTCCTGTTGTACGCTTCACTACCAACTGATGGATGTCTCACGTGACGTGACTAACCTCTGGCGCCACCAGCTAGTTGGAGTTCGCATTACTAACTATGTACAATATTATTCACAAGCATATCACCACAGGATGCACCCTCCTTGGCTGAACCTGCTGGAGGTGAATGGGCCACTGGTGGCTCACAATCTGCATGGGGCTGGACCCCAGCAGCTTTCCAAGTGTCAGAAACCCGGCTGTTACTTCCTCTGCCAGCTGTGGACCTGTGTCAGTTATGTGCTCACCAGATTGTGACCCTTAGCCTACTTTAGAATGCGCAGCCACCGAAAAGTGAATGTCTGTGTGTGGTGGAAGGTGCAGGTGAATGGCAATGATGTTGCATCCTGTGAGGCTTCTGAGGCATCATCCTCAGAGGCGGATTTGGTGCTGTTTTTTTTGGCTGGTCTCCTTTCTGCTGCCTAACCTGAAATGGAGAAAAGAAAGATATCGTGGATGGTTAAGAAATTGCTTATTAAAGCAATGTCTCTCTTTGTGGGTGCATCTGACAACTACAGACTGGAAGCGTCCTAGCTGGCTTCTTGGGGGAATCCTATCTTGCCTTCAGTGCAGGCACAGTCCTGCTCCTCCCTGTCTAGTTCTGTGGCCTTCCCCTCGAAAGGAATGAGAGTTCGGATGTTGGGCGTCAGTCTTGGTCTGCTCCCTTCTGTTGTGTGAGAAAGACAGAAGGATTGATTTTTATCTCATGGGCGCACAAGCAGTTCAGGAGCTATGCCAGCTCCTGAATCCTTGCCAGTAAATGATTAACAAGCAGAATGTCCTGTAAAAAGATAGAACATCGAGAGCATGACGTGGCTAGCATGCATTCGGTGCACATGTCTCATCGGCTGCTGAGCCCTGCAGTTCAAACTCCTGTCTGATATCCCTGTGCACTTGCACACTTACACTGCCTGTTAGAAAGCTAGGAACATAGGAATAGCAGTAGGCCAATCAGATGCCCTCATGAGTGTCACTTTGCAATGATTGGACAATGCCACTGACCCTGGCAGAGCGCAGCAGATTGTTCATCCTTTTTCTGTACTTCTGGGCAGTTCTCCTGTGGACCCCACTGGTGTTAGCCTCCATCCAGATCACTGTGGTTAAGACGGGAGAACCTGGGAAACAGCACCTCCCACCTCTCCTGGACAACCTGGATAAGAGTCTGCAGGGAGGCTTCACTGAACCGTGGGGCCACACGTTGTCTTCCCTGTGACATTCTGATCTCAGCAGAATCCTGAATAACAACCAGACTGATGCTCCTGGCCTGCAGTGAATGAATGGCTGTCCGGGTACCCTTTAATATGGCGCCTGGATATTTGACCCCATGAAGTAACGGCAGGGATGGCAACTTTCCATTCTCCCCCGCCTTGAGAATCAACAAGCTCCGCGTGATTGCAAATGTAATGAGCTGAACAGTGTACGTGTGTGGTCGCCCCCTCCCCCGCCGGCAGAAATCTCACTTCTGTGCTCACCACCAAACGTGGACTCCAGAATGGAAGATTCTGGCCTACATGTTTCCTGTCAAATCTTGAAAATTGAGTGGTGAACGAATGGTGTCGTTTAAAATGATTAAAGGAGTCCGTATCCCAGACAGAGAAACCATTTTTACCTGGGAATGAGGTGTTGGGGGACAGGGGTGCAGAGTTCCATGGGGAGTCCAGAAAAGAGGGAATAATCTTAAAATTGGGGTTATGCTACTCAGGGGTAATGTCAGAAAGTAGTTCTGGTAGTGGAAATTTGGAACACCCCCTCTAAAACATCATTGAGGCTAGGGATCAATTGCAAATGTCAAAACTGAATTGATTTTTGTTTGGTAAGGGCATTTACGAGTTACAGAACCATGGTGGGTGGATGAATTTGAGTTCCAGATCAGCCATGATCTATAATTGAATAGTGTATCAAATTCGAGAGACTCCACTTGTATATATATGCTACCCTAGCCTCAAATATTTGAGGTATAATTTAATCACGGTTCCTGCAAACAGAGAATGAAAATCGCTCACTCTATTCATCCCTCTGTGAATCAGTGATGTTTCATGGCAAACATTCCCACTTTGCGTCATTTTGTTGAATGTCCACCTGCTAGTGTTGTACTTCCTGTGCATGGGTGGCACGGTGACACAGTGGTTAGCACTGCTGTCTCACAACGCCAGGGACCCAGGTTCAATTCCTACCATGCACAGGAAGTACAACACTAGCAGGTGGACATTCAACAAAATGACGCAAAGTGGGAATGTTTGCCATGAAACATCACTGATTCACAGAGGGATGAATAGAGTCACTTTGTGGAGTTTGCACATTCTCCCCGTGTCTGCGTGGGTTTCCTCCAACTACTCCTGTTTCCTTCCACAGTCCAAAGATGTAGGTTAGGTGGATTGGCTATTCTAAGTTGTCCCATCATGTCCACACGTTTGATGGGGTTACAGGGATTGGATGGTGGAGAAGGCCTAGATAGGGTGCTCTTTCGGAGGGTCAGTGTAGACTCGATGGGCCAAATGGGTGCCTTCTGCAATGTAGGGATTCCATGATTTTCCTTGAGATTTCTCAAAAGGTTGGAGTGTCACTCCCCTCCAGCATGTCTCTCTGCACTACACCCATTGCTCCAGCACCAAGCTCATGTACTCCGCTGCCTAACTTGCCCTTGCTTTGGATTCAGCTGTAGAATGCGCTGAATCTTCACGTTCCTCAGCCACAATAAATAAAGTCAATACTAATGAGGGTGAAAAGTTAAACCCTCCCCTGTTTCTCCTTATACTATAAAGTAGCCATTTTTTAAAGATGAATTGTCAAAGATGAAGAAAGCCTTTGTTTGAGGCGGTGTTGCAGTGGCCAGTCCTTTTCTGAGTGCCACCCTCAACAATCCCACAGTCCAGTCTTTCAGTAGATGAATGCAGTTCTCTGTTGAAGTGACAGAGGCCTTCAGGCCGTGGATTGGTGCCTCCTGCATTCGCCCCTGCAGTGGGACAGTGGAACAGTGCGACAGGCAGCCTGTGTCAGGGAGGACTGAGCCCTTACTCTCTGCCTGCCAGAGCTGAGTGGTAGTTTGGGAATACTCTTTGGGAGTTGTTTCAGAGGGCAAAATGTTCCTTTACTGGAAGAAACGTGGAGCATACGAACTGGAGAGCTTGCCGGCATTAGAGGAGTACAGTCCCATCGCAGAGAGATATGTTTGGTCATCCACGCTGGATATTCTGGAGGAGTGGGAAGATGGTAGGATCAGTTTATGTTGTAGAGCAGCCTGTAGCAAGGAGCAAATTTGCCGGGGAATAACTGGTTGGGGCTGAAGCAGGTCAGGTTGGCTGGGGCTGGGTTGCAGCAGCTCACAATTTGTAGTTTAACTGGTCAGTGACCCACTATTTCTGCAGATTGTACATTGTTTGCGTGCAATGTGACATCACCAGAGCTGACGCCGTGAAATTGTTGGGTTTAAGTCACAGCTCCAGCTTTTTTTGTCGCATGTTTGTTTAACTGGGTGGTCCCGAGCTGGAATATAACTGCCCTCCAAATGTGACGGTGATTCTCACCACTGAAGAGATGCTTGCAAGGTGACACTGCATTGTTTGGATTATGCCATGCAGCAGCAGGTCTAGAGGGTGGGGAGAAACCAAATGTGTACCACCGCCTGTTGATAACTGATTAACATTGGATAACCTCGGAATACCAATCTTACTCAGTATTCAGGCCTTCTCATCCGTGAGTGGAGTGCTATTGAGTGGTTATGAGGCAATTGTGTTCTCATGCCCACAAATGTTTCAGGTCCTTATGTCCGAGAGTAAATCTGTCCCCCTCGCCCGTGAGTAAATATGTCCTCCTTGCCCGTGAGTAAATCTGTCCCCCTCGCCCGTGAGTAAATATGTCCTCCTTGCCCGTGAGTAAATCTGTCCCCCTTGCCCGTGAGTAAATCTGTCCCCTTGCCCGCGAGTAAATCTGTCCTCCTCGCCCGTGAGTAAATCTGTCCCCTTGCCCGTGAGTAAATCTGTCCCCTTGCCCACGAGTAAATCTGTCCTCCTCGCCCATGAGTAAATATGTCCTCCTCGCCCGTGAGTAAATCTGTCCTCCTCGCCCATGAGTAAATCTGTCCCCTTGCCTGCGAGTAAATCTGTCCTCCTCGCCCATGAGTAAATCTATCCCCCTCACCTGTGAGTAAATCTGTCCCCTTTGCCCGTGAGTAAATCTGTCTCCTTGCCCGTGAGTAAATCTGTCCCTTTGCCCATGAGTAAATCTGTCCCCTTGCCCATGAGTAAATCTGTCCCCTTGCCCGTGAGTAAATCTGTCCCCTTGCCCGTGAGTAAATCTGTCCCCTTGCCCGTGAGTAAATCTGTCCCCTTGCCCGTGAGTAAATCTGTCCCCTTGCCCGTGAGTAAATCTGTCCCCTTGCCCGTGAGTAAATCTGTCCCCTTGCCCATGAGTAAATCTGTCCCCTTGCCCGTGAGTAAATCTGTCCCCTTGCCCGTGAGTAAATCTGTCCCCTTGCCCGTGAGTAATCTGTCCCCTTGCCCGTGAGTAAATCTGTCCCCTTGCCCGTGAGTAAATCTGTCCCCTTGCCCGTGAGTAAATCTGTCCCCTTGCCCGTGAGTAAATCTGTCCCCTTGCCCGTGAGTAAATCTGTCCCCTTGCCCGCGAGTAAATCTGTCCTCCTCGCCCATGAGTAAATCTGTCCCCTTGCCCGTGAGTAAATCTGTCCCCTTGCCCGTGAGTAAATCTGTCCCCTTGCCCGTGAGTAAATCTGTCCCCTTGCCCATGAGTAAATCTGTCCCCTTGCCCGTGAGTAAATCTGTCCCCTTGCCCGTGAGTAAATCTGTCCCCTTGCCCGTGAGTAAATCTGTCCCCTTGCCCGTGAGTAAATCTGTCCCCTCGCCCGTGAGTACATCTGTCCCCCTTGCCCGTGAGTAAATCTGTCCCCTTGCCCGTGAGTAAATCTGTCCCCTTGCCCGTGAGTAAATCTGTCCACCTCGCCGCGAGTATATTTGCCCCCTCGTCATGAATACATCTGTCCCCTCGCCCATAAATAAATTTGTCCTCTTGCCCTTGAATTAATTTGTACCCTCACCTGTGAGTGAATCTGTCTCCTTGCTCTTGAATGTGTCTGTTCCCTTAAGTCAATTAAGTCACTCATCCTGGTTGAGCAAAGAATGGTTGATTTTTGAAAACAAAATAGTTAAAGATCAGTGTAGATGAGATACTGTACCTGGGTCAGGCTGGGGATCAAACCTCAAGCCGTTAGTCTGCATTATTGCTGGCATTTCAGTCTAACTGCTGCATCAAACAGGGACTTCAGTCTGTGGTAAGGGAGTGAGAATCAGGAGCGACTCCTGTTGTGCACCTGAGATTCAAGCTACTGCCACAAGACAGAAATTGGAAGAAATGTTTAAGCATCAATGTGGCCATGAATAATTAACAGTGAGAATTATAAAGAAGTATTGATAATATTCTCTGACCAGGCTGCTTCCTGGGGAGATGGTGGCAAAGTGGCAATGCTATCAGATTAGTAATCCAGAGGCCGAAGCTAATGCTCTGGGGGCAAGGGTTCAAATCCCACATTGTTAGCTGGTGGAATTTCAAATCAGATAATAAACCTGGAATTAAAAAGCTAGTCTAATAGTGGCCATTAAATCATTTTTGTAAAAACCTATCTGGTTCACTAATATCCCTGAGGGAAGGAAATCTGTCATTCTTACCTGGTCTGGCCTAAATGTGACTCCAGACCCACAGCAATGTGGTTAACTCTGAAACGGCCTAACAAGCCGCTCAGTTGTATCAAAACTGCTACAAAGTCCACAGAAAGGACTTTGAGGGCCTGGCACATCATGCGCACATGTTCTGGTCTTGCTCAAAGCTGGGGGACTTCTGGGGATCCTTTTTTGAGACTATGTCGGCAATTCTGAACATTGGGTTGGAGCTTTGCCCATTGGTGCCAATTTTTGGGCTTTTGATTATGCCGGAACTCCGGACCGGGGCGGGGCAGATTTCCTGGCCTTTCCCTCACTGGTGACAAGGAGGCAGATTCTGATGAGTTGGAGGTCGCTATACCGCCAAGAGCCTCGGCATGGCTGAGTGACTTGATGGAGTTTTCACACCTCGACAAGGTTAAGTTTACCGAGGGAGAATCAGGAGAAGGGTTTTACCACAGATGGTGGCTGTTTATATTGTACTTTAAAGAGCTGGTCATTGTTAGCTATTAGGAGTGGGGGGCAGAATGGGTGGGGGTGGGGGGGATTTAGTAACTAGATTTTGCTGTTGTAAGGGAAGAGGGATTGGGGGAGGGGGCTCTGACTGTTTAATTGTTATTCTGTGTTTTTGTAGGTTTTGTATTAAAATTGTTAAAACATTTTAATAAAAATATTTCCCAAAAAACAGAAAGGAATGAAAATCGGAAGTAGCGGGCAGCAACTCGGTGACGGGCCGTGGATTTGGCGTGTCCCTCGGTATTGGGGTGGCCGGGCACGGCCGCCATTGTGTGAAAGTTACAGACCCCTGGCTGCTCACTCTGCTGACTGCTCAGTGTCCTGTAAATGTTCACAGACCCTCCAGTCATTCGAGAGCCCACCCAGGCCACCCCTCTGGAAACCCTCATACCCCAGCTCATCCATCACTGGGATGGGTGTGGCCAAGCTCACCGGTGCCACACCAGGTGCTGGTACTCCTCAGTGCACACATCAGAAGCACAGCCCCACTGCAGGTGAAGCAGGGGAATAGTAGAGCTCACCCCAAACAAAGGGCACATGCACTCCGGTCTTTGGCACCCTCGCTGGCACACTGCACCTCTCAGGGCAGATTCCGCACCAGTGACACCATCAGCTAGCCCATCCTGTAGGCCCACCGGCTGTCACCAAGCCCTGCCTGCCCACCGTGCCCCTGCTCCCATCCATGCTGTCCCCAGACAGGTTGCAGCAACCTGTGTGCCACACCCAGGGCCCACAACACACTCCACCTACGCTCCCAACAGGTGCCCATCCCCTCCTCGCCCAGCCCCATCCACAAGCACTGCTTGCACGCAAGCCACCAAGCATGGAGGCGGTTGTTGGCACACGGTAACCCCCTCACCCCACACCCTGGTGCCACCCTGCTGGTAGGGTAATGCACGCCCATCCAAGAAAAACACCCACAGTAGTCCCTACTGCAGGATGGGGGCCACAGAGCGTACCATAGACACGGTTTGCAGCAGCCACCGGTATCCCTGTTGACAGGCTTGGGTGGTGAGGTGCCAGTCACCGATGCCAGTCTTCCCAGTGCCAGTCACCGATGGGATCAAGGGTGAAGTGTGGAAGGCAAAGTGGGGGGAATGTTTGGGGGTTGGGATTGGGTGGGAGGGCACACTGAGGATGGGGCTGCAGTGCAACTCAGGGCCACCATGTAGCCCGTTGGACTTGGATGGGCACGGGAGTGCTAATACTGCTTCCCTTTACCCCCTGCAGAGAATGAATTTAGGAGTACAGCCAGGAATGGTTGTCTTCTGCCTGGCTGCAGTTTCCCTTGCAGACGCACTGCAGCTGCAGGCACAGGCACTGCTCAGGGAGGGCCCTGCACACAGGAGGCTGTCCCAGAAGGGCAGGGGCCAGCCAGTGAGGCTGGAGAACTCGCCTTCCAGCAGGGCTAGGAGGTGGTGCAAAGGAAGAATCGCATCAGATCACGTGTATACCGTCAGCGCCTGTCCTTCATGGACCTGCTGGACCAAGCGTGCCAAGACTGCAGCTGAGTAGGGAGACTGTGCACCACCTGTGCCAGATGATGGCGGACTTGGAACCACAGGATATGGAGGAGGACACCCCTGCTCCCGGTGGCCGTCAAGGTGACAGTTGCCCTGAACCTCTGTGCCACGGGGTCCTTCCAGGCGTCGAGTGGGGACCTGTCTGGGATCTCGCAGACATTTGTGCATCTGTGCTGTGATGGACTCCCTATATGCCTGGGCAGTGGACTATATGGACTATATGTGGATTGAGCCCACCAGGATTCCCGGGCAGCGGGATTCGCCACTATCACTGGCATGATCAAGGCCCAGGGGGTGGTAGATGGGACACTGTCCCCTACATGCACCATTGCATGAGGGGGTGCCCTTCATCAATAGAAAAGGTTTCTTCTTCTTGAATGTGCAGGTGGTGTGTGACCACCAGCTGCACATCATGCACGTGTGCACCCGAAACCCTGACAGCGTGTACGTGGCAAATGTCCTGCCGCATTTGACGGTGCCTGATGCCTTCAAGGCACCCCCTCGGGCAACAAAGGTTATCGGCTGAGGTTGTGACTGATGATGCCTGTCTGGAGGCCCTGGACTGACTTGGAGAACCATTACAACCATTGCAGCAACCAGGAGCATTATTAAGCAGTGCATTGGCATCCTGAAGATGCGCTTCCAAAGCCTGGACCACTCTGGTGGGATCCTCCAATACAGCCCCAGGAGGGTCTTCCACATCGTGCTGGCCTGCTGTGTCGTGGATAACATTGCGCTGCAGAGTGGGGCATGCTGGAGGAGGGTGAGGAGGAATGCCAGCCCGGCATATCCCCTACTTTACCATTACCATCGAGCTTAATTCAATGGAGAGCACAGGTGGGCATGTCGGGCAGCATCAGGTAAATCTAAAAATGAGGGGCAGGATTCTCTGTTTCTGAAACTAAGTATTGACGCCAAAGCAGAATTTGTGAACTTACACGACAGAAAAACTGACGCCACAACTGGACCGATTCCGCTACTATTATGCGGCTAGCACCGGTGCCGCGTGGAATACAATCCCGATGCCAATGAAAAACGGTGCGGGATTCGCCGGGTTTGTGATTGACACTCGGGAGGCTGACAAGCTGCAACCGCATGTACACATTACACTCCCCACACACATTCGTCCCAGCCAACAAGATGACACTGGTTGTGCTGGAGCACACCCATACAGCTGATGGGTCGGCTGGGGCCAGAGGACACCTTGGGAGAGTGCCCTGGGGGACACCTATACGACCCAATGGACTAATGTCACAGTGGGCTGTTAGCGGTGTCCGCAGCTGCATGGCTGCTTTTCAGGCTGCATCAATGATGTTCCATGCCCATCCACCCCGACCCCACAGCCCACCTCCTGGCCACTCTCTGCTACTCCCCCTGGCCCTGGCAGAAGCCCCCTGACCAGCAGCACAACTGTCAGCAAACTGTGGCGATTTTGGACACTTTCCGTACCACTTCTCTCTCCTTCAGCAGCAGACCCTGTGGTGCCAGGTTGACGCCAGCAATGGAGCGGCATGGGCCGCTCCAGTGCCATGCTGGCCCCCCCAGGACCCGACAATCCGCCCTCAGAACCGGCACCAGCGCCGGAGTAAAGTACTCCCGTTTTGGCGCCGACACTCTGGCGCCGTACCAGAGAAGCGGCCTAGATCTAAGCTCTGCAGTCCTGCCACATTCAGTCGTGAATGGTGGTGGACAATTAAACAACTAACGTGAGGAGGAAGCTCTTGAGATATCCCCATGATCAACAATGGGGGAGCCCAGCACATCAATGCAAAAAACAATTGCAACATTTGCAATAACCTTCAGCCATAAGTGCCGAGTGGATGATCAGCCTCCTCCTGAGGACCCAGCATCACAGGTGTCAGGCTTCAGTCAATTCGATTCACCCCACGTGATATCAAGAAATGACGTAAACTACTGGATACTGCAAAGGCCATGGGCCCTGACAACATTCCAGCTAATACTGAAGACAGGTACTCCAGAACTAGCTGTGCCCTTAGCCGAGCTGTTCCAGTACAGTTACAATAGTGGCATCTGCCAGGCAATGTGGAAAACTGCCCGGGTATGTCCTGTCCACAAAAAGAAGGACAAATCCAACCTGGCCAAATACTGTCCCATGAGTCTACTCTCTGTCAAAGGAAAAGTGCTAGAAATTGTCATCCAAGCTGCTATCAAGCAGCACTTACTCAGCAATAACCTTCTCACTGGCACTGAATTTGGTTCCGCCGGAGCCACTCAGCTCCTGGCCTCATTACAGCTTTAATCCAAATATGGACTAAAGAGCTGAACTTCAGAGCTGAGGTGAAAGTGCCTGCCCTTAACATCAGGACAGCGTTTGACCAAGTGTGGCATCAAGGAGCCCTAGCAAGTCTGGAGTCAATGGAAATCAGGGAAAATCACATTGGAGTCACACCTGGTACAAAAGAAGATGGTTGTGGTTGTTGGAGATCAATCATTTTCAGACCCAGGACATCACTGCAGGAGTTCCTCAGGGTAGTGACCTAGGCCCAACCATCTTCAGCTGCTTCACCAATAACCTTCCCTCCTTCACAAGGTCAGAAGTGGGGTGTTTGCTGATGATTAAAGGTAAAGTCACATAGTCCCCATATGACCCTAGGCTGCTTTCCCCTTTGAGAGGGAGAGCTGATTGGTGGTGATTTAACCTGTAGCCGCAGTATTTATATCATAGAATCCCGACAGTACATTCGGCCCATCAAGTCTGCAGCAACCTGGGAGGCATGGTAGCGCAGTGATTAGCACTGCTGCCGATGGCGCTGAGGACCCAGGTTCAATCCCGGCCGTGGGTTACTGTCTGTGTGGAGTTTTCACATTTTCCCCATGCCTGCCTATGTTTCGCGTCCACAACCCAAAGATGTGCAGGTTATGTGGATTGCTCACTCTAAAATTGCCCCTTAATTGGAAAAAAATAATTGGGCTAAACCAGAGCGGAGTTTGTACGTTCTCCCTGTGTCTGCGTGTGTTTCTTCCGGGTGCTCCGGTTTCCTCCCACAATACAAAGAGGTGCAGGTTAGGTGGATTGGACATGCCAAATTGCCCCTTAGTGACCAGGGATGTGCAGATTAAGTTGTGGGGTTATGGGGGAGAGGGCGGAGTAGACATGGGTAGAGTGCTGTTTCGAAGGGTGGGTGCAGACGGGATGGGCCAAATGGCCTCCTTCTGTACTGTGGAGATTCTATATAATATAAATACTGTGGCTACAAGAGCAGATCAGTGACTGAGAATTCTGTGTACAGTTACTCACCTCATGACTCTCAAAGATCTGTCGACCATCTGCAAGGCAGAAAATCGAAAGTGTTATGGAATACTCTCCACTTGCCTGGTTTGATTAACACCCCATTCACCACTTCCAACATCCACTCCCTCTCCCACCAATGCACTGTAGCATCAATGTCTGCTATTCTATTCTACAAGATGCACTGTAGCAATTCACTAAGGCTCCTTTGGCAGCACCTTCCAAACCCGCCAACTCTACCACCTAGAACAAGGTAGCAGATGCATAGGAACACCACCATTTACAAATTCCCCTCCAAGTCACACACCACCCTGACATGGAAATATATCGCCATCTTTCACTGTCACTGGGTCAAAATCCTGGAAGTCACTTCCTAACAGCACAGTGGGGCCCCTATGCCAGTTGGGCGACAGGGGTTTTAAGCAGCTCACCATCACCTTATCACGGGTAATTAGGGATGGGAAATAACTAGGGATGGGCAATAAATGATGGTCTATCCAGCAATACCCTGATCCCGTGAAAGAATAGAGAAAGATTATACTCAATGTGACAGAAAAATGTGCAGCCATGGAGATTCATCGCAATTGCCAAATTAGAAGTGTTGAAACTATCCCCATAGTAATAAGCTGCCCAGCAGTGAATCCAAAAGGGGACAGCTGTGGTGCAAAAATAAATCGTTTAATCCATGATTGCGCAAAGTATGAGATCTTCAATTCTGTTAAACAATATTGTGGGAAGACTTGATATGAAAAATTCTGATGTCCTGATCTGCTGTCTTGGTCAGTGTGCAGTGCGTTAGATTGGTGCATAATTGTTGATTGGTGAGTGCAGCCACTGAACAGCTAGTAGATACTGTAAAGTACATGATAGTCCCCAGAATACACGTCTCCCTCACCGCTCTCAGTATCTGAAAGGGTTAACTATCCAGCCGACCAAGTTACAGTAAAAACAATGAGCAGTGTTTTCCTGCCCAATGCAGGACTCCTCCTGCTCTTTGTGATATTTAACCACCTCCACTCAAACAGATGAATGGGCTCAGTGTCCTCACAGCTTTGGCCTGTGATTCAGAGGCTCTTGCTCTAGACTAAGCTGCTGCTCTGGGGTAGTTATAATAAAACAGATCGAGCCACAGCATTTGACAACGCATCATAGAGAGAAGCTTAACTGCGCCTGTGGTGGAACTGAGGCAAAAAAGGACCTGGGCGGGATTCTCCGACCCCCCGCCGGGTTGGAGAATCGCCGGGGGCTGGCGTCAATCCTGCCTCTGCCATGTCCCAAATTCTCCGCCACCAGAGATTCGGCGGCGTCGGGAATCATGCCACGCCGGTCGGCGGGCTCACCCCGGTGATTCTCCGGCCCGCGATGGGCCGAAGTCCCGCCACTGTCAGGCCTCTCCCGCCGGCGGGACTCAAAACACCTACCTGACCGGTGGGACTGGTGGAGCGGGCGGGCTCCGGGGTCCTGGGGGGGGGGGGGGGGGGGCGCGGGGCGATCTGGCCCCGGGGGGTGCCCCCACTGTGGCCTGGCCCGCGATCGGGGCCCAACGATCGGCGGGCGGGCCTGTGCCGTGGGGGCACTCTTTTCCTTCCGCCTTCGCCATGGTCTTCACCATGGCGGAGATGGAAGTGACCCCCTCCCCTGCGTATGTGCGGGGATGACGTCAGCAGTCGCTGACGCTCCGGCGCATGCGCGGATTTACGTCGGCCGGCGAAGTCCTTTCGGCCTCGGCTGGCGTGGTGCCAAAGGCCGTCCATGCCAGCCGGTGGGGCGCCAACCACTCCGGCGCGGGCCTAGCCCCTCAATGTGAGGGCTTGGCCCCTAAAGGTGCGGATATGTCCACACCTTTGGGGCGGCCCGACGCCGGAGTGGTTTATGCCACTCCATCACGCTGGGACACCCAGCCCCGCCGGGTAGGGGAGAATCCCGGCCCTGGTGTCACAGGGGGCACATAGTGAGGGTGGGATTCAGAGATTAGGGTGCGGGGTGGGATTCGGAGGGTGGGGTTGGGAGACAAGGTGAGCTACGGAGGGCAGGGAGACGGAAAGTGGGTGGGCCTGATAGGCAGGGAGGGGAGGGATTTTGTCATAGCTTTTTCTCTAGATTCTCACTCAGCTTTCATGAATCCAACACAGGGAGCACAGCCTTGTAATTTTGATCCTTTGTTATTGAGATAATTTTAGCTGTGAAGTTTGTCTTTTAGTCCCCCCCTATAGTTTTGATCCCACCTGTACTCTTGGGCCAGGGATGTTCAGTCTTGCCCTGCCGACTGGGGGCAAGTCAGTCTCCCCTTGCCGACCAGGGGCAGGCCATTCTCCCCCTGCTGACTGAGGAAGGGCCTCTCTCCCCCTGCTGACTGAGGAAGGGCCTCTCTCCCCCTACTGACCGGAGATGGGCCTCTCTCTCTCCCTGATGACCGGGGATGGGCCTCTCTCTCCCTGATGACCGGGGATGGGCCTCTCTCCCCCCCTGCTGACCGGGGATGGGCCTCTCTCTCCCCCTACTGACCAGGGATGGGCCTCTCTCTCCCCCTACTGACCGGGGATGGGCCTCTCTCTCCCCCTGCTGACCGGGGATGGGCCTCTCTCTCCCCCTACTGACCGGAGATGGGCCTCTCTCTCCCCTGCTGACCGGGGATGGGCCTCTCTCTCCCCCTACTGACCGGGATGGGCCTCTCTCTCCCCCTGCTGACCGGGGATGGGCCTCTCTCTCCCCCTGCTGACCGAGGATGGGCCTCGCTCCCCCTGCTGACCGCAGGTGGGCCTCTCTCTCTCCCTGATGACCGGAGATGGGCCTCTCTCCCCCTGCTGACTGGGGGATGGGCTTCTCTCCCCCTAATGACCGGGGATGGGCCTCTCTCCCCCTAATGACCGGGGATGGACCTCCCTCCCCCTAATGACCGGGGATGGGCCTCTCTCCCCCTAATGACCGGGGATGGGCCTCTCTCCCCCTAATGACCGGGGATGGGCCTCTCTCCCCCTGCTGACCGGGGGATTGGCCTCTCTCTCTCCCTGCTGACCGGGGGATTGGCCTTATTCTCCCCCTGCTGACCAGAGATGGGCCTCTCTCTCCCCTGCTGACCGGGGGATGGGCCTCTCTCTCCCCCTGCTGACCGGGGATTGTCCACTCTCCCCCTGCTGACCGGGGATTCTCCACTCTCCCCCTGCTGACCAGGGATTGGCCTCTCTCTCCCCCTGCTGACCGGAGATGGGCCTCTCTCTCCCCCTGCTGACCGGGGATGGGCCTCTCTCTCCCCCTGCTGACCGGGGATTGTCCACTCTCCCCCTACTGACCAGGGATGGGCCTCTCTCTCCCCCTACTGACCGGAGATGGGCCTCTCTCTCTCCCTGATGACCGGGGATGGGCCTCTCTCTCCCTGATGACCGGGGATGGGCCTCTCTCCCCCCCTGCTGACCGGGGATGGGCCTCTCTCTCCCCCTACTGACCAGGGATGGGCCTCTCTCTCCCCCTACTGACCGGGGATGGGCCTCTCTCTCCCCCTGCTGACCGGGGATGGGCCTCTCTCTCCCCCTACTGACCGGAGATGGGCCTCTCTCTCCCCCTGCTGACCGGAGATGGGCCTCTCTCTCCCCCTGCTGACCAGGGATGGGCCTCTCTCTCCCCCTACTGACCGGAGATGGGCCTCTCTCTCCCCCTGCTGACCAGGGATGGGCCTCTCTCCCCCCCTACTGACCGGGGATGGGCCTCTCTCTCCCCCTGTTGACCGGGGATGGGCCTCTCTCTCCCCCTACTGACCGGAGATGGGCCTCTCTCTCCCCCTGCTGACCGGGGATGGGCCTCTCTCTCCCCCTACTGACCGGGGATGGGCCTCTCTCTCCCCCTGCTGACCGGGGTTGGGCCTCTCTCTCCCCCTGCTGACCGGGGATGGGCCTCGCTCCCCCTGCTGACCGGAGGTGGGCCTCTCTCTCTCCCTGATGACCGGAGATGGGCCTCTCTCCCCCTGCTGACTGGGGGATGGGCCTCTCTCCCCCTAATGACCGGGGATGGGCCTCTCTCCCCCTAATGACCGGGGATGGGCCTCTCTCCCCCTAATGACCGGGGATGGGCCTCTCTCCCCCTAATGACCGGGGATGGGCCTCTCTCCCCCTAATGACCGGGGATGGGCCTCTCTCCCCCTGCTGACCGGGGGATTGGCCTCTCTCTCTCCCTGCTGACCGGGGGATTGGCCTCTCTCTCCCCCTGCTGACCGGAGATGGGCCTCTCTCTCCCCCTGCTGACCGGGGGATGGGCCTCTCTCTCCCCCTGCTGACCGGGGATTGTCCACTCTCCCCCTGCTGACCGGGGATTGTCCACTCTCCCCCTGCTGACCAGGGATTGGCCTCTCTCTCCCCCTGCTGACCGGGGATGGGCCACTCTCCCCCTGCTGACCGGGGATTGTCCACTCTCCCCCTGCTGACCGGGGATTGGCCACTCTCCCCCTACTGACCGGGGATGGGCCTCTCTCTCCCCCTGCTGACCGGGGATTGTCCACTCTCCCCCTGCTGACCGGGGATTGTCCACTCTCCCTCTACTGACCGGGGATGGGCCTCTCTCTCCCCCTGCTGACCGGGGATTGTCCACTCTCCCCCTGCTGACCAGGGATTGGCCTCTCACTCCCCCTGCTGACCGGGGATGGGCCACTCTCCCCCTGCTGACCGGGGATTGTCCACTCTCCCCCTACTGACCGGGGATGGGCCTCTCTCTCCCCCTGCTGACCGGGGATGGGCCTCTCTCTCCCCCTACTGAGTGAGGAAGGGTCTCTCCCCCCCTGGTGACGGAGATGGGCCTCTCTCTCCCCCTGCTGACCGGAGATGGGCCTCTCTCTCCCCCTGCTGACCGGGGATGGGCCTCTCTCTCCCCCTACTGAGTGAGGAAGGGTCTCTCCCCCCCTGCTGACTGAGGAAGGGTCTCTCTCCCCCTGCTGACCGGAGATGGGCCTCTCTCCCCCTGCTGACCGGGGATGGGCTTCTCTCTCCCCCTGCTGACCGGGGATTGTCCACTCTCCCCCTGCTGACCGGGGATTGGCCACTCTCCCCCTGCTGACCAGGGATTGTCCACTCTCCCCCTGCTGACCGGGGATTGTCCACTCTCCCCCTGCTGACCAGGGGATGGGCCTCTCTCCCCCTGCTGACCGGGGATTGTCCACTCTCCCCCTGCTGACCGGGGATTGTCCACTCTCCCCCTGCTGACCGGGGGATGGGCCTCTCTCCCCCTGCTGACCGGGGATTGTCCACTCTCCCCCTGCTGACCGGGGATTGGCCACTCTCCCCCTGCTGACCAGGGATTGTCCACTCTCCCCCTGCTGACCGGGGATTGTCCACTCTCCCCCTGCTGACCAGGGCTTGTCCACTCTCCCCCTGCTGACCGGGGATTGTCCACTCTCCCCCTGCTGACCAGGGATTGTCCACTCCCCTCTGCTGACCGGGGATTGTCCACTCTCCCCCTGCTGACCGGGGATTGGCCTCTCCCTCCCCCTGTTGACCGGGGATTGGCCTCTCTCTCCCCCTACTGACCGGAGATGGGCCTCTCTCTCCCCCTGCTGACCGGGGATGGGCCTCTCTCTCCCCCTGCTGACCGGGGATTGGCCACTCTCCCCCTGCTGACCAGGGATTGTCCACTCTCCCCCTGCTGACCGGGGATTGTCCACTCTCCCCCTGCTGACCAGGGCTTGTCCACTCTCCCCCTGCTGACCGGGGATTGTCCACTCTCCCCCTGCTGACCAGGGATTGTCCACTCCCCTCTGCTGACCGGGGATTGTCCACTCTCCCCCTGCTGACCGGGGATTGGCCTCTCCCTCCCCCTGTTGACCGGGGATTGGCCTCTCTCTCCCCCTACTGACCGGAGATGGGCCTCTCTCTCCCCCTGCTGACCGGGGATGGGCCTCTCTCTCCCCCTGCTGACCGGAGATGGGCCTCTCTCTCCCCCTGCTGACCGGAGATGGGCCTCTCTCTCCCCCTGCTGACTGCGGACGGGCCAGTCTCCCTACTCACTGGGGACAGACTACTCCGCCCCCCCCCCCACCCCCTACTGGCCAGGGACACACCACTCTCCCCCTGCTGACCAGGGATGGACACTCTCCCCTGTTGCCTAGGGATGGGCCACTCCCCATTTACAGACCAGAGATTGGCTTCTCTCCCCCTACTGATTAGGGATGGGCTTCTCTCCCCTGCTGAGTATGGGTGACTTGCTCTTTTCCTGCTAACTGGGGATGGATCAGTCTCTTCCTGCTGACCAGGCGAATCACTCTTCTCCTATAGCGGGTCGCTCTCAATGCTCTGTTCGAGCTTCCGGAGATTGCTGATGACCTCATCAGGTCGATGGCTCTTTCCACCCCTGTCAGCCTGTGCCCTCTCTTACACTATAGGACACATTATTATGAGACACGCTGCGTGACTGGGCCATGAGGGTATATCATGATGGGATGGTTTGCGAAGACCAAGGAGGTTCAGCATGATTCCCAGGGATTAGTGACAAACACAGGCAGTTTCCAACTATCACCACAGGGCAAAGATCAGGAGGATGATCCCTGGATGTTCGTATCTCTGATCTTGGGACTCTTGCTAATCTTGGGCTAATTATCCTCTCCCCAATCTCAGATTCCTCCCCTCATCGATAAACAATCTGTAGTTGATTTACGTAAAATTTGCTGTTCGTTAAAGTCATAATTGTGATTCTGATTGGTCCAGGCAGATCAGCTTGCAGATCAAAAATGAATGGGCTGTGTAAATGCTTTCATCATGGTACATGACGTAAGCAGCTTCTGACCCTCAACTCCCCAGGCTATGGCCATGCCTCTAGCATTCTTGTAGATCATGAGCACTTCACATTGATGTTCCTTCTCTGTCTCCTCCTGTAAAGAAGAGATCGAGCACTTTGTCCTGCATTGTTTTCCCTCGCCCACTCCTTTTCAGTATGCTTGGTGTCCTGCATGATCTTTAACCTTGTTCTGTTAGCACCAAGCCCTGGATACTGAGCTTTCAGCAGTTGGATGTGAATGTGCTCTTACAGTGACCTCTCAGCATTTCTAATGAGGAGTTCCTTCCTCTGACTGACCCCTGGTCACATCCAGTCAGGCTGGATAAAAGGTATTGGTTGTGGTTTGGGGATAAGGGATCCTGATATAACATTCAGCCACTTCACAAGGACATCTGCTCCTCGAGAAACTTTCTCACCATCTCCCCCTCAGTCAAACTGCTGGAAATCCAAAAAAGATTTCCCACGGAATAAGAAGAGGAAACTAGACCTAGCGAGGTTTGCTCGTGCTGTTCAGGAGGGTTTAAACTAGTGTGGCAGGGGGGTGGGAACCAGAACAGCAGGCCCGGAAGAGTAAAGATCGGGGGGGAAAAGTGATAAGCACAGCGCAGAGTAAGAGCAGGCAGAGGGAAGCTGCAGGGCTCAGCGGGAATGCAGGTCAGCAGTGCGTTTGCTTCAATGCAAGAAGTATAACAGGTAAAACAGATGAACTGAGAGCCTAGATTACTGCATGGAACTCTGATGTAATTGCAATTACAGAGACATGGTTAAAGGAGGGACAGGACTAGCAGCTTAACATTCCGGGATATTGTTATTTTAGATGGGACAGAGGGGGAAACAAAAGAGGTGGAGGAGTTGCTGATTAGGGAGCAGATCATAGCTGTGTTGAGGGAGGATGCATTGAAGGGATCTTATAGTGAGGTATTATAGGTGAAGAGTGAAATCACATAGTTGGGGGTGTACTATCGACCTCCCAACAGCCCGCAGGAGACAGAGGAGCAGTTGTGTAGTCAGATACTGAAAAGGTGTGAAAAAAAGTAGGGTAGTTGTGATGGGCAACTTTAACTTCCCCATATTGACTGGGAATTCCTTATAGCCAGGGGCTCGGATGGAGAGTTTTGTGAGGACCATGAAGAATCCAGCACGAGTTTGTAGAGTCAAAAGAAAATTACTTTATTTACAATTTTATACATATAGCAGCAGTAGTACTTCACCACTGCTTTACTCTTCTTGCTGGTACCATACTGGCCAGCTCTATTTATGCCTGCGAAACTGCTAATGATTTCCCTGTCCCCTTCATTGGGGGAGCTCATATTCCCTGAGAGTTATGTAATATCCAATAGTCCCCAGCCAATCGTTTTCAGGCAGGTTATAACGAGAGCAATTTGTTAGATGTGTCCAGGAGGGCTTTTTGATACAGTCTGTTGACAATCCAACCAGGGAGGGGGCCATACTGGACTTGAGTCAGTCCAGGTGATTGATGTTTCAGTGGGGGAGCATTTTGGGCTCAGCAAACATAATTCCAAAAGATTTTGGGTAGTCACGGATAAGGACAAGAGTGGCTCGCGGGTGAGGGTGCTTAATTGGGCGAGGGCCAATTACATCCAAATTAGAAGGGAACTGGGGAATGTGGATTGGGTGTGACTATTTGAGGGCAAATCCACGTCTGACATGTGGGAGGCTTTTAAAGGCCAGTTGATTGAATTGCAAGACAGGCATGTTCCTCAAAAATGAAGGATAGAAATGGCAGGATTCGGGAACCACGAACGACAAGGGAAATCATAAGTTTAGTCAAAAGGAAAAAGGAAACATATGATAGGTCTAGGCATCTAAAAACTGACGAAGCCGTTGAGGAGAACAGTGAAAGTAGGAAGGAACTTAAACGTGGAATTAGGAGGGCTAAAAGGAGCCATGAGATTTCTTTAGCAAATATCGGCAAGGAGAATCCCAAGGCTTTTTATGCATCTATTAGGAGCAAGAGAGTAGCAAGAGAAAGAGTAGGCCCACTCAAGGACAATGGAGGGAAGTTATGCGTGGAATCACAGGAAGCACTTAATGAGTACTTTGCGTCGGTATTCACCAGGGAGAAGGACATGACCGATGTTGAGGTCAGGGATAGGTGTGTGAATACTCTTGTGAATATCAAAGGAGGAAGTGTTAAGTATCCTAAATTGCATTAAGGTGGACAAGTCCCCGGAGCCGGATGGGATCTATCCCAGGTTACTGCGGGAGGCAAGGGGAGAAATAGCTGAGACCGTAACAGATATCTTCACATCCTCTTTGACCACAAGTGAGGTTCTAGAGGACTGGAGAATAGCCTTGTTTAAGAACAGAAGCAGGGGTAATCCAGCAAATTATAGGCCGGTGAGCCTGACACCAGTGGGAGGGAAGCTTTTAGAAAAGATACTGTGAGACAGGATATATGCACATTTGGAGAAAAATGGACTAGTTAGTGATGGGCAGCATGGTTTTGTACAGAGAAGGTCATGTCTCACCAACTTGATTGAGTTTTTTGAAGAGGTGACAAAGAACATTGATGAGGGAAGGGCTGTGGATGTAGTTTATATGGATTTCAGTAAGGCATTTGACAAGGTCCCACATGGCAGACTGGTACAAAAACTAAAATCACATGGGATTCAGTGTGGGCTGGCTAGATGTATACAAAGTTGGTTTGGTAATAGAAGACAGAGAGTAACAGTGGAAGGGTGTTTTTCAGAATGGAGATCTGTCACTAATGGTGATCCGCAGGGATCAGTGCTGGGACCTTTGTTGTTTGTAGTATGCATAAATGATCTGGAGGAAAATGTGGGTAGTCTGATTGGTAAATTTGCGGATGACACAAAAATTAGTGGTTGCTGATAGTGCCGAGGATTGTCAGAGGAATCAACAGGATATAGATAGATTGGAGACTTGGGCACAGACATGGCAGATGAAGTTTAATACGGACAAATGCGAGATGATGCATTTTGGAGGATCAAATCTAGGTATGAATTATACTGCAAATGGCCCTTAGGAACATTAACATACAGAGGGATCTGGGTGTACAGGTCCACAGTTCCCTAAAAGTGGCAACACAGGTGATTAAGAAAGCATATGCCATTCTTGCCTACATCAGCCGGGGCATTGAGTACAAGAGTTTGGAAATCATGTTACAGCTATATAAAACCTTGTTTGGGCCGCATTTGGAGTATTGTGTGCAGTTCTGGTCACCACATTATCAGATGGGCGTGGAGGTTTTGGAGAGAGTGCAAAGAAGGTTCACCAGGATGTTGCCTGGTCTCGAGGGTGTTGGCTATGAGGAGAGGTTGAATAAAGAAGAATTGTTTTCACTGGAAAGATGGAGGCTGAGGGGATACCTGCTAGAGGTCTACAAAATTCTGAGAACCATAGACAGAGTGAATAATCAGAGGCTTTTTCCAAGGGTGGAAGTGTCATTTACAAGAAGGCACAGGTTCAAGATGAGAGGGGTAAAGTTTAGGGGAGATGTGTAGGGTAAGTTTGGAGATGTGCGGGGTATGTTTTTCACGCAATCGTGGGTGCCTGGAATGCGCTGCCAGAGGATGTGGTGGAAGCAGGCACATTAGCAACATTTAAGAGGCATCTGGATGGTACATGAATAGGGAGGAAATAGAGGGGTACGCACCGAGTAAGGGCAGAAGGTTTTTTAAAATTACAGTATCCTGATCGGCACAGGCTTGGAGGGCCGAAGGTCCTGATCCTGTTCTGTACTTTTCTTTGTTCTTTGTAGATCCTGGCTGCACCTGTTGCTAAACAACAACTGCATTTATCCAGTGCCTCTAGCATAGTAAACTGTCCCAAGGATCTTCACATCAGCATTATCAAACAAACTCTGGCACTAAAGCACATGAAGAGATATTAGGACAGGTGACCACACACTTGATCAAAGGAGTAAGTTTTCAGATTCATCTTTAAAGAGGACAGAGAACTGGAGCGGTTCTGGGACATCATTCCAGAGCCTTCAGGTCAAGGCAGCTAAAGGCTGGTTGCCAGTGGTCCAACCAGTCACTCGGAGTTCAAATAAACAGGATTGTTTTGCTGTGTGATGGTTTCCATTCAGGGTTGTTTCTATTTCTGTCAACAGTGAGGCTGATGATGTTAATCTGAAGCAGAGTGGGAGGAGTTATTGAGTCTGTGTGTGATTGGCCTTGGTTCTCATCTGCTCCACCTGTTCTGGGAGCCCTATTCAGCTCCTGTGCAGATTACAGTGGACATTTGCTGCTGTTGTGCCTCCTCCCCTAGCCTGCGTAAGACTGACTAATACTGTTTGCTAACCTCTACGTTATCTGTTACTGGGTGTGCTGATGCATTCACTGAGCTGATTGGGTTTCACGGCTGGTATACAGTTGCTGGGCCTGGAGACTGCAGGCAGCAGACACTCTCACTGTCCTGCAGTTAATCAGCTCTTCGAAGCTTGGCAGGATCATCGGGAGGCTGATCTTCAGGCCTTGGAAGAAGTTGTGTTTTGTCTGCAATTCCCTAACAGTGCGTTGTCCCTGCTGGAGATTGACAGGGAATTGCCGAATCATCCTGTGCTCCATGTTTTGAGGTTTATGAATGACAAGCTTTCCAAGAATGATTGCAGGTGAGAGAAGGTGTGATTAATGGGAGTTGGCGTGTCGAAGATTGTTGGAGGAACCAGACCAAATCTCTGGCTGACCTTGATCTTGATTGCAGGCCTGTCGCAGAGGATCTGTCTTGTAAACTTTGTTTGGGCTGGTTTGTCACTTGCTGCAATACGATGGTGCAATTTGTGATGAAACGCATTGGCTCATTACAATAAACCCTTGTTTCTTGTGATTGGCTCATTACATGGTGAAGGAGCTGCTGTTGTTGCCTGGACACATGCCATGCTAACAGTCTAGGTCTGGGGAGGGGCTGAGAACCAGATGAGGGGGCAGAAAGAATGTTCCAGATATTGAAAAACATGCAAGTGTCTTTGCATATATTTGTGAAATGCTTCTGATGTTATCAGCCCCACTTTCCTGCCATCTTTGCAAATCAGACACTGGGATGTATTAAAGGGTCGATCTTGACCAACACGGGGCAGCACGGTGGCGCAGTGGGTTAGCACTGCGGCCTCACAGTGCCGAGGTCCCAGGTTCGATCCCGGCTCTGGGTCACTGTCTGTGTGGAGTTTGCACATTCTCCCCGTGTCTCCGTGGGTTTCGCCCCCACAACCCAAAGATGTGCAAGGTAGGTGGATTGAACATGCTAAATTGCCCCTTAAATGGAAAAAATGAATTCAAGGGGTTTCCTATGTAAACAAATGTTTTTTATCCAGTTACACAGTACTCTAAATTTAGAAGAAAAAAAAATTGACCAAAACATAGAAAATAGGTGTACGAGTAGGCCATTCAGCCCTTCAAAAATAGTGAAGTAATCCTGCCACTTTATCTGTCTTTTGTGTGGCTGCACTTGGAGTACTGTATGTAGTGTGGAAAAGATGTTGCAGCTGTTGAAAAGATACGGCAAGGAGCAATCAGATGATTGAGGACATGGTGGATTGGGTTATGTATGAGGAATGATTATGTCATTTGAGCACGTTCCTTTGGAAAAGAGAATGTTGAGAGATGATTATGATTACTGTATTTAAAGGACTGGATAATGCTGGTCATGACATGGAAATTCGCCTTCTCTAGAGCAGTAAGACTGGAAGATGGTCTGTGCTTAAAGGAAGGTTAATGTAAAACTAATTTGCAGAAATAAATGGGCCAGATTTTCTGATGCGGGCTTCAGGACGCCGATGTCAGGACAGAATTGGGATCGTGAGCCCACACGTGCCAGCAGCAGAACCTTCAGGCTCATGTCGAATTAAGAACATTGGGCAGATACCCAATGCTTCTGGCAGCAATCAGAGGGCTGGCAGCTCTGAAGCCTTGGCAGCCCCATTTGGAGGGGTGGATACTGCTGAGGCAGTTTGGGAATCGAGTGGGTACCTCAAAACGGAAAAGCCCTCAGAGAGGTATACAAAAATTGACAATATAAGAGGCCAAATAGGTGGACCTGTCACGGGTGCAGTGTTCCCTGTCCGCAGCAGTCTCTTTGAACTCCCAGCTCCAATGACCTCTCAGTTGGCTATAGGGAGGCTGACGAAGCTGGTGGCCTCCCCACATGGCGGGGTCTGCACCCCCACCATGCCAGTGGCCCAGGAACCCCCCCCCCCCCCTTAATTAGGTCTTTAATTATTTAAATTGGTTACCCAACGCTTTTTGCAGTGGGCAAGTCAATCTACATTTGGCCCCACTATTGGGAAAACCTGCCTGCCAGAAAGATCCTGCCCCATATTTCAGTGAATGAGCGATCAATCTGTGGAACAGGCTTCCCATAGGGGAATGGTGGCAACAACAAGTGTAGATTCGCTCAGTTACAAAAGCGATCAATTTCTTTCAGCAAATATCTTTTTGTGTTCCAGCGTATGAGTAATTTGAGAGATGACATGGTAACACATGAACTGTTGCACAAGATAAGGGTCATTGGGCTGGAGGTAATATATGAAAGAGGATTCATTAAAGGACAGAAAACAAGGACTGAACAGGACATTTTTAGGTTAGCAAGCTGTTACTAGTGCAGTGCCATAAGGATCAGTGCTGGGCCTCAGTTATTTACAATTAATATTAATAACTTGGTTGAACATTTGTAAGTTTTCTTACAATACAAAGTTAGGTGAGAAAGTAAGCTGCAAAGGGGACAGAAAGACTCTGCAAAGCGATTTAGACAGGTTAAATAAAGGGGCACGGAGGTGGCAGATGGAATATAAAGTGGGCAAGTGTGACATTATTCTCTTTGATAGGAAGAATACCAAGAATTAATACCCCACAGACACAGGGAGAATGTGCAAACTCCACACGGACAGTGACCGGAGGCCAGGATCGATCCCGGGTCCTCGGTGCCATGAGGCAGCAGTGCTAACCATTGTGCCACTGTACCGCCTGAGGAACACAGAAAGTTAACATGTTGGTACAGCAAGCAATTAGGAAAGCAAATGTATGTTGACCTCTATTGCAAAGGGGTTTACGTACAAGAGTAAGGAAGCCTTATTGCAACTGTGCAGGCTTTGGTGAGACCATACCTGGAATAATGTGTACAGTTTTGGTCTCCATACCAAAGGGAAGATATATTTGCTTTTGAGGCGATGGAGCACAGGTTCAATTAATCGATTCCTGGGATGAGCGGGTTTTCCAGTGAGGAGAATCGAGTAGAATGGTCTGATATGAGTTTAGAAAAATGTGGTGATCTTATTGAATCATGTAACATTCTGGGAGGATTTGACAGGATAGATGCTGAAAGACTGTCTTCCTTGACAGGAGAGTCAAGGGGTCATTGTCTCATAATAAATGGATGGCCATTTTTGACTGAAATGAGGAAACCTCTTCACTCTGTGGTTTCAGGAATTCACCACTGCAGACGTTTGTGGATGTCCAGTTACTGACTATATTTAAAGATGAGATTGATGGATTTATGGACTGTTTAGAGAATGGAGGGATATGGAGACCAGGCAGGAAAGTGTTGAGGTTAAGGATCGACCATGATGTTAAATAGCCAAACAGGTTTGAGGGGCCATGTGACCTACTCCTGCTCCTATATATATGTTCTTAAATGTAGCACGTTTGGAGGATCAGATGACTTTGGAGCTTTGGCGCCCAAAGCTGTCCACTACTGGGGGATTTTCCTTGCCTCTTGCATAAGAACATAAGAACTAGGAGCAGGAGTAGGCCATCTGGCCCCTCGAGCCTGCTCCGCCATTCAATGAGATCATGGCTGATCTTTTGTGGACTCAGCTCCACTTTCCGGCAAGAACACCATAACCCTTAATCCCTTTATTCTTCAAAAAACTATCTATCTTTACCTTAAAAACATGTAATGAAGGTATACTGTATACTGTAGACTCATTCATGGAGATTGACTCTATGATTTGTCAACAATTCCATTATTATTATTGTATCACGGAACTATCAGGAGGATAGAAGACAAACTAGATGGACTTTGTTATTTTGCCATCTACATTTCCTCATTCCCATATCATTGTAATTGCGCCCTTAATGTCCTCCTGTTGTATTTTATATTTTCCCCGCGTCTTGACTGTGATAGAGACATTCAAACAGCATTCATTAGGTAAGCAAAACTGAACTTTATTTCCGAATTAGAACTCACTGCTAGCAGTAAATGGCTGATACTTGGAGTCGGAAGGCAGTCAATTACAAACTGCGGAGTCCGTCCCAAGTCTGCGATATTACAGGAAAAGAAGGCGATTCTTATACATTATAGGATCAAGATAACATGAATACAGCTTGGTCAGGAATTTGATTGAAAGTAAAACATAAGTAATAATCGTTACAATGGCGTCACCTTGCTGACCTCCAGGGGACTTGAGTTTCATATCATTATCTTGTCTTTGTTTTAAGAAAGGGAAGAAGTTGTTTAGGAACAGGAAGAGACAGTTGTTCAGCTTGTTATGTATTAAGACTACTTCTAGTTCCAAGCCTTATCTAGACTCTCAGGACATGCTGTCTATGTGTATTCTGAATCTGTGTCTTAGGTTAAATTCAATTGTACCAAGAAGACTTGACTAGTTTTCCCATCATGCCATTATTTGCTTCACACAATACCACACTCCCCCCTTTTGTCATATCATGACAACTAGCTAAATAGGTATATCCATGATTCGTTTGAAAATGCATTTACACAAGCAGACAAGCAATCCTATCCCTAATAGCATTAGTAGAAGTAGAATAAAGGCCTTCAAGATCGAATAAAATAATCCATGACCCAACCACCCTAGCCAGTGAAATAGTCGTGAAATTCACTGCCAATTTCTTGAATTTGAGCAGCCTGTTTCTTAATATGGTCGGCCAGGTTAGTGATATTTTCAGAGCCATCTGGAATGTAAGTACAGCACTCTTGGCCTATGATAGCGCACGTTCCTCCCTGCGAGGCTAACAGATAATCCAAAGCCAGTCGATTTTGTAATGCCACGGTCCAGACAGCCACTAGCTCAGCTGAGACCTCGGCCAGTGCCTGTCCAGTGTCCCTGGCTTCTGTTGCCATTACGTTTGCCAGATGTTCCAATGCTGAGGCCATGTAGATCAGTTCGTTCATGCCTTGCCCGTTCCGTTTTAGAAATTGTTCTTTTTGCTCGCGAAGGGGAGTGCTTAAGGATGGGTCGGTGATGCATTTGGGGTATGACATATCCCAAAAAGCAGGACCCTGTCCAATTAATGGGGAGCCACGGATATGCTTTAGTGCCGCATATGAAATAGGTTCCATTGTAGGCTGTAAAATCATCAGCTGATGTCATCCAGGGGATTGTATTGGTAGGTTGCACCTACTTTGCCCCATTAACTTTCCTTTCCCTGATTTATTAAAACATACGGAAACTTGAACATTATACGAGTGGACAGTGAGGGAGGGTGGAGTCAAGGCATGATTATAGGTAGGTTGATACGAAGCTGAAAATTTAGTCATGTCATAGCCAACAGATTTCCATATTTTCATATTCCCCCTATCTCCCCTGATCCTTGTTTGATTTTGTCATAAAATCCATTCAACTGTTTGCGGTATGAAAGGGGAGAGATTGGAGAGGTATTCCTTCCCTTGAATGGACAGGGATGTGGGTACAAACCCAACACTTGCTAATATTCAATTTTTCGGTGTAAAGATATGACATATGTAAATAGGTATTGGAAGGCAGGTCTCGTTTAGTTCGTTTTTTTTACTACCGAGTGGCCATCAAGGCTAAGTAGTCCAGAAAGTCCAAAAATTATACTGAAGATCTTCATCCTGTGTTCTCGTCTGGGTTGGAGACTATCTTCTTGCAATCGGATAGATGTATCTAACTTGAACGTCCTTCAAGTTTGACCGAAGTTGGCGTCGTCAGTAATACGAGGAATGGTCCGCTCCAGCGTTGTCCTAGTTTCTTTCTGTCCCAGTTTTTCTACCAACACGAGGTCTCCGGGTTTGACCACTGGACATCGAGGGACGGCTGTCCCTGTCATTACTGGTAGATGTACCTGTTTTACCTGTGAGTGAAGAAACTTCAAAGAAAGTGTTAATTGATTCAAATAGTTCTGCATTTGTTCCCCCATCACATGGAGGTCTACTCCCTCTAGGGGCTTTGCATGGGCATCCCAGGGAGTCCTCATTAGCCGACCATAGACTATCTCTGCAGCTGACAGTCCGGTCCGCGAATGGGGAGTCACTTGCATGTGAAACAGTGACAAGGGTAATACTTTTAGCCAATTTAACCCAGTTTCTTCAGTTAATTTAGATAATTTTTCTTTTAAAGTCCCGTTGGCTCTTTCCAGAATTCCTGCTACCTGCAGGTGATACGCGCAGTGCAGTTGCTGTTTAATTACAAGGGCTTTGCACAATTCAGTATTGATCCGAGCTACAAAATGTGGTCCATTGTCTGAGCTCACCATTTTGGGTACCCCAAAACGAGGAATGACTTCCGTTAACAACAACTTCACTACTGTATGTGCCATACAATTAGTGGTGGGGAATGCTTCAATCCATTTACCAAACACATCGATTATTACTAAACAATATTTATAGCACTGTGCTTTTGGCAATTCGATAAAATCAAGCTGTATACAAGCAAAAGGATCATCTGGCAAGGGGGTGGTTCCCGGAGGACATTTAATCTTATTATGTTTCATGCAAATGACGCATCGATCCAGCCGCGTTTGCGCTGCTGTATTCAAATCTGGGTGCCACCAAGTTTTTAGGAGTAGCTGTACCACTCCCTCCTTGCCAGGATGGGTACAAGAATGCGAATAATCAACAAGTAACGGCAATAAAGAATTCGGAATACAAACTTGACCAACTGGAGTCAGCCAGAGGTCTCGTGTCACGAACACCTCATTGACTTCCATAGTGTTCGCTCAGAATCAGAGGCGTCCCTCTGTAAATTTTGAACTTCAGCTATCTCTGGCATGCCCTTCGTCCGTAATGCAGGTACCTGGTTTAGAGCCTGATTAGCCCACTGGGAACAATTAAAGAGGTTGATGAAGCTGCAGTTTTAGCAGCTGAATCAGCACGGGCATTTCCTAATTGAACAGGAGTTCACCCTTCATGTGCGCAACGCATTTAATAACTGCCAATTGACGGGGTAGCTGAATAGCATCGAGGAGATTTTTAACCCAAAGTGCATTTTGAATGGGAGTTCCCACAGAGGTGAGAAAACCTCGCTGTTGCCAGAGGCGGCCGAAATCATGGGGTCACGCCAAAGGCATACCTAGAATCAGTGTAAACATTAGTACTTTTGTCTGTGGCCAAAATACATGCTTGAGTAAGGGCGAATAGCTCGGCTTTTTGTGCAGAGACAGGGGTCTGGAAGGCTGCTGCTTCCTGCACGTCAGTGTCGGTTACCACAGCATATCCCGACTGTGGGACGCCAAATGGGGAAATGGAAGAACTGCCATCAACATAAAAAATTAGATCTGGATTATCAATAGGCCTGTCTGTTAAATCCGGGCGAGGTGGGAGTGGTACAGCTACTCCTAAAAACTTGGTGGCACCCAGATTTGAATACAGCAGCGCAAACGCGGCTGGATCAATGCGTCATTTGCATGAAACATAATAAGATTAAATGTCCTCCGGGAACCACCCCCTTGCCAGATGATCCTTTTGCTTGTATCACACAATACCACACTCCAGTCATCTCTAGTTCAGATTTTGGGCTGGATTCTCCGGCCCGCCACGCCAGATTTCTGGTTCAGCACATTGGTGGGATGCTCCGTTACGCCGGCCGGTCAATGGGGTTTCCCATTGTGGGGCTACCCCACACCGTCGGGAAACCCCCGGCCTGCCGGCAAAACGGAGCACCCCGACAGCGGAGAATCCAGCCCATTTTTTTTGAAATGCAACAAATCACTGCAGAACATCTCACACAGAAGGTCAATCACAGACAACTACTACACCAATCCCCCCAGCGCACTGACTGAAGTCTGTTTATTTAGACATTAAAGGCACTGGGCGGGTCCACCGGAGCGCAACACAGCCGTGAGATCGCAGGAGAGGCCAAAATTGGGGACTGTGCCGGGCGGCCATCGGTTTACGTTCCCACCGGCCAGCTCCAGTTGGCAAGATGAGGATCCTGCCGCAGTGTGGCAAGAAACTAATAATCACCAATTAAAGCCAATTGCCAAACCATTATTGGGAGAATCTCTTACCTAACGGCTTCCGCAATCCAACAACCTCCCCAGCAAGCGGTCACCAGGGCAATGATTAGTGTACTTTTTTTAAATGTTAAGCCTGCGGAATGGCTGCTGTGGGGACCTGAGTAGCCTGGGGGGCCGGGGGGAGATACCCCAAGGAGGGATGAGACGGGGGCCCTCAAGGGGGATGTGCTCTGTCAGGAGTGGGGAAGTTGCCCATGGACTGGGGGCTGTGGATGCCCCAACGCCCGCAGGTCTGCCATGCCGCACCCTGGATCGTCTGCACCCATAACAGGGGCAATTCTGGCTACTGCGTATCTGCTCCACTGACGACCCATAACCCCCTGACGGTGGCGGCCCCCGAGTGCACAGCTGAAGGCTAATTTTAATAGGGAATTGGTAATACTAGCAATGTGAGCACTTCACAGCTCCTGAATGGATTCCCGCGAGTATTTGTGCCATGTCACAGGTGAGAATTACTGCCTGTCATCCAAACCAGACCATGAGGCCTCGGCACCTTGCCAGAACATCGGAGGCTTCAACACCAACATTCAAACACCTAAGAGCTGGGCCTCTGCACTGGGGACATCCCTGTAACCAGAGGCTGGGTGTGTGCACCGGGGGGGAGGAACCAGGGCAAGTCCAGGAAATATCACCAGTGAATGTCTGGGGTCTGGTGCCTGGGGGTGTGTATGCCGGGCATGTTGGCTGGTACCCTGAGGGATGGCAGGGGAGGTGAGGAGAGAGCCATGGGGGACCGGAGGATACCAGACTGGAAGCCATGGCAGATTGACTGTACCTCACCCTCATCAATTCCATATAAATATTACACGATCTGGAAGATATCTTGGAGCCTGCAGATGCTGCCCTCGAGGTGCTGGTGGCAGGTCAGGCGGCCAGACGGCAGAGAAAGCAGCATTGACAGAGACTCGAGGCAGCGGCCCAAGAGCAGGGCCACGCCTACACCCTGAGGACTTCAGGGAGGGACTCAGAGGGGAAGGTGGGCGATGGCCCAAGGTGTACAGGACTCGCTGGTCGTTCGAACAGATGACGGACAGCATGTGCCACAGGAGGCTCCATCTCAACAAGAGGGTGGTGCGGCACCTGTGCCATGTCCTTGCGGATTTGGCACCATGTGGAGGAGGAGGATAGCCCCCTCTGGTGGCCATCAAGGTCACCGCAGCCCTGAATGTCTATGCCTCAGGATCATTCCAGGGCTCAAGACGTGTGTGGCATATCCCAACCAACAGCCCACAAGCTCATCCGTGAAGTCACGGATGCCCTGTTGCCCGGGCAGCAAATGATATAAACTTTGACCTGGACCAAGACCAACAGGATGCCTGCGCAGTAGGATTCTCTGCCATCACCGAGATGCCCAATTCCAGGAAATAATGGCACACATGTCACCTTGCGTGCACCAGGACATCAGGGAGCGGCCTTCATCAACAGGAAGGGGTTCCACTCCCTGAACGTCCAACTTGTGTGCGACCACTACATGAAGATCATGCATGTGTGTGCATGCTTCCTAGCATGCACGACAGCTACATCCTAGGGCAGCAGGAGGTCACCAATGTCTTTATGGGACACTCCAGGGGTGACCTGTTGGCTCTTGCAGGATAAAGGGCTACCCGTTGAGGACTTGGCTAATGATGGCCAGAGACTGAGGCGGAGACCCGGTATAACGAGGCCATGAGGTCACTCCAGCTGTCATTGAGCAGTGAATCGGACTGCTGAAAAGGCGGTTCTGATGCCTCGACCGTTCTGGTGATGGACCCAGTGCACTCCTAAGAGGGTCGCCCACTTTGTGGTGGTTTGCTGTACCACAACCTGGCACAGCAGCGGGGCAATGTGCTGGAGGTGGAGGAGGAACATGCAGCCACCTCCGAGGAGGAGAACAGGGAGGCGCCAGACCAGAAGGGGCCGGGGAGGACCAGGAAGACCAGCCGGAGGATGGAGGATAGGGACGACTGGGACATGCTCCTCAGTACCTCATCAATGCCCAATTGAGACTGGTACATGTCCCGCAGCATCTGGAACATGCTCTAGAATGCCCCAGCAATGCCCATCTTAGACTGGGGCATGTTCCGCAGCACCCAGGCAAGGTCCACCTGCAACTGGGACATGTCCCGCAGCAACTGGGACATGGTCCACAGTGCCTCAACAATGTCCATCTGAGACTGGGACATGTCCCAAAGCAACTGGGACATGCTCTGCAGTACCTCAGCAATGCCCACCTTAGACTGGGACAGGCTCTGCAGTACCTCAGCAATGCCCACCTTAGACTGGGACATGCTCTGCAGTACCTCAGCAATGCCCACCTTAGACTGGGACATGCTCCTCAGTACCTCAGCAATGTCCACATGAGACTGGGGCATGTTCCGCAGCGCCCAGGCAAGGTCTACCTGCAACTGGGACATGTCCTGCAGCAACTGGGACATGGTCCACAGTGCCTCAACAATACCCATCTGAGACTGGGTCATGCTCCTTAGTACCTCAGCAATGCCCACCTTAGACTAGGACATGTCCTGCAGCAACTGGGACATGCTCTGCAGGGCCTCGGCAGTGCCCACCTGAGATTGGGTCATGTTCCGCAGCGCCTCGGAGTTCTTAGCGACACTTCCCCCAGCGATTCAGACATGCTGCCAAGGAGCTCTGCCATGGCCGTCACTGACTGAGCCTCCTTCACTCATGGTGCTGACATCAGGCTCCAGATTCTCCACTGCGGTCACCACCTTAGCAGTTTTGGCCTTGGTACCACACATGACCTGTGACATCTCCTGTGCCTGCAGCTTTTGAGACTCCTCCAATCGGCTATAGACTTGCTGGAGTGTCACTGACACCCTCTCTGCACCCTATCAACTGCATCAGTTCCGTGTAAACCTGGTCCAGAGGCTCAGCATCTGACTGGGACCCAGCTGGGTCCTGGGATCCAGCAGACCTCCAACAGTTGTCTCGCCTGGGCAGTACTGCCTCGACCTGATGTGCATCTGCAACTGTGTGGTGTTCACCAGAATGTGCCCTAGAAGCCTGTCCACTACTTTCACCCACCAAGGTGTGTGTCTCTATGACAGTCATGACCTGATTATGGTGGTAACCTCGGAGCTCTCCTCTGAGGATTTCTCTTGGGAGGCAGCGGAGGGGGAACCACACTGGATGGGCTAGCACCATCGGATGAAGATCCTGAGGGAGAATGGTCATAATAAATAATAAATAAATAAATATCGCTTATTGTCACGAGTAGGCTTCAATGAAGTTACTGTGAAAAGCCCCTAGTCGCCACATTCCGGCACCTGTCCTGGGAGGCTGGTACGGGAATCGAACCGTGCTGCTGGCCTGCTTGGTCTGCTTTAAAAGCCAGCGATTTAGCCTGGTGAGCTAAACCAGCTAAACCATCATGTGATCAGTGGGAGGGAAGGATCAATATCCTGACATGAACAACATACGCGTTGAAGTAAAAAAACTCACCACTATTCTTAGAATTCCCCCTATACCAGAAAAAGGTCAATAAGACATTTATTCTCGCTCCCTAACTCCTATTCAGACAGGTGGGTGCTATTCGGGTCAAACTATATTTTCAAGTTATCTCCTGGTATAACCCATATCTTCATAGAAGAATTTTAGGGGCTGGTTTAGCTCACCAGGCTAAATCGCTGGCTTTTAAAGCAGGCCAGCAGCACGGTTTGATTCCCGTACCAGCCTCCCAGGACAGGCGCCGGAATGTGGCGACTAGGGGCTTTTCACAGTAACTTCATTGAAGCCTACTCGTGACAATAAGCGATTTTCATTTCATTTCATCACTTAGTAGCATCGATCCTGGGTCCCGCGTTGCTAAGTAAGTAAAGTTGACTTTGTAATAACCACTGTTTCCGGTTAAAACTTTAAGTTATTTTATTATTATATTTTGTCTTTTAAAAGCTGCAATCACTGTCTTTACAGAAAAGTAAAAAGATCTTGCTTGTGGATTCTCCTGGTTGGTTGAAAAGACCTTCAGGTCCACCTTGACAATCTCTCTTCATTCGCTTTTGGTCTTCCTCAGATGGATTCGCTGTTCCGCTCGGTTTCTGTGCTCTATCCTTCCCATGACCGAGCTATGAGAGCTGACACTGCTGGCTGTCCCCGATTTAGTATTTATATTCCCCTTCTAGCAGTTATTAAGTTTATATGACATCATCGTAAAGTAACTTTATTTTACTCTTGATTGTACAAGGTACCTTTAATCTAAATTATTTCGAACATGACTATGTATTCATATTGAGCATGACTTCAGCTTATCGAACTCTGATTACATTGTTTCCCTTGTGATGTTCAAAAGTGCTTTGATCCCAGAGGGGTGTTATATCTGGTTCCTGTTACTTCTAAAGTTGCTTTATTATCAAATAGTGCCCCCAGCTCTGAACTCTGACTCCGATTTGGGTAACGTGTGTTCCCGTGGACACGTTGTCTCCAGCTTCCCATAGCCACCTGGTGTCAGCAGAATTTCACACCTAAACATTTGTCACCCAATTCAACTGAAGATCCTAGCAATTCTTTTTTAGTTACTGACTAAAATAATTAACTTCAAAGAAAGTGCAAAATATTGCCTTTTTCCATATGACTAAAAGTTCAATTATGCTGTGACTTAAAAGACATGCATCAGTTCTATGGCTTGAATAGTCACAAACTGTTTTCTTAATGCCTGTTTGATAAAGGCCACCTGCATTGCAAAACCTTCTTTTGCAGCTGCTGTTCACCCTTCGTGGGATTTTTCCCTACATTCTCTCATGTACTTTATCCAGGTATTGCCAGACTTCCATGTTTCCATATTTTCCCATTTTTACAGGGTGACAGGTCATCTGGGTGGGGGCCGCTGCATACTCACCTCTGCAGTGCAGGCCAAACTCAATGTCGTTAACCGATCTGTCCTCGGCTTGCTCCGTGACCACCAGGGCCCGTTCCTCATAGGGGGAGGGGACTCTGATATCCGGCACCCCGCCACCGGCTGGGCCCTCTCCTGTTTGTTGTGGACCAACTTCTCCTGTGGGAGGTGACAGGGCCCAGTGTTGGGGGCCAGTGTCAACTCACCCGTGAAGCCCGGTGAAGGTTATTGAGGTCCTTACGGCACTGAGTGTCGGTCCTCCTGGCGACACTCCCTACGCTGACGGTCACTTCCACTTCCTCCCAGGTGGCACTGACAGCCCCGTGGCTGACCCTCCGAGCCCCTCGGGGGAACAGGGTACCCCGGCTGGACTCAACCTTGTCTAACAATCTGACCAGGTCGGCATCTCCAAATCTTGGAGCTGGTCCAAGCGGTGGCGTGGCTGCTTGCTGTCTGAACTTTGCTCTGCAGGTTTGGTTAAACTGCTGCTCCCTCTCGTTAGCGGGCAGTTGCTAAGCGTGGTTCTGGCGAATCAGCCGGAGGGACAGTTATTTGTGGCGTGAAGCCCGTAGGCCCTCGTTAAGTGGACCTACAGATACCGGTGACTGCCTTGCCGGGTCAGCTGTCGGGAATCACCCTGCATAAGGCTCTGGTCAGACCCCATTTGAAGTATTGTAAGCTGTTGGGCGCTCCATATCTAAGGAAGGATGTGCTGGCCTTGGAAAGGATCCAGAGGATGTTCACAAGAATGATCCATGGAATTAAGAGCTTGTCATATAAGGAGCAGTTGAGGACTCTGGGTCTGTACTCATTGGAGTTTAGAAGGATGGGGGGGGGGATCTTATTGAAACTTACAGGATACTGAGAGACCGAGATAGAGTGGATGTGGAGAGGATGTTTCCACGAATAAGAAAAACTAGAACCCAAAGGCAGAGCCTCAGGCTGAAGGGACGATCCTTCAAAACTGAGATGAAGAGGAATTTCTTCAGCGAGAGGGTGGTGAATCTGTGGAACTCTTTGCCGCAGAAGGCTGTGGAGGCCAATTCACTGAGTGTCTTTAAGACAGAGATAGATAGGTTCTTGATTAATAAGGGGATCAGGGGTTATGGGGAGAAGGCAGGAGAATGGGGATGGGGATAAGAAACCTATGAGCCATGATTGAATGGCAGAGCAGACTCGATGGGCTGCATGGCCTAATTCTGCTCCTTTGTCTTATATCTTATTTCTTGCCACCACACTTAGAACGAATTTGGTTAGATCGCGCCCACTGTCTGTCACTGTGGTTCAGGTCCTCTGCTGTCCTGAAGGTACTGACTCACCACTGAGTCTCAATATCCATCTGTAATGATAGGGAAAGAGTTCAGCTCTGCTGTGACATGATTTGTTTTTGCATTTTAACCTGTGATTGACGAAGAAATGAGCTCTGATTGGGTATTTATTATGTATTTTTCCAGGAGAAAATAGGCTGATACATCTGGAGATTTTAATGCCTCTGAACACGTACGTGTGTCACATTTTATGTTTCAGTATATCAGAAATTTGAGACCCGACATGGCAGCACATGAAATGTTGTACGAGATAAGGGCTTGTTCGGGAGGGTTGGTTAAAGGACAGAAAACAAGAGGAGTGCACAGGACGTTTTTAGGTTTACAGGTTGTTATCAGTGGAATTCCACATTCAGGATCAGTGCTGGGCCCAAGCTATTTACAATCTATGTTAATAACGGATGAAGGGACCAAGTGTAATGTAAGCAAGTTTTCTAACGATACAAAGTTAGTGAGAAAAAATGAGAAAGACAAAATGCCTGGGTCTCTGTATGCTCGGTGTTTTTGTCTGTCGGTGCCATTCTCCTGCCTTTCTGATTGACTGTCTTTGGAAATGGAAAATGGAAATCGCTTATTGTCACGAGTAGGCTTCAATGAAGTTACTGTGAAAAGCCCCTAGTCGCCACATTCCGGCGCCTGTCCGGGGAGGCTGGTACGGGAATCGAACCGTGCTGCTGGCCTGCTTGGTCTGCTTTAAAAGCCAGTGATTTAGCTGAGTGAGCTAAACCAGCCCCTTTGCTGGTACTGTACACAACACAGAGTGGGAATTCTGAATGAGAACCTGTTGCACATTGACAGTTGCTGTGTCTGGTGTGAGCTGGCCAGTGTAGAACTGACGTAAGCAAATCTTTGAAATGGAAATGAGCCAAATGGAAGATTCCAGTTGTCTGCTCACGTGTTGCACTCGGCACAATGTTCACAGAGAGCCTGTTGCCGTGTGTCCTGATGTTGTTGCTTTTAGCACCATGGCCTCACCCTCTCTAGGGCAGGATTACTCAGCACTGTCTCTCTCATAATCCCTCTCTCCGACCAGTTAACACAGCCCTGTCTGATGAAAGCTCCCTTATCTTTGGGTCAGTTCACTCCACATTCCTCATATTCTTGACACTTGATGGGTCAAAGGAGAAATTAAAACTGCAAGAACAAGCAGGGAAATTTGATGGGCATCACTTGCAGGCCTGGCCTGATTAAGCGCCTTTCTGTCACGACTCATTATTCTCTGGGATGGTCAGAATTGCACCTCATTTGCACTTTCACAAAACAGCATAAATGCGGCTAAAACACCAATTCACAAGAAACGGGGCGACATATGTTTCAAAATATTGTACAGATTTCCACAATCATTTGAAACTGAAATTTATATATGTATACATTTACATATATGCACAAGTGTTTCATCCAGCAAAACCCAGCGTGTTATTACATAATGTATACATGAGGGCTACACCCAGTGACTGCCTCTTTCTTGCTCTCTCTGCCTCTCTATGTCTCTCTTTCTCTGCCCACTGTCTCTTTCATTCTGTCCTCCCTCACTGTCTCTCTCTCTCTCTCTCTTTTACTTTGCCTCTCTATCTCTCCATGTGTGTCTCTCATGTTGTCTCTGTGTTGCTCTCTGTCTTTCACAATTCTCTCAATTCTGTCTGCCACTTTTGCTCAGTGTCACCCCTTCTGTCTCTCAGCCTCGCTCCGTCTCTCACTTGCACTGAGCATTGAGGGTCAGAAGTAGTGATTGGAATCTGGGTATTCTCACAGTTTGAATTGATCCTCTCTCCGATGGAATATCCAAGTGATAAGATTTGGATCCAATACAACAGCTGAACTGAAAAGCTGTTCCTCTTCAAAGCCAGTTATTAGATTCTGAGAGGTTCCCCTTTAAATAGAGGGATCATGAGAAGTTTTCTTGGAAGTTGTATGGGAGCTACTTAGAGAGATCTGTTGCAATGTGTGCAACTGTGCTGCCAAGTGGGAGAGCTCTTGTTAAACACACTGCCTACTGTGCTGCGTCCTCATTAGAGAGCAGCTTGTGTTTGACTCGTTGCACACTGGTGGGAGTTCTCCAATATAAGTCTCAATGGGCTGACAATCTTTTTAACTAAATGCCACAGAATGTTCCAGACAACTCAAATTGACTCACAGGATTTGCCAAGTGACTCTCAACCGCTGTTTTGTCTCGTGTATCATGTGACTCATTTATTGGTTTCTCCCACGCATCAAAGAGTACAAGTTTTTTCACAAAATTTTGATATCTTTGCTGACCAATCACTGAAGCATAGATCTCAGCCATTCATCGCAGCTGCATGGATTCCCCTTCTCAATCACTGACACATTGGGCACGACCTTCTGGCCTGGTTACACTCGCACTCAAGTGTAACGAGGCCGGTGAATAGCGGGAGAGGCCAAAAGCAATATCCGCCTCGGGTGCCAAACAGTTTGCGATGCAACCAGCCTGCTCCCGTGGGCACAATCGGAATCTCGCCGTAGCGTGGCAAGAAACCAGTTCTGACTACTTAAGCCCCATTTCCATACGATCATCGAGAGTGACTCCATATCCAACAACCTCCCATCATTCATCGGGTGGGCCGCCATGGGGGGGGGGGGGGGGGGGGGGGGGGGGTGGCGGGAGAGATGCTGGGAGGGCAACCTGGGGGCAATCCCTCACGGCACCACCATGCCAACCCTTAGATCCCAACCCCATTCCGGGGCAACCCTTGTCCCTGCCTGTCTGCCCACCGATCACCCATAACCCCCACCGGCTGCTGAGGACTCTGGCTGAGTGTCTGAAGGCTGTCGCTAATAGGGAATTGGCAAGTGAGCACTTGACACATGCCAAGTGGATTCCAGTGGGTGGGCGGGCCATGTAGCATGTGGGAATCATTGCCTAGCATTCCATTTGCACCTTGCTGCCTTGACACTGTGCCTGAACACTGCGAGAGGCAACACCACACACAGCAGCCAAGATCTGAATGCTCAGGGGATGGGACACAGCTTCGGGGACATGTCCATGGCCGGAGACTAGGTGAGCGCCGGGGGAGGGGGGTGTGGTGTTACCCAGGGAGATGGGCAAAGGGTCCGGGGGCCTAATTGCAGAAGAAAGTGATAGTGGCATCATAACGGTTGTGAAAAAAGTTGTTCAATGTGCTGTACAATACCCCATTCCCGATAGTGCTGCCCCATTCCCATCCCCTATCCCAGTGCCCTCTGTGCTCCTCAACATGCCTGGCCCTCCTAGCTCTACCACTACGTCATGGATGCACATCTGAGGTGGAGGCAGCTGCTTACCTCGTCCCATGGCCCTCGATGCCCCTAGTGGGCATCCTCTGGGGGCTCTGGGGCAGGAGGTTGACACACCAATTGTCAGTGACACATGCACAACCGTGCCGTCTGTCCCATGTGCTGCCAGCGACACGTGGCCTCATCAGAGGGGTGGGACTCGGGGGAGCTGGTGGCCACCATTGCCACTCCATGGGGAGGGTCCGGCCTGGCACCCAGCATCCCCTCTTTCTGATTGGTGCCCATAGGTCCCTGGGGTTCACCTTGGGAAAGAGGGGCAGCTGGCTCGAGCCCCAGCTGCCCGCATCGTCTGGCTCTGCCAACCCTGGCAGTCTCCCATGGTCCGCATCATTGTGTCGATGCCCTCAGCCCTCAGCGATGCAGCGTGCCTTAATCACTATCGTCCAGTGGCTCTGACATCCATCATCATGAAGTGCTTCGAAAGGTTAGTCATGGCACGAATCAACTCCAGCCTCCCGGATTGCCTTGATCCTCGGTGCCACTCATTGCCGCCGCCATCTCCTGTGCCTGTAGCCTCTGGGACTACTCCATGCGGCTATGGATCTGCTGGAGTGACACTGACATCTCCCTCTGAATGTTCTGGCCGCTCCCTATCATCTCCATCAGCTACGAGTAACCCATCTCCAAAGGCTCAGATTCAGCTGGGCCCCAGCTGGGACCTGGGATTGTGGGATCACCAGATTGTACCCCAGGACTACCCTCTATACACTGTGTTACTGTCCCATCACCCTCTATGCACTGTGTTACTGTCCCATCACCCTCTATTCACTGTGTTACTGTCCCATCACCCTCTATACACTGTGTTACTGTCCCATCACCCTCTATTCACTGTGTTACTGTCCCATCACCCTCTATACACTGTGTTACTGTCCCATCACCCTCTACACACTGTTACTGTGCCTTCACCCTCTACACACTGTTACTGTCCCCAGGGCCGGCTCAAGGCACCGGCAACTCGGGCTGTTGCCCGGGGCGCCATGTGCTCGGGGGCGCCAGACTCAGGTCCCGCGCATGCGCAGTTGGGCCGGCGCCAACCAGCGCATGCGCGGTGGCCGCATTCCCCGCGGTCCGTCCCCTCGGTCCGCCCGCCCGCTCGCCCGCTCGGTCCGCTCCCCCCCCCCCGCCTCGGGTCCGCCCGCCCCCGCCTCGGGTCCGCCCGCCCCGCCCCCCGCCTCGGGTCCGCCCGCCCCGCCCCCCCCTCGGGTCCGCCCGCCCCGCCCCCCCCTCGGGTCTGCCCCCCCCTCGGGTCCGCCCCCCCGTCCGCCCCCCCCGCGGGTCCGCCCCCCCCCCGCCCCGCCCCCCCCTCGGGTCCGCTCCCCCCCCGGGTACAGATTTTAATCTGTAATCTTTTTTCTCTCCCCTGTTTAGTATGTGATGCGGGCAGATGCTACAGAGCTCACTGCGTGGCTGCTGTTCTGAGACCTTAAGATCTGTGTTGGAATACAGCCATTTTATGAAGCAGTGGAGTGCCCATTGAGCAGTGGTAGTTCGTTAAGGCCTTGGGCAAAGCTTATGGGTTTAACAATATCGTCAGAAGCCCGAGACACAAACGTCTGACGCCCTGATGTAAAGTCTTGCCACATTTACTGAAGACATTCGCTCACCAGTTCCCCACACACCCCCCCCCCCCCCCCCCCCCCCCCGCCATGTGTGCGAGAATAAAGATAGAAGTAAGCCATTACATGTTTGTATAAGTGCTCTTCATCTGTGGATTTATTAACAAAAGTAAATAAACAGACTCCGCCGCGGTGCTGGGAAAATACTATTTTTGGACGTAGGGTTTTTCTTTTCCTATTTTTACTAAATGGGAAAGTAAGTGAAGGGTTATTATTGTAAACTGGCAGATGTTTTTATGTCATAGACAGGAATTCACCAACAGTCATGATGTTGTCAACAACCGCTTTCATTTCACTGCATCTTTAAAGTCGAGGGTGCTGCACAGAATGGTTATCAAACAAAATTTGACATCAAGTCACATGAGGCGCGGTTGGATCAGGTGACAGGAATCTTGGTCATTCATCAAAAAAGTAGACTAACGGAGTGTCGGAAAGGAGATTTGAGGAGAGCATTCCGGAGCTTCAAGTCCTGGACAACTGAAAGCGGGTTCGACGTTGAGAATGCGGAAAAGGTCGGAGGCCCTCCCGGCCCCGCCCCCCCCCTCTCGGCCCCGGCCCCCCCCGGCCACGCCCCCCGCCCCCCCCCCCGGCCCCGCCCCCCCCCCCCACCCCGCCCCCGCCCCGGCGAACAGTGATTCTCCGCAGGCCGATGGGCTGAATACCGCGGAGTTTTGGCCGTTTTCACGGCCGCGATCACACCTGCTTTCAGCGTTCGTGAAAACGACCGCAAAGTGCCCGTCCCGGACAACCATGGCACCGATTGGCACGGCCGTGGTGCGGCCGTGCGGAGGGTGGCATGGGCCTGCGATCGGTGGGCACCGATTGCGGGCAGCGGGTCCGATACCCGCGCACTATTTGTTCTTCCGCCGCCCCACAGGATCAGTCCGCGGGGCGGCTGAGGGGCATGACGGCCCACGCATGCGCAGGTTTGACGCGTCTGCGTGATGACATCATCCGCGCATGCGCGGGTTGGAGCCGTCCATCCCGCGCATGCACGGATGACGTCATCGTGCGCATCAGCCGCCGTGGCTCTTGGCGGGCGGAGTTAGCGACGTTTGCTAACTCCGCGTCGCCGTGATTCCTCGGGCACCGATACTAGCCCCGCCCGGGGGGGAGAATCGGGTCCCGGGACGGAGCTCCGAGGCTGACGTGAAACACGGCCAGTTTCACGCCAGCCTTCACGGCACGCCGGATTTGCGGAGAATCGCGCCCCAAGTCATTTATGCTTGAAGGAATATCTGATTCCCTGTCACTAGTTGAAGCTATGTGTTCAGATGTTGCAACTACAGGCAGTACAGATACCGGAACAAGGAAGCCAGAAGAAATATTGGGCCTGGGTTGATTGGTAAAGGATGCACTTGTATTTGTCTCTACATTCAAAGTAGCTCTTCTCTGTTCTTGTAACTCGCATGTCATTGCATCATCACCATGAGCATTGTTTCTTGCTTCTTGATTATTTGTTGCAGAACTGGATATTGATGTGGATTGTGCTTGTGGTATTATAACCTCTGTAATAGGCCTGCATCACTTGGCTGATTCCTTTATTTCTGCTTCTTTTTGTTCTTTGCGTTTTAGTGACCCAGATTTATGCTTTTTCTTTTCCATGCTGATAGGGGTAATATTCCTGAAATCAAAACTTAATTAAAAATAGCCCACATTGGGAAAAATGAATATTGATGATTGCAAGAATAACTTGAAGGAACGCCAGATAAACCCCTACTTGATAAAAAATATAAAATAACACTACATTACCACCCCAGCACCCTTAGTGCACTGCATCACCACCCAAACACCCCCAGTGCACGGCATCACCCCCCAACACCCCCAGTACACTGCATTACTCCCCCAACACCCTCAGTACACTGCATTACTCCCCCAACACCCCCAGTACACTGCATTACTCCCCCAACACCCTCAGTGCACGGCATCACCACCCCAACACCCCCGGTGCACGGCATCACCACCCCAACACCCCCAGTATACTGCATTACTACCCCAACACCCCCAGTATACTGCATTACTCCCCCAACACCCCCAGTGCACGGCATCACCACCCCAACACCCCCAGTATACTGCATTACTCCCCCAACACCCCCAGTGCACTACATTACTCCCCCAACACCCCCAGTACACTGCATTACTCCCCCAACACCCCCAGTGCACTGCATTAATATCCCAACACCCCCAGTGCACTGCATTACTACCCCAGTAGCCTCAGTACATTGCATTACTGCCCCAATACCCAGTACACTGCATTACTACCCCAACACCCCCAGTACACTGCATTACTCCCCCAACACCCCCAGTGCACTGCATTAATGTCCCAACACCCCCAGTGCACTGCATTACTACCCCAGTAGCCTCAGTACATTGCATTACTGCCCCAATACCCAGTACACTGCATTACTACCCCAACACCATCAGTACACTGCATTACTATCCCAACACCCCCAGTGCACTGCATTAATATCCCAACACCCCCAGTGCACTGCATTACTACCCCAACACCCTCAGTGCACTGCATTAATATCCCAACACCCCCAGTGCACTGCATTAATATCTCAACACCCCCAGTGCACTGCATTACTCCCCCAACGCCCTCAGTGCACTGCATTAATATCCCAACACCCCCAGTGCATTGCATTACTACCCCAACACCCTCAGTAGACTGCATCACTCCCCAACACCCTCAGTACACTGCATTACTACCCCAACACCCTCAGTACACTGCATTACTACCCCAACGCCCTCAGTACACTGCATCGCTACCCCAACACCCTCAGTACACTGCATTACTCCCCCAACACCCTCAGTACACTGCATTACTCCCCCAACACCCTCAGTACACTGCATCGCTACCCCAACACCTTCAGTACACTGCATCACCACCCCAACACCCCCAGTACACTGCATTACTCCCCCAACACCCCCAATACACTGCATTACTCCCCCAACACCCTCAGTACACTGCATTACTACCCCAACACCCTCAGTACACTGCATCGCTACCCCAACACCCTCAGTACACTGCATTACTCCCCCAACACCCTCAGTACACTGCATTACTCCCCCAACACCCTCAGTACACTGCATTGCTACCCCAACACCCTCAGTACACTGCATCACCGCACCAACACCCCCAGTGCACTGCATCACCACCCCAACACCCCCAGTGCACTGCATCATCACGCCAACACCCCCAGTACACTGCATTACTCCCCCAACACCCCCAGTACATTGCATCACCACCCCAACACCCCCAGTACACTGCATCACCAGCACAACACCCCCAGTACACTGCATCACCACCCCAACACCCCCAGTACACTGCATCACCACCCCAACACCCCCAGTGCATGGCATCACCAGCCCAACACCCCCAGTACACTGCATCACCACCCCAACACCCCCAGTACACTGCATCACTACCCCAACACCCCCAGTACACTGCATCACCACCCCAACACCCCCAGTACACTGCATCACCACTCCAACACCCCCAGTACACTGCATCACCACCCCAACACCCCCAGTGCACTACATCACCAGCCCAACACCCCCAGTGCACTGCATCACCACCCCAACACCCCCAGTGCACTGCATCACCAGCCCAACACTCCCAGTGCACGGCATCACCACCCCAACACCCCCACTGCACTGCACCACCACCCCAACACCCCCAGTGCACTGCATCACCACCCCAACACTCCCAGTGCACGGCATCACCACCCCAACACCCCCAGTGCACGGCATCACCACCCCAACACCCCCAGTACACTGCATTACTACCCCAACACCCTCAGTGCACTGCATTACTCCCCCAACACCCCCAGTGCATTGCATTACTTCCCCTACACCCCCAGTACACTGCATCACTACCCCAGTAGCCTCAGTACACTGCATTACTACCCCAACACTCCCAGTACACTACATTACTCCCCCAACACCCCCAGTGCATTGCATTACTTCCCCTACACCCCAGTACACTGCATTACTCCCCCAACACCCCCAGTACACTGCATCACTACCCCAGTAGCCTCAGTACACTGCATTACTACCCCAACACCCCCAGTGCACTGCATTACTCCCCCAACACCCCCAGTACACTGTATTACTATCCCAACACCCCCAGTGCACTGCATTACTACCCCAATACCCAGTACACTGCATTACTATCCCAGCACTCCCAGTACACTGTATTACTATCCCAACACCCCCAGTGCACTGCATTACTCCCCCAACACCCCCAGTACACTGCATTACTACCCCAACACCCCCAGTGCACTGCATTACTACCCCAATACCCAGTACACTGCATTACTACCCCAACACCCCCAGTGCACTGCATTACTACCCCAATACCCAGTACACTGCATTACTATCCCAGCACTCCCAGTGCACTGCATTGCTACACCAACACCCTCAGTGCACTGCATTACTATCCCAACACCCCAGCACACTGTATTATTACTCCAATACCCCCAGTACACTGTATTACTACCCCAACACTCCCAGTGCACTGCATTCCTACACCAACACCCTCAGTGCACTGCATTCCTACACCAACACCCCAGCACACTATTATTACTCCAATACCCCCAGTACACTATATTACTAGCCCAATACCCCAGTACACTGCATCACTACCCCAACATCCCCAGTATACTGAATTAATACCCCAACACCAAATGCACTGCATTACTACCCCAACATCCTTGGTACACTGTGTTACTGCCATAACCCTCAGTACTCGGCTTTACTGCCCCATCACCCTCAGTAATCAGCTTTATTGCCCCATCACCTTCTATACACTGCATTACTGCCCAATCAACTTCAGTACTCTGCATTACTGTCATCTAAGACCATCAGACATAGGAGCAGATTTAGGCCATTCCGTCCATCGAGTCTGCTCTGCCATTCAATCATGGCTGATATGTTTCTCATCCCCATTCTCCTGCCTTCTCTCCATAACCTCGGATCTCCTTATTAATCAAGAACTTATCTATCTTTCTCTTAAAGACACTCAGTGACTTGGCCTCTACAGCCTTCTGCAGCAATGTGTTCCACAGATTCACCACCATCTGGCTGAAGAAATTCCTCTTCAACTCTGTTTTAAAGGATCGTCCCTTCAGTCTGAGGCTGTGCCCCCGGGTTCTAGTTTTTCCTACCAGTGGAAACACCCTCTCCATGTTTACTGTAACTAGGCCTCTCAGTATTCTGTAAGCTTTAATGAGATCCACCCTCATCCTTCTAAACTCCATCGGGTATAGACCCAGAATCCTCAACCACTCCTCGTATGACAAGTCCTTCATTCCTGGGATCATTCTTGTGAACCTCTCTGTCACCTCTCCAAGGCCAACACATCCTTCCTTAGATACGGGGTCCAAAACTGCTAATGTTATTCCAAATGGGGTCTGATCAGAGCCTTATACAGCCTCAACAGTACATCCCAGCTCTTGTATTCTAGACCTCTCGACATGAATGCTAACATTGCATTTGCCTTCCTAACTGCCAACTGAACGTGCATTTAACCTTAAGAGAATCCTGAACTAGGACTCCTAGTCTCTTTGTGCTTCAGATTTTCGAAGCATTTCCCCATTTAGAAAACAGTCTATGCCTCTATTCTTCCTACCAAAGTGCACAACCTCACACTTTTCCACATTATATTCCATCTGCCACTTCTTTGCCCATTCTCCCAGCCTGCCCAATCTGTCTCCTCAACACAACCCGTCCGTCTACATATCTTCATATCATCTGCAAACATAGCAATAGTGCCCTCAGTTTTTCTTCCAGATCACTGATGTATATCGTGAACAACTGTGGTCCCAACACTGACCCCTGCGGAACACGACTGGTCACCGGCTGCCATCCTGAAAAAGACCCCTTTATCCTCCCTCTCTGCCTTCTACCAGTCAGCCAATCCTCTATCCATGCCAATATCTTGCCCCTAACACCATGCAGTCTTACCTTATTTAGCAGCTCCTGCTTGGCACCTTAACAAAGGCCTTCTGGAAATCCAAATAGGTCACATCCACTGGTTTCTCCTTTGTCTAATTTCCTCATTGCCTCCTCAAGAATTCTAATAGATTTGTCAGGTATGACCTCCCCTTGATGAATCCATGCTAAGTCAGTGCTATTTTACCATGCACTTCTTTTTTTTAAAAATAATTTTTATTGAAAAATTTTGTATATAATAAAATCCCAACAATAACAATAATAATAGCAATTATAAACATTTGCCCCTCCTCAATGAACAACACAACATATGAACAACAACTTAAATTAACACAATGTTAAGTTACATAACCATAGGGAAAAAAAATAGAAACTACAATAAGGAACTCCCCCCTCCCCCGTTGCTGCTGCCATTAACCAAGATACCTATCTTTGAGCCAGGAAGTCCAGAAAAGGCTGCCACCGTTTATAGAACCCTTGTATTGATCCTCTCAGGGCAAATTTGACCCTCTCCAATTTTATAAATCCCACCATGTCACTGATCCAAGTCTCCACACTTGGGGGCCTCGCATCTCATTCACCTCTACCCCCTTCCGCACCACATTCCCACTCTTGTCTCTCACTCCAGCAATTTCCTTAGCCGCATCCCGCTTGCGGAGCTGATGAGCCAGCATCCTACTCGCCTTTTCACCATGTTCATACACTGCCCCTTGTGCCTTCCTCCACTGTACCTCCGCCTTTCTAGTGGTCAGCAAATCAAATTTAGCCTGTAGGCTGCGCCTCTCCCCCAACAGTCCCTCCTCTGGTGTCTCCGCGTACCTCCTATCTACCTCCAGCATCTTCCCCACCAGTCTATCCCTCTCACTCCTCTCACTCCTCTCCCCGTGTGCCCGGATGGATATCAGCTCCCCACGAATCACTGACTTCAGAACCCTGGTGTGTAGTTCATCCTGTACAGGTGATTTATCCACCTTCAGTGCATCTCACAGTTTCCGCAGCACCTTCTCCTTAGTGATGGCCACTTCACGCATCTCTGCCCCTTGACTCTCTTCAAGGTCTGGGGCGGAATTCTCCTCTCCCGGGAAAAATCAGGAAGGCCGTCGTGAACTCGGCCGAGTTTTACGACTGCCTCGGAGGCCGCTCCTTGCACCTAATTCACCCCCACCCGGGCTAGGAGCGGCGCTACATTATTCTCGGCGGCCGGGCCTTGACACTTGCGTCAAAGCGGCGCGCCGAGAATGACCCGACGGCGGCGCCTATGTGATGTCAGCCACGCATGCGCAGGTTGGCCGGCTCCAACCCGCGCATGTGCGGCTGACGTCACGACGGCCGACGACTCAAACCCGCGCATGCACGGTGGCCGTCTTCCCCTTCGCTGCCCCGCAAGATGTGGCGGCTTGATCTTGCGGGGCGGCGGAGGGGAAAGAGTGCGTCCCTTTGAGACGCCGGCCTGACGATCGTGGGCACCGATCGCGGGCCAGTCCCCTCCCGAGCACGGCCGTGGTACTCACTCCCCTCTCCGCCCCCCACAAGCTTCAAACGGGCCTTTGGCGCCCGTGTTCACAACGGCAGCGACCAGGTGTGGTTGCCGCCGTCGTGAAACAGTCACGAACGGCAGGCCGCTCGGCCCACCCGGGTCGGAGAATCGCTGGTCGCCGTGAAAAACGGCGAGCGCCGATTCTTCCGAGCGGGGGGTGGGAGAATCGCGGGGGGCACCAGGGGGGTGTGAAATGAGTCACCCGGCGTGGGGAGCGGAGAATCATGCCCCCGGTATACCACTGGTGTCTTCCACTGTGAAGACTGATGCAAAGTACCTATTCAGTTCCTCTGCCATTTCTTTGTTACCTATTGCTATTTCTCCAGCCTCATTTTCCAGTGGTCCAATGTCCATTCATATCTCTCTTACCTTTTATCTATCAAAAAAACTGGTGCAGGGGGCGGCATGGAAAAGGATGGAGATGGCGTCCTGTGGAGGCACGAGCCTGGGGGCCCTGGTAACGGCGCCGTTGCCGCTCCCTCCCACGAGGTATACCACGAGCCCGGTGGTGGCGGCGACCCTAAAAATATGGGGCAGTGGAGGCGGCACAGGGGGGAAGTGAAGGGCTCGGTGGAGGCTCCATTAAGGGGGAATCATCGGTTCGTCCCGGGGAACATCGACGGGGGATTTAGGGGGTGGTACAGGGTGGGCATTAGGACGTTGGGGGACCTGTTTATGGGCGGGATGTTTGCGAGCCTGGGGGAATTGGATGAGAAATTCAGGCTCCCCCCAGGGACCACGTTCAGGTACTTGCAGGTAAAGGCGTTTGCTAGGCGGCAGGTGGAGGGATTTCTTTTGCTGCCCTCGCGGGGGGCAAGGGACAGGGTGCTTTTGGGGGTGTGGGTCGGGGATGGGAAGGTGTCTGACATTTATAAGGTAATGCAGGAGGGGGAGGAGGCGTCAGTGGAGGAGCTGAAGGCTAAGTGGGAAGGGGAATTAGGGGAGCAGATGGAGGATGGGACTTGGGCGGATGCCTTGGAGAGGGTTAACTCTTCCTCTTCATGTGCGAGGCTTAGTCTCATTCAATTTAAGGTGCTGCATCGGGCTCACATGTCCGGGACTCGGATGAGTAGGTTCTTTGGGGGCGAAGATAGGTGTGTCAGGTGTTTGGGGAGTCCTGCGAACCATGCCCATATTGATGGAACCATCAATTCAGCGAACACGTGTAGTTGGATCTGAACAGAGGCTTTAATACATTTACAATAGAGCCAGCCTATTCGTCGTTGAACTTCAGGTGAAATGGCAGGCAGGCACTGATCTTTATACATCGGTCCCAGGGGGAGGAGTCCTGGGCGGAGCCATGGGAGGAGCCCAGTACAACTCTCACGTACTCCCAGAGCGACCCCCTGGTGGTCGGATACTGCAACTGCACTTACAGTGGGTAGATAACGAACATATATACATGGAGTGATATTGGCAACTATATATAGTGTGAATCACATTCACCACACATATGTTCTGGGCATGCCCGGCACTGGAGGAATTTTGGAAGGGGGTAGCGAGGACGGTGTCGAGGGTGGTTGGATCCAGGGTTAAACCGGGCTGGGGACTCGCGATTTTTGGAGTTGCGGTGGAGCCGGGAGTGCAGGAGGCGAAAGAGGCCGGTGTTTTGGCCTTTGCGTCCCTAGTAGCCCGACGAAGGATCTTGCTGCAGTGGAAGGATGCGAGGCCCCCAAGTGTGGAGACCTGGATCAGTGATATGGCGGGGTTTATCAAACTGGAAAGGGTCAAATTCGCCCTGAGAGGATCAGTACAAGGGTTCTATAAATGGTGGCAGCCTTTCTTGGACTTTCTGGCTCAGAGATAGGGAAATGGGTCAATAGCAGCAGCAACCCGGGGGGAGGGGGGGGGGGAGAAGAGAGGGGGGGTGTTATCTATTTGTTCTACGGTTATTCAATTTAATATGTTGTTAATTTAATTTGTTAATTTATTTTGTTGGTCATTGGGGGTGGGGGGGGGGGTTCGGTGTACGAGCTGTTACGGTTCTGGGGGTGTTATGACTGTTATTGTTAGAGACCGTTGCTATTTTCATTACTGTTTGTTGTTGTATAAATACAAAATTTTTCAATAAAAATTATTTAAAAAAAGAAAAACTGGTGCAATATTTTATATTACCAGCTAGCTTACACTCATATTTTATCTTCTCCCCCTTATTGCTTTTTTTGTTATCCTCTACTTGCTTTTAAAGGCTTCTCAACCCTCTGGCTTCCCACTAATCCTCGCCACATTGTATGCTTTTTTCTTTGCTTTAATGCTCTCCTTGACTTCCCTTGTCAGCCATGGTTGCCTTGTCCTCCCCTTAACATGTTTCCTCCTGTGCTATTGCCCCATCACCCTCTATACACTGTGTTACTACACCATCATCCTCAATACACTGCGTTACTGCCCCATCACCCTCTATACACTGCGTTACTGCCTCATCACCCTCTATACACTGCGTTACTGCCCCATCACCCTCTGTACACTGCGTTACTGCCCCATCACCCTCTATACACTGCGTTAGTGTCCATCACCCTCAATACACTGCGTTACTGCCCCATCACCCTCTATACACTGTGTTACTGCCCCATCACCCTCTATACACTGCGTTACTGTCGCATCACCCTCAATACACTGCGTTACTGTCCCATCACCCTCTATACACTGCGTTACTGTCCCATCACCCTCAATACACTGCGTTACTGCCCCATCACCCTCTATACACTGCGTTACTGTCGCATCACCCTCAATACACTGCGTTACTGTCCCATCACCCTCTATACACTGCGTTACTGTCCCATCACCCTCTATACACTGCGTTACTGCCCCATCACCCTCTATACACTGCGTTACTGTCCCATCACCCTCTATACACTCCGTTACTGTCCCATCACCCTCTACACACTGTTAGTGTCCCATCACCCTCAATACACTGCGTTACTGTCCCATCACCCTCTATACACTGCGTTACTGCCCCATCACCCTCAATACACTGCGTTACTGCCCCATCACCCTCTATACACTGAGTTACTGCCCCATCACCCTAAATATTTTGCGTTCCTGCCCCATTATCCCCAATGCACTGTGTTACTGCACCATCACCCTCAGTACAAGACATTACTCTTTTAATAATTTCTGGTGGAACTATGTGTTGTGGTTTGCCTTTTGCAGATGAACGGAGTTTAACGGAAGAAAATGTTCTGCTTTGTCAGCATCAAGAATGTGTGGACAAGAGGAGGGCCATCAAGGTAGGGAGTCTTGTTCTTCAAAGCAATAAGGTCGGATGTCTTATTCTTTCTCATGTCTAGCATGCACACACTTACACTCCTTCAAACACACACACATTCTCTCTGTCGCCCTTTTATTTCCTGTTCTTGCTCCTCGTTTTTTTCTCTCTCCCTTTGCCTCGCGTTCTTTCACCCATATGGTAGTTGGGTAATAAAGCACATTCACTCAGTCCACCTGTTATGAACTTTTATGTTCACCTATCTTGTGTTGAATTGGGTGGGTGCATTGAACTTTTGCAATCACATTCTGTGAAAACCATAAACCAGAGGCCATGGTAATTTGCATTCCAGGAGAAACGATAAAATGAGGTTGCTGTGTCTGCTGTCATGCTGGTTGCTGGGCAATTTTGGAGGATGTGTGTGTGGTAGTATGACTAGGGTGATTACGGTACCTCAGAGCAGTGCTGCCATTGGTGCAGAAGACTCGCTGCCCATTGGCTCAGGCAGATCATGTGCCTCTGCCAATTGGCTGAGGCTAGTCATGTGACTGCTCACCGATTGGCCCGAGAGGCTGGTAGCTCCGCCTATGAGGCGGGGTATAAGAACCCCTACCAGCTGGCAGTCGGCCTTTCTCTGTAAGTCGACTGCGGGGCACACATCTAGTATATTAAAGCCTGTTGTCTGGAACTTCTTCACGACTTGAGTCCAATTGATGGTGCATCAATGTGCAGGGAGTTCCTCTGTGTCTTGGCCAACATTCCTCCCTCAACAAACAGATCATGTAGTCATTGATTTAATTGTTTTCATGTGATCTTGCTGTGGTCATGGCTACTGTTTTTACCCACATAACAACAGAGACTGCACTTCAGAGGTAATTCGCTCTGTGAGAGCTTGTAACATCTTGAGAGATGATTTATGGTGCTATATAAAGGCATGCCTCATAGCTCCAGGGACCTGGGTTCAATTACGGCCTCGGGTGACTGACTGTGTGGAGTTTGCAGTTCCTCCCCGTGTCTGCGTGGGTTTCCTCCAACTGCTCTGGTTTCCTCCCACAGTCCAAAGATGTACAGGTTAGGAGGGTTGGCCATGCTAAATTACCCTTAGTGTCCAAAATCTTAGGTTGGATTACTGGGTTACAGGGATAGGATGGAGGAGTGGACTTAAACAGGGTGCTCTTTCCAAGGGGCAGATGGGCTGAATGGCCTCCTCCTGCACTGTAAATTTTATGATTCCCCCAGAAGACTGGTGAGCATGCAGTTAGCCTACTAGCCAGATGATGGCAGCATCACTCCATTGGAACCTTGTTAATCACTGGCAGGAAGGGTTGAATATTTGGGGGATTCTCCCAATGGCCTGCTGGAGTTTTGGAGGGCAATTCAAGGGGAATCAGTGTAAACTCTATTGATGTTCAACCCCTGAGTGTCATAGAGAGCTGTCCTCACAAGCCATATGTATGGGCATTTTGGGAGCTACCGTTTTTCACCCTGCTGTAATCGTAATCTGTTCAAATGAGCTGGGATCTCACAGAATAGATGCAGTGACTGATGCCATTTGTGAAATTACAAGTTCCTGAAGTGGAAAGGACTGCTAGTAACCAGAGCTTTGCCTGTGATACACAACTCCATCTCTACACAACTCCATCCGCCATCCTCCACCACTACAGAAAATCGCACTGACCCCTTCACCCCCTGCAAACATGCACACATGGCAGTCCCTCCGGCCTCCTGATCTCTGTCTTCTGCCCTATAAACCATGCCTCTAGTCTGCCTCCTCACCTTCACCCCCACACTCAGCCCCTCACCCCCACAGGTTTAACCCCCTGCTCTCTACCCGCTGGTCACATACCCTGCCCCTGTCCCCATGCTCCTCACCTCATTACAATACAGAACAAGATGAGAAAATCCAGCAGCAAGTGACTGTCTTTCTTGTTCTTGTCGAGATTTGTTACTTTATGCTTCGTATAACAGGCACTCACATCTTTGCACTAATTCTAGCTGTTTTAGCACATGGAATTGCTTGGAGTGAGAACGAGTATTAACTAAGCTGTAATGGAGAGAATGTTATGAACAAAATGTGACAGAGAAAGTGTTATGTAAAATGAGCGTGACACAGAACATATAGCTGACGTCCCATTGCAATGCTCAGTTGGCATGTGCGCGGTTTTGCCATTACGATATGGTGCTCCCGGCTGGCATATTTCTTGTGATTGAGAAACTCCCCCTAAAGTTGGGATCATCGGCAACTATTCACTATTGATCAAGGAAAGAAAATGGAGTGTGCGGAGGGTGGGTAAGCCTCGGTCTGAACCCTAAAACTAGAAACAGGCCAACACAGGCCATCCTCTCTCACCTGGTACTCGGCACTGACTGCGTCCCTGGCACCCGATGGGTTGATGTACCATTAATTCACTGCAAGGTGATGAGAGTGAGTGAACATAGGCTTTATTAACCAAGAACTTTCCTACTTATGTCTGCTGTACAAATGAGCACCGCCCCCTGGCGGCTGGTCTATATATCGCCAGGTTCCAGTACAATATCCGATACAGGACATTGGCCATCTTAATTTTTCTGCCCCCCTCACCCATTCCAACCTCTCTCCTTCTGAACTTTCTGCTCTTCACTCTGTCAGGTCTAACCCCGACTTTGTCATCAAACCTGCCGACAAAGGGGGTGCTGTTGTCGTCTGGCGCACTGACCACTACCTCGCAGAGGCTGAGCGCCAACTCTCAGATACTTCCTCCTACCTCCTCCTGGACCATGACCAGACCACTGAACATCAAACCATTACCTAATTTCCTCCGGATGCCTTCCCCCTACGGTTTCCAGCCTCACTCTCCCAAACCCGGACAGCCTGCTTTTACCTACTTCCCAAAATCCACAAAAGACTGTCCCGGCAGGCCCATTGTGTCAGCATGCCCCTGCCCCACCAAACTGATTTCCTCTTATCTTGACTCCATCCTCACTCCTCTGGTCCATTCCCTCCCCACCTACATCCGGGATTCCTCTGATGCCCTGCGTCATATTGACAGCTTCCAGTTCGCAGGCCCTAACCGCATTCTATTCACCATGGATGTGCAATCTCTCTACACCTCCATCCCACACCAGGATGGTCTGAGAGCTCTTCGCTTCTTTCTCGAAAAAATACCCGGACAATTCCCATCCACCACCACTCTCCTCTGCCTGGCTGAACTCGTTCTAACTCTCAACAACTTCTCCTTTAACTCATCTCACTTTCTCCAAATCAAAGATGTAGCAATGGGTACCCGCATGGGCCCTAGCTACGCTTGCCTTTTTATGGGGTACGTGGAACATTCCTTGTTCCAGGCCTATCCGGGCTCCCTGCCACAACTCCTTTACCAATACATTTTTTAAAAAGCGTTGACAAAAGTCATCGGACTCGAAACGTTAGTTCTTTGCTCTCCCTACAGATACTGCCAGACTTCCTGAGATTTTCCAGCATTTTCTCCTTCGTTTCAGATTCCAGCATCCGCAGTAATTTGCTTTTATCCAGTACAATACCTGTAATCACATTACCATTGGGCCACAGTGCTACACAGATAGCTTATACTATGGTGAATACATTCACCACAGTAGTCATTTGTTGTAATCAGTGATTCTGAGCTCTCAGACCCAGGTCCTCACAAAGGTCCAGAAAGCCACAGACAATTGCAGCTTTTGAGGCTTCTCGCATAATAAAAAGATGAAGATACATGAAAACAAACAAGGGAACCCCCAAAAAACAGTGAAGCGGATCTGAATTTTTAAAAATGCTTTTCTGTGCAAATGCACTAATTATTCAGGAAAAATCTAGCTTTGGTGCAATGTCACAGTTGCTATTAAGCATGTCGAGACCATTCAAACTCTCTTGTCCCAGAGTTGAACGGTGATGGTTCTTTACCTGCTTCAACATGTTGAAAGTGCATTCATCTGAAACCACTGATGAAGGCAAGCCGACAAAAATACGCAATGTAATTGCGATGTGAGGAAACACCCCAGAGATTCCATGTTTGAATATTTCTTGAAGCAATCTCCGGCTTGCAATCCAGAGAAGAGTGTTTCATCAGGCTGTGTTTTCCATGTTATTCAGGGCCCAGGCTCTTGAGGGTTAACTCACCTGGGCACTGCTCCCAGCGCCTGTCTGTAAAGTATTCTTTTGTGTGTACAAGATCCTCAGACAGCATGTGCTGTATCAGACAGCTCCTCCCTGAGAGCCATGCAATGCTAATCGTCTCTTGTTGGTGTGTTCAATGAGTCGTTGCCCGAGGGAGCACAGGCAGACAGTGGGGGTTCCTGCTCACGGAGAGAGCCGCAGCTCCAGCCCAGTACCTTCCTGCCGGTCGTTTCACGGATCCAGGGCTTTAACCTGTTGAAGATTGAGCATTAAAGCAGCATTCTTGTCAGGACCTCCTTTATTACACTCTCCTAATCCTGGCAGGATCCTGGCAGGACTGTGTTCCTGCTGAACTTCCTCATCATGTATCCGTCCTGAGTTTTATTATAATTTTGAAATTGAATGAAGCAAATGCAGCAAGATCCTTGGCTAAGGCCAGCTCACCAGCCTCCTGAGACTCCTCCAGGCTCCAGCATATCCCAGGATGAAGAGGTAAGTTGCTGAACCTTTCTCTTACCTCCAGATTGTCGAACTAAACAACCGGTCCCCTTCAGTCTGTCTGCTTGTCTCTGTTAGTCGGACTCTTAGCCCTGAGTCTGAAGGTCAGTTCCAGGGCCGTGCTGGGGGATGAGATATCAAATGGAGGCCCCAGCTGTCTCTTTGGGTGCATGTTAAAGAACCCGCGACAACTGTTAGTAACAAAGCAAGCAGTTCTCTTGACATCCTGGGGCAACATTTCCCTTATCACCCTTCATCATTTGGCCCTGTGTGGAATCTTGCTGCGTTCAAAATGTCTGCCACATTTGCTTGTGTTACGTTTACTGTACTCGCTCTTTTATGTGAGACAAATTAATTTTTAATAAGATGTTAAGAGATTAGTTGTGATGGGCAATTAATGGACTCAACTTGTCCTCCCCAGCCCCCACCCACCCCTTCACTCCCTGCTGTTACTCGATTCCCACCTCTCTGTCCCACCTCTTCCCCTCCAGGTTACTGGATTTACTTCTCAGTGTTTTCCATACTCTCAAACAGAATAAACAGGATTAGGAGAGTGTAATAAAGGAGATTCTGATGAGAATGCTGCTAAACAGTTAGACAACATCAAATAATAGTTCAAGTAAATCAATAACAAAAGGGGGAGAGTCGGCGGAGGGTAGAGGTAGGCAGTGGCAGTACTGAGGTGGAGGAAGAGGGGTGGTGGAATGGGAAGAGGTACAGCAACCAGCTCCAGTTACATTAAATGTTGCTCACCAGGGGCAGGGCGAGGGTTACTGGACATTGTGCATCTTTCTTCCTGATCCTCCTTCTCAGTTCTCTTTCCTAAGGTACTGTCCCCTTCTCCTTCAAATCTTCCATTATTATCTCTCTGCTCAAAAAATAACACCTCCATTTTTGCAAATGACTGCCCCATCTCCAAACCCCCTTTCCTGTCCAAAGTATTTGGTCATATTCTTGCCTCTCAAAACCCATAGCTGTCATTCCAAGATAGTCCACGTTTGAATCTCTCCAATCAACTTTCTGTCATAGTACTGAAGCAACTCTTGCCAAAGATACGATGACATTCTAGTTAAATATCTCTCCTCGTCCTCCTTTACCTGTTTACAGCCTTTGATATGTTTGACCATGAGGATTTGATGCACTGCATCTCCCAGTTCGATGGGACTGCACTTACCTGGTTTCATTCCTATCTGTCCAGTCAGAGTTTGACAATCATCTGCACTGGCTTCTCTTCCCATTCCCGCATTGTTACCTCTAGTATCCCTCAAGGATCTATCCTTGCCCCCCCCCCCCCCCCCCCCCCCCCCCCCCCACCCCCCCACACACATACACTGACAATACCCAGCTCACCTCTCCTGAGTCTGTACTGTTGCTACGTTGTTAGACTGCCCATTTGACTTCCATTACTGGAAGAACAGAAATTTCCTTCAAGTAAATATTGGGAAGATAGAAACCAGTAGTCATAAACCCTGTTCCCTAGCTACCGACTCCATCCCTTTCCCCAGCAACTATCTGAAGCTGAACTATACTATTTGCAAATTTGGCATTACATTTGACCCGAGATTATTCCAATGCATTCTTGGCTGGCCTCCCATATTGGACCCTCCACAAACTGGCGATCATAGGTACATAGGTATTAGGAGGTACATAGGTAATAGGTGCAGAAGTAGCCAATTCAGCCCTTCGAGCCTGCTCAGCCATTCAATCAGATCATGGCTGAACTCTTCTTGGTCTCAAGTCCACCTCCATGCCTGTTGACCATATCTCTTTAGTCCATTTTAAAAATCATAAATACATCTATCTCTTTCTTGAAACCCATTTAATGATTCAGACTCCACTGCACAATGGGGCAGCGAGTTCCACAAATTTACCAGCCACTGCGAGAAATAGTTCCTCCTCGTCTCCATTTAAAATCTACCACCTCTCAACCTACATCTGTGACCTGGTGTTCTAGATCATTGAACATTCCGATGTCCGTGTCTTTACTCACACCAA